>NC_050573.1:406246391-406549421 GCF_011100635.1 Trichosurus vulpecula | reverse complement strand
TCCCAAAAACCTAGCGAGAAGAGAATATCAAGTAGGAGTAATCAACAATATCAAAGGCTGCAGAGAGGTCAAGAAAAATGAGGATTGAGAAAAGACTATTGGATTTGGCAAATAAGAGGTCATTAAGAACTTTGGAGAGAGCAATTTCAGTGGAATGATAGAAGACAGAATACAAGGGGTGAAGAAGAGAATGAGAGGAGAGAAAGTGAAAGCACCTATGGTAAATGGGCTTTTTAGAAGTTTAGCTACAAGAGATAGCAGGGATCAAAGGATCAAGTGAGGGATGTGACCGCAGCCCCCTGCTCGGTCAGCGAAGTAGGCATGGTCTCTGGGGAGCATCGCTGGGGAGGAGCCAGGGCTGCCCAGAGGCGGAGGCGACGAGTGAGCGCCAGCCCTGATGCCGTGTGACCCCGAGTTGGCCAATACCCTCTCTGGGTTTCAGTTGCCTCTTCTGTACGATGAGAAGGGATGCCCGAAGCCCTCCGCAGGCACTTCCACGTCCAGCTCCAATGACCACCCTACCCCTACCCCTCCCACCCCCCATGGAGGGAGCCGGGCCTAGGGCGAATCTGGAGCTGCAGCTGGTGCCGAGTCGGTGTCTCCAGAGGCACCCTCCTCCGTCTGGGCGACAAGGTGTAGCTGGTCGGGACTTCGGTCTTGCCCCAGCAGGGAGGGTGGGGGGCAGGGGGAGTGTGAGCCGCGGCTGCTGGACCCTGGGCCCTCCCCACCGATCTTTCTGTTGAACATATACCAGTGGAAGTCAAAGACAGAAGAAGGGCTTCGTACATGCAAAAAAAAAAAATTAATAACAGCACTTTTAGTGATAGCAAAGAACCTGAAAAAGGTTGGCTGAACGAACTCTGGTTAATTAACATAATGGAATGTTACTGTGCAATAAGAAATGACAAACGTATTCAGAGAATCATAGAAAGATCGATGTGAACTCCTGCAGAAGGAAAAGTACCAAGGGAACAACATACAGATGGATCCCAACAATAACACCAAGAGAACAGTTTGAACCCAACGATGTACATAGAACACTAAAAGACAGCTGAATTCTAAGTAGTTGTTAAAACAACTCTTCCTCTCAGAAAAGATAATGAAGCATCGGAGAGAGAGAACTGCCCCATGGATTTAGAGCTTCGTAGACATTGCTAGACACCGTAACTGTGTTGTCATATGTTTCTTAAATTTCTTTTTTTTTTTTTGCAGGGGGAAGGCAGGGCAATTGGTGTTAAGTGACTTGCCCGAGGTCACACAGCTAGTAATTGTGTCAAGTGTCTGAGGCCTGATTTTAACTCGGGTCCTCCTGACTCCAGAGCCGATGCTCTACTCATTGCACCACCTCGCTGCCCTGTTTCTTAACTTTCTACATTTGTTTCAAGAACAAAGTTTAATTCTCAGGTTGAAGGAAGCAGAGCAGAAAAATATCCAGAAATGATTTATATAAAAATGAAAAGGATAAATAAAACTTATTTTTAAAAAATTCTTAGATATTCTACTTTTACCTGTATATTTGCCATATTTTCCCCAATTTATTTTTTATTACTATTTTATTGTTTTCCTTTCTTCTATTTGTTTGACAACTAAAATGTATCTCCCTGTATATTTTAGAGAAATTTATTATACGATCATTCTCTATGTATTATTAAAGCTTTTTCTGTCTATACTTCATCCTGAATTTAATATGGTATATATTGTGAGGTTTGGATCTAAATTTTAAATAAAAAATACTTTATCCCTTTTTTTATTTTCCAGAGGTGTTTTAATAACTCATCTTTTACATATATTTAATTTCATGTCATGTTTCTCTTTATTTGTTTTGCCCAGTACCAATTACTTTTGATTAAAATGTCTTTGTAATAAAAATAAAAGAATCAAATGAGGGTTTTTTTCAAGCTGGGGAGAGATGGGTATGTTTGTACAAGTTCGGGGATGTCTTAACAGCAATGAACCAGCTGATAGGAAGACAATTAAAATAAATGATAGAGTACAGATGATGGGGGCAATTTGTTGGAGAAGACAGAATGGAATGAGGTTATTTGAACAACCAGAGGGATCATCTTTGGTAAGGAGTGAAGCCACTTCATCATGTGAAACAGGAATGAAGGAGAAAGTGGCAGAAGGCACCTGAGTAATAAGAGATGAGGAAGAGGGGGAAAGAGGGAGTTCATGGTGAACGACCTCAATTTTTTCTGTAAAATATGAGGCACAATTCTCAGCTGAGAGAGTAGGGAAAGGAAGAGCCATGGGAGGTTTGAGGAAGGGTAAAAAGGTTTAGAAGAACCACTGTGAAGAATGGGATAGTAAGTTAATAAACGAGGTACAATAGGATTGCCTAGCAGCAGTGAGGGCCCAGTTGAGATTATGTAAGAATAAATTTGTAGTGGACCCAGTGAGAACAGTTGTGTGATTTCTTCTCTTTTCATTCAATAGCATTTATATAGGAGCAAAGACAACAAGCAACGGAAGTGATTGAAGGCTGAGGCCTGGTTGGGTATAATCCACAATATGATGAAGGGGTTAGGGATTCAAGAGAGGAAGACAGTGCAAAGCTGATTAGTTTGCCAAGCAGTCAAGATGGGGAGACAAGAAGGGTTGACTAGTGAAGGGGAGATAGCCTGGGTGAAAATTGAGGGGTCAAGGGACTGGAGGTCACCATGCAGAAAAAGAGTAATCACATATAAGGGAAGACAGAAGGAGAGCTGAAAAGGCAATATAGATTATGGTCCAATAAGGGAATTTCCAAATTCTTGAACGTCGAGGTAATACATTTATGGAGATAACAAGATCAAGAGTGTTGCTTTCTGTGTATGTGTGTTGCTGAGGTAGGGTGGAGTAGCTCATGGGAAGTGAGTGGGTTAAGGAACTAAGTGGTTAGGGTATTTGAGAATCATTTTGTATGTTAATGTCCCCTAGTATGAGGACAGAAGTTGGGGAGGACAGAAAAATCATAAGCCAAGTATTGAACTCATTGAGGAAAAAAGGGGAGTGAACTGCGGGGCCATAGATAACAGCTAGCAGAATTTTGATTGGGTGGTAGATATGAATTGAATGAACCTCAAAGGAAAAGAGTAAGTTACTGGGTGATGGAGGAAGGGGGAGAACTTGAAAGTGGTAACTGGGAACAAGAAGTATTCTAACTCCCCTGTCTTGAACAATGAACCAAGAAGAATGAAGGAAGGTATGGACAGTAATGGAAAGGGTAACCAAGGAGGCTGAGAGTTCAGTAAGAGCTGGGATGGAATGAAAGGAGTAGGAAAAGAATAGATTTAAAATGAAGGGGATTTCGTTGCCTATGAAACAGACATTCCAGAGGACACAGAGGAAGGTTTGGAGTTAGAGGGTTGAGGAACTTTGGAGTCAGAGGGTTGAGGAACTTTGGAGTCAGAGGGTTGAAGGGGTTGAGAATAAGGAATCGGGTGGTAAGGAGTGTAGAATGGGGTTGGGATGATGATCTATGATGACAATCCAGTTGATGATTCAAGAGTTCAGAGACATTGGGATGTGAAGGGTATGTCCAGGTGTGAGAGTGTTCAACATTGACTGCAGAGTGCCACTTTTCTACCTTTGAATGACAGGAACAACAGGAGATTGGAGTCCTGATGTCGAAGGTAGAGTTGCTCTTCTTTGCACTGGAAGGTGTCCACATCCCAACTGGGAGATTGGGCTGACAACAACATATGGAAGATGCCTTGTGCTGGTATAGATGGAATTGGTTGCTTTGGAGCAGGTGAAAGATGCCTGACTTGGCCCCTAGCAACCTTTCTTCACAGGCGATCTGAGCCCAGCAGAAGATTAAAGTGAAGAGGCAGATAGGGGGCATTATGGATAGAACCTGGCCACACTCTGCCTACAGGTGAATCAATGCTTTTTTTTGGTGGGGCTACATTATAACATGAGAGGTTACATGAGAGAGGAGAGGAAAAAGGAGGATAGAGGTGTACGATGTGCCAGGGTAGAATCAATGACTCACAATGAGGGAAGGTGACTTCTGTGGTCTCAGAAACAGGGAAGTGGGTGAGAAGGAGAGGAGAATATTGAAAAGGGGAGAGAAAGGAAGGAAGCCATATTTGGAGGTAGGAGGGAGTTCCACTGGTGAATGCTACTGTGGATGAAGAGAAATGGTTGGTGAAGGGAGATGAGGATCTTATACTGCATATTGCCTGAGGGATTTGATATTTGAAAAGTCTACTTTTCAAATCTCTCCATTCACAGAACCACTAAGCAAGTTAAGGTCCTATACAATCACATTGGTCTTCTAATTAGTTTTCTTTCTTTCAATCTCTCCAATCAATATTCAACAGAATCAGGAAAATGATACTCCTGAAACATAGGTCTATGTTACTCCCTGTCTCAAGAATTTCCAATTGCTGCTAGGACAAAATACGAACTCTTCTATTTGACATTTAAAGCCTTTTACAATCTAATTCCAGTCTGCCTTTTCTCCTTCGTGCCTATGTCACACTCCAGTCAAACTGGTCTACCTTCTGCTCCTCATATCTGACCCTCCATATCCAGTCTTTATGTCTTTTCACAGGCCTAGAATGCACTCCCTCCTTACCTAGCCTCAAAGACTACCGAGATTCCTTCAAGTTTCACTTTAAGTGTCACCTCCTAAACCATGAATATGCTGATTTTTCTATCCCTGACCCACACCCTGCATCAGATGCTAGTGTCTTCCTCTCATCTCCCTCAAATTAATTTATATTTACTTTGTATGCATTGTATTTCCTTGTCTGTTATATGTTGTTTCATTCCAAAGGAATACAAGGTCCTGAAGATAAGGATTTTTTTATTTTAATCTTTTTGTTTCCCGCATGTAATTTCAGGCCCTGACACATGTTGGGTACTTAATGCTTGTTGAATGAATAAATATGGCTTAAGTTCCAATACAGTGCATTCTCTACCAATATAAATCAAACTTTTAATTAGGACAGAACAACAAAGTAGACAATTAATTAGAGGAAATCAAAGAGCAGAATCAATCTCTTTCCCCAATCCATACACAAAACAATATAATCTCCTACACAGTTATATACCAATAGAAGGAACATTCGCATTAACAGGGTTGATACACGGCAAAAACAACTCTGCTGATGCCATCTCTTAGCCTCACACCAGGCCTCCCTGATACTCTGCTCTGCCTCCACAGCTGCTATTTCTCTGTCTCAGAAACCTTCACTACCTGCTTCTCTGCAGAGTTGCCATAGCCACACACTAGAGTTATCATCTGCTTAAGGGATTTACTCCTCTTCAAAGTAGGCAAAGTAAGTTTCTTTTGTGAGGCTGGTTCAGCTCCAAAATTCCCAAAAGGTATTTAATACATTTTCAGCAATTTTACCAGTGAGGCCCATAGCCATGCCCAAAAACTATGCCACAAAGGGGGCCCCCTTAGTCAAGACCAGTCTTTAATCTCCAAAGGGAGTCCCTCAGGTTTTCCTGGAAGTTAGGTTAGTTAGGATAAAACGTTTGCTTTCAGCTCTCTTAAATAAAGGAGTTATTCCCTAATAGAACACAATCTCTGGGAGGGCAGGAACTGTTTTACTTTTGTCTTTCTTTTTCCATTACCTAACACTGTGACTGGCACATAAATGGCCCAGAACAAATGCTTGTTGATTGATACAGGCAAGCACTGAGCAACATTGGCAGGGATAGGAATGGAGCTGGAAACCTCTGCCCAGCATTTCTGCCCCTACAACAAAGTTCCTTTCTCCTATGCTCATAAAAAGAGGAGAACCCTAGGACAGAAGCAGTCATTAGGCTGTGATGATTCCACGCATATTCTTCTTCCTTTTCCCCTACTATCCCACTCTCTAAACATGAGTCCTCAGGCATCAATTTTTTATCTGGAGCCCGGCTCAAAACTTTGGCTCATGAACCTCTTATTTTTTCAAGAGAAGACACACTTTAGCCGACTTTTATCATTCCACAGAGTATAAGTGTCTCAGTACTCGAAGGGGAAAGAAATACTGGTGGAACAGAGTAGGACCTAGATTAAGTTATCTATCTATGCCTAGAGAGATAAAGAAATGAGGTGGAGCCAAAATGGCAGAATATGAGGAAGACATGTAGCCAAGTTATGGTAGATCACAAGGCATGGTATATAAATATGATTTTTTTTATAAACTATGGCACTGTAAGAAATGATGAAGGGGATGGAAAACTCATATGAACAAATGCAGAACAGAGTGGGGAAAAAACAGGATAACGATTTATATAATGACTACGAAATTATAAAAGTAAACAGCTTTGAAAGACTTAGGAACTCTGATTAGGGTATTTACCTGTCAGAGGACTCATATGAAACATGCTATCTACCCCTAACATGAAAATAAAAGATGCAGAGTGTAGAATGAGATGTGTGTGTGTTCTTATGGACATGGCAGGTAGGGAAATTTATTTTGCTTGACTGTGTTGACTCTAAAAACAAATGACCAAAAAGTCACAGAGATTATGCAACTGCTATTAACCCTGCAAATACCAAAGAGCTCACACAGGTTATCACGACCACAGGTAATTTTGAAAAATAAAATAAGAACAAAGAGCTAACAATGGTAATAAGCAAAAAGCTTTCCTTATTCCATTGGAGGAGGGAAACAAGACACATGTGTCACGGCCTCCTCTGATACCGAGGAGACCCACTCTAGTTTGGGCAAATCTCAGTACATATACCAGGGGTGGGGAACCTGCGGCCTTGAGACCATATATGGCCCTCAGCTGCGGCACTTTGAATCTAAACTTCATAGAGCCTTGTGAGAACGAAGTGAGCTGTAGCCCACACAATGATGGTTACAGCAACAATGAGACAAGTCTGATTCATAGCGTGGCTCCATGACCAGAACATGGGTACTGCAGCTGCTAATCCATGCCAGAGAACACCTGGTGCTGGTATGAAACAATTCTGGGATTTTGCTGCAGCTGAGTTAATCCAGAGGGTGAGCACAAACGACTGTTGTTATGCCAGGCTAAGGGCACAGCTTGCTTGCTGAGCCTAAGCTCTGGAAAACAGGGTGTCTCCTAACAGTAAAAAGAGAGCATGGGGATCCTGACAACTATATGTGTTAGTAACAGAGGTTTTGTTTTTCTTTCATAATTAATGGGGGCATAAAAGGAGAAAAGATAGATGTTTGTTGATTGAAAAAAATTAGTTTAAAAAGAGTTTAAAATGTTTTAAGTAAAGTAAAAAAGACAAAAAGAAACTGAATAGAAGAGAATGGAATTGTAAATGTATAAAGAATTAAAAGGGGACTGCTAAATTTAATCAGAAATTCAAATATAGCCAAAATAGGAAATGTTGGTTGAATAATCTATAGAAGACATTTGATTCCAATTGGTCAGTAAGTCCCTTCCTCATTATTGCCTTGTTAAGCTAGCTTTTTAGTTCTCAGTTTCCTTAGCACAGAGGTTCCCAAACTTATTTGGCCTACCACCCCCTTTTCAAGAAAAAAATTACTCAGCCCCACCTGCTCACCCCAAAAATCTTTTCTAACCCTTTAATGGTTTTTTAAACTTGTGTCATTTCAAAAAATACATAAATTACAATAATTTATTATAAGTGTGTGGGGTTTTCCTGCATTGAAATTTTGATGACACAATATTTTGTTTTGTAACCATAGAGTATCCATATTGTAAACAAGTCATTACATGCACATATTCCTGCTGATGCATGCTGGACTTCCCAACAATGCCTGCTCACCTGCCGTCACTCGCTTGTTAAGATCTGTCGGTGGACTTGACCACTGATTGGTTATAACTTGCATTTTGTGTGTTGATTGGGAAAATAATGTAATCACTATGACTTTAACTCTGTTACACAACAGATACAAGATGTACAAAGAGTTTTTCAAAATTTTCTTATCTTCTTTTATTTCCTTTTGCTTCCACCGCTCCCTTATTTTTATTCACCCCCCCCATCCCATTTTCAGTGCCCCCCAGGGGGTGGTATCACTCACTTTGGGAACCTCTGCTAGCATTAGACGGGATGGGCAAATTTAATAGATGATAATAAGGAAATGTTCCATTCTGAATCCTCAGGCTGAGTCCCTTACGCTACTAAAAATTATCTTCCCCCCAAGTATCGGCAAAAATAGAATCTTTTCAGCCTATAGGGAGCCAGGAGAGTTTAAGCGTGAGGGGGTACAAAATTTAGTCCTTTACTGTGTTTACATGAAGATAGAATGGATGTTAGCTTCAAAATTTATTTTATTCTTCCTTGTATAAAATACAGACCTAGGGTATCCAAAATAATGGTTGGGGTAGTAGAAAACAGTAACTCATTGAGCGGACTCAGAGTTAAGCAGGTGCCTGGCAATCGAAAAAGACATAATAGCGCTTCAAAGAATACCCTGATGAGAGCTCCTAAGCCTTTCAAAGCTGTTTATTTTTACAATATTGTGATTTTTTCTCACTCCACTCTGCATCCGTTCATACAAGTCTTCCCAGGTTTCTCCAAGACCATCCCCTTCAGCATTTATATCAATACTATAACTGATCGGCTAGATCTAGACAAATTAAATACTTTATCCTCTCTGAGCAGAAACAAAGGATAGAGTCATAGAAATGGAATTACAGCTTCTAATAATCCCATCTAAGACTTAGATGAAACAACCTTTTAGGTTACAAATACAAAATTAAAAATAACCCAAGGGACAATGGAACAACACTGGTGGGTAAAGGTATACTGCAGGAGGTTACCAAAAATTTAGTTCAATTCAATGACCTGTATGAAGTACCTACTATGTGCCAGATACTACGCTAAGCATTTGGAGAGAGAAAAAGAAAAAAAGACCGTCCCTGCCCTTCAGTAATTTGAAATCCCACGGGAGAAGACAACACACAAAAGAACGCTGAAAAGAAAGGAGAAGGAGCCATCAGAGGGTACCCTGTATGGGGGCATGATGTTCCACAGAACCAAAACCAAGCTTATAGAAAATAGAGAGTTAAGAAGTAATGTGAAATAAGTGGATGACTAGCAAATAAGAGGAGTCACTCATATAGTCATAATGAAACAACTGACGGACAGCTGAGTAGTGCATTTGTTAACCCCTAGAAATTTAAAACAATTAAAGGAAAGTCTATAGCAGAAGTGTTAAATGCCAGGCCTTCTAGCAAAATCAGAGGCAGGCCTGAACTTTAAAATGTCATTGGGGAATGTTTAACAAACTAAATAAAAATGAAATAAATGTCAATTTTTGGTTTCCAAATCAATATGCAGCCTGCAGGAGTCCACTTCTATTTGAATTTGACACCACTAGTTTACATTATGTTGGGTGAATCATCTA
Organism: Trichosurus vulpecula; assembly: GCF_011100635.1. NCBI lineage: Eukaryota > Metazoa > Chordata > Mammalia > Diprotodontia > Phalangeridae > Trichosurus > Trichosurus vulpecula. The sequence continues at coordinate 406,540,137 of NC_050573.1, read as the reverse complement.
TGAAGGATTTGCAGAAGACACCATTAAGAACCATAAAGAATGAGAAGACTGAAAGGGATTTGATTTAGGCAATATCAAAACTGATGAAATCATGGGTCCAATATTTATTTATTTGCTGAAGTTTTTCCAGTTATGTATTAATGATTATATCTTGTCTTCTGTCTAATGACATACAGATGGAAATTTATAGGCAAACATTGATAACAGATACAATTTACCAAATATTGAAATACTAAATGTTAAAATTCTTTATCCTTCCATGTACTCTGCCTCATTCCTCCTAACCATATTTTTCATCTTTATATGTTTCATGTTTCTACCCCCTCCCCCATTTTCCCAGTCCACCACTAGCTTCACTTTACTCTCTTCACAGTCCTGACTCATTGGTTCTTCAGTTCAACTATTCACTACCTTCTCCTTTTGAATCCTCTGTCCCCTTGTGTTATCATCCTTCCCAGCTTACCAACCCCCAACCAATGGTCACCCCCATTCTCTGCCTTCTCTACTCCTGGTTCTTCCTTCTGGAAGAAGTCACAGAACCACATAATCTTGGATTCACTACAAAACTATGTATTCTAATCCCATCTGGATTGTAATCTTCTTATTCTTCCCTGATTGACCTTCTTTAAAAAAAAAACTCATTAGTTTTGTTTTTGTATCACCTTTATTTCTTCCCCTCGCCAGTGATCTCTCTCTAGTATAATGGAAGGAAATGGTCCAGACAATCCTGATCAACTGATTCTCACCAAACCACTTGTAATAAGGAATCAGAATGAAAGGGTTTGAGGCTGGGAAGTGGTTCAGTAAAATTAACCAACTCATCAACAAAGTTGTTAACAATGAGTCTGACAAAACATCCAATGTTTCATGTCCACAGTCCCCCACCTCTGCAAAGAAAGGAGGGAAGTGCATTTTTTTTCATCTTTTCTTCAGGGTCAAGCTTGTTTATTATATTACACAGTGCTTAGTTTCAGTTTTCATTGGGTATGTTGTTTTTCTGGTCCTGCTTTCACATTCATATTCATCCTCATTGACTTTCTATCACCGTATGATGGCCTAAAATGATGTACTAACTCTTCTTTTCTCAATCCCCCTACTCTACCACTGCCTTCTCAGCCATCCAAAATGAACTCACTTTTTCCATACCCTAAAACCTCTATTTTCTCCTATTCTTTAACCCTTTTTCCCATTCTCTGGGGATGCCCTTCTTACCCAGGATAACCCTTCTACTTATGCTCATAATCCTATCCCTGCTCTCTCTCATCTTCAATCTTATTTTCCAGTTCCTTCTACACTAATAGCAAATATGCCTGCATCTCCTTCATCCTTAAAAGACTTTTTCTTGACTCAGCCTTCCCTTCAAGCTATCATCCCATATCTTCCCTTCCTTTAACAATCAAATGACTAGAAATCAATCAATCAACAAGCAAATTCAGCACCAACTAGGTGCCAGGCACTGTGCTGGGCACTGGAGAACTATGTACACAGAATGAAACCAATATCCCCAGAGCCCAGCACAGGGCTCTGAAGACAGTAGTCATTTTAACAAATATTTGTGGAATGGAATGGAAGAGAACTGTTTCTGTTTCCAAACCTTGTGGGATCCTTCCTATTAACACAGAGCCTATCGGGGAACACCTACCCTATCTGACTAAGATGGTGAGGTTGCAATGCCAGGAATGCCTTTATTCTGGAGAAGATGGAGAAAAACGGGACCCTTAAATCCAGGCTCCTCAACCTCACCAGCCCAACAATTAACTTAAAGCCAGATTATAGAGGGCTTTGGGAATTTTCATTTATTCTATAGGCAAGAGGAAGCTATTTAAGGTTCTCTAGCAACAGGGTAACACAATCAAGTAGCATGTCAGATAAATTAATCTGGCAAATGAGTGGTTATGTGGAATACATAGTAATAGTTAAGGAGACTTTGTTTATAAAAAGAATAATAATTGCTAGCACTCACATGTATTTTAAGGTTTGCAAAGACCTTTACAAATAGCATCACACTTTATCCCCCCGATAACCCTGGGAGGTAACTTCTAGTATTAACCCCATTTTACAAATGAGAAAACTGAGGCAGACAGAGATTAAGTCTGGGGTCTCACAGAAAGTAAACATCTGAAGCAAGATCTGAACTCAGGTTTTCCTGACTTTAGATCCAGCATTCAATCCACTGCACCACTTAGCTGCCTCTTGATAATTAGACTCACTGGGCTGTAGAATAAGCATTTATTACTTTCCTCTCCTCTTAGCTCCTCCTGTGGAGCTGGATGGCTTTTTTTGAGGAGGCTTGGACTGGGACTTGGGTGAGGGTTTACTACTATAATTGGACGAGCGTTCTGTTTTGGAAGCAGGTTTTGTGCTCTGACCCTGGTGCTGTTTATGTGCTCCCGGCCAACAGGAAGCTCCTATGGGCCCCCTAGTTGTTCCGGCAGGTTGAGGTTGCTGGGTCCTGGAGCTTCCTATATGACAGGACGATTTTGTTGACGGCTCAGCTACTCCTGAGGGCTGAGATCTCAGGGTCCCAGATGTTCTTCTTAGCTTTGATACCTGTGATTGGGAGGTTGGCCTTCTAGATGTTTCTGTAGACTGTGCTTCTGTAGACTGGTATTGTCCTGAACTTGATGCTTGTCTCATAGGTCTCCTGGTCACTCCTACATGTTGGAATCCTGGGTTCCGGAACCACCCTAAATGGAAATTTGGTCTAATAGGTTGAATAGATGTTCCTGATGGCTGTGGTCCTAGGGTTTGCAAATGACCTGCCTGGTAGGTGAATCTACTGGCTTTTAAATTTTTTGATTGAAATCCATGGTATGGGACCTGTACAGTTTGAAAATTGGGTCTGGGTGGTCTTACGAAATGATGTACTAGGGGAGATCTAGAGGATTTCACTAATGTTTCAGCTTGATTAATTCTCTGGGGTATGCAAGCCCCTCTACCAGGACTTCTGCCTCGTATATTGGCCCTTCTATTGTGAAAGGCCAGAGGGCCTAACCATCTGGGCCTAACCCCTGACCACGCATTGCAGCCCATGGCCCAGTAGGGTCTTGGAGGAGCCCAGTAAAGATTGCTCTTAATTACAGTCACTGGGTGCCTCCAAGCCCATGGGCCAGAGGCAAATGATGTAGTATGGTAGAAAGCATGAGGTTGGGGATGGACTCCCCTAAAAATCCTAGCCTGTCTTGTAGGCATTTGACACTGGCTTCCTGATACATTTGTGGACTGAGTATGGCTCTGGGGTACCCCATCCTCACCTGCCTCAGCTGTGGCTTCACTAAGGGTTCCTTGGACACCTTGGGCTTTCTCACAGTCCTGATCCACCTGGATCCCCAACTCTCTGGCCAATGATGCCATATCTTCCACTGACACATGTATGAGAGGAGAGCGCATTACCTCCTTCAGGGCTTTTTGGAGACCCTCTGCATACGTTCCTCTGTTCTCCATATCACTTTCCTCTAGAAGCAGCAGTTGTGATGGCTTCAGCTTCAGAACTCTCTGGAACAATTGGGCTTCCTCACTCTCCCTAGACTGGGGACTGAGAATGAAGTAGCATCTTTCCTTAGCAGATTCTCCTAGAAATGCCAGGAGGTCCCATTCCCTCTCACCTGGACAATCAGTGAAAATGAACATAGCTGAGGAGACTTCCATTAAAAAGCCAAACTGTGTCCAGAAGCACTCCAGATCTCCCCTAAGGTTAGCCACAGCCACAGGCTCTTGGAAAAAGTCAGGATTTTCCTTTCCGGTGCCACTATTAGGGAAACACCAAGTAATCTCAACCAAGCCATCAGAGATTTGCCGAGGAAGTAATGAGGCATGGGAGTCTCGATGGAGAAAGATGTGGGGAGGCTGCTTTTGGGGAGGGCTGAGCACTGCATTAAGGATCCTGGATTTAGATAAACCACAGCACCCCAATCGAACAAAAGAGATAAGTGGCATTTTCATAAACACTAAGGACTTTACACCAACCTGAGCAGCATTTCCTAGGGAATGTATTGAGTCCTTTGGCACAATGTTCTTCATGGCCTCCAGCATCAAAATGCACTTATTGTTCTCTGCATCTGGTAGCAGCAGGGGAAGAGCAAAGTGGCACTTAAACATGTTCCCCAAGACCTCCTGCTGCAAAGAGTTGTCGGAACAAAGCATGACGGCACAAAGGACATCAAGGGGGTTAATGGTGTCCTTGTCTCTAAGACCCATATTTTCAACCTTAGTGATCAGTTCCTCTTTGCCATCCTCATCTGTGACCCTCTGGCTGAGGACTGTGTCTCTGGCAGTTATATCCAAGGACCGAATTTTTACTAGGAAATTCCATGATAAGTCAGCTGATGTCTGAGGGATCCAATGACATCCATGGTCCAATTGGAACTGATGAACAAAACTTGGTAGAAGCTTTCTATTCCTGTCCATTTCCAAACATGACAGGATTTCTTTAAATGTTTTTCTTCTCTCTAAAGAAACAGAGGAAACACAGTAAATGGTAAAATGGTCATTAAAAACAAAGTTAACTTTATTGACTAATTCTTTATGGCATTTATCTGTTGCTTAGGGAGAATGTAAATCTAACTTCCAACCAACAAGCTTCTCCCTATTTAGTTTGTAAGAAGACAGCTCCATTTAGTATCCTACCTACTTAAAAGTAGGATACTTTTAAGGACTTAAAAGGATATCTAACCTTTGTTAGATAAGAACACTTCTTGAATCAATCAATCAATCAATCAAAACCAAAAAAAACTATTGTGAGAAACGTGCTTACCCTCTAATTAATTTGTACAAAAGGGATTCTAAGGGTCTAGAAGCGAGAGGAAAGGATGGGGTCAGAGAGAGATAAGCCAAGAACTGTCAGCCTCAGGGCAATCATCAACAGGAAAAAAGAGAAAGTAGGACTGAAAGATGGCAGAAAAGGGAGATATAAAGGACAGCCATTAATTCAATATAAATATATATATATATATATGTATATATATATATATACATATATATATATATATATATATATATATATATATATATATATATATATATATATATCTCAGGGGAGACCTGAACTAGTGCTTCCAGTATACCCATCTACTTGAGAACTGAGGGGAAGTCCCAAAAAAAGGTACGCTCTTTCCTCAACTTCCTTAACCAGTGCCAATCCATCCACAGACACTACACTATAATCTATTTCATTACACAAACATTTTCAATAACCTGAACTCATCCACAAAATGGCCAGAGATACCAAGAGATAGATTCATACTGGCAAAGATGACATACAAAAAAAGAAAAAGGACTGTGGAAAATCAGCTGATGCACTGTTGGTAAGTCTATGAAAGGGTACAACCATTCTAGAAAGCAATTTAGAATCATACACAAAAAGTTGCTAATAGTGCATGCCCTTTCGCCCAGCTATACCACATCAAGGCCTATATTCAAAAGAGATCAAAGAAAGAGGAAAAGTGGTAGGAAAAAAATGAAACTAAGGGACATACCCATCAATTGGGGAATGGATGTATGAATTGTGATTTATGAATGTGATGGAATATTATTATACTGTAAGAAAAGAGGAAATGGACTATTTCAAAGAGACATTGTAAGACTTATAAGCTGGCAAGTGAAATAAGTAGAACCAGAAGAACAACTTATACTCTAATATCAATATTAATATCAATAAAAGGAACACTTTTGATGATTTTTATAAACTAATGAAGAATGAAATAAGCAGAACCAAGAGAACAATGTTGTACAATAATAGCAACATAATAAAGACAAGCAACTTTGAAGGCTGTAAGAATAATGCAATGATCATCAATGATTCCCAAGGACCAATGATGAAGCATGCTACCCATCTCCTGACAGAGAGGTGAAGAATCCAGGGAGCAGAACAATACTTTTTAATATTTTATTGGTATATGGTAATATTTTGGATAATATTTAAAATCTTTTTAAACATGCCTAATGCAGAAACTGTTTTTCTTGACTATGCATATCTAATACAAGGAATTGATTTTTCTTTTTCAATGAGGTAGGGGGTGAGGAGAGTAAATAGATTTCTGTTCATTGGACAAAAAAAACTTTTTAAAATTTTTTATAAATAAATTTAGGCAGAGACCCTACCCTCCACCTAAATGTTAGAAATTTTCCTAAATCAGGGCTCAGAACAATTGCAATTGAACTCATAATGTTTTATCTAAAATAAAGTCCCTATGGCCATAGAAGAAACCATATTGACCCTAAGCTTAAAATGAACTGCTTGTTGTAGCAAGGTCATTTCTTAAGAACAAAATCTTTTCTTAAAATGTTAATACTTGCCTCTGACTTCATCTAAACTCCAACAGTCAACTTCCAATGTATTCCCTAGCTATTTCTCTTGGAAACAGTGACTGATGTCACAGTGGTGAACTTAATGGGAAGTTGGGAAAATAAGGTTCAAATCAACTTTATGTGTTCAGTGCTGGGAAAAGAATTGTCCTTTTCCTACACAAGAACTAGATGGGTTATGAGGTCTTCTATAAAGAGGACTGCCTTCTCAGATCTGAAAGGGCCTGTATGATAAAAGGGAATGTGTTCAGTAGAGGTCACCTTTCCCTTCAATGTCCCCCAAACTTACAAAAGCCATTTATATTTCTCCCTACTCCAATGTAGTATTTGACAATTGACCCTTCAATTAAGTCACGCATTCAACAAGTATTTATTAAGTGCCTACTATGTGCAGGGTGCCTTGCTAAGCACTGGGGATACAAAAATACAAATGAAACAGTCTGTTATATCAAGGAACTGGTATTCAGATGAATGTCTGCATAAAGCTGACAGAAATTACTGAGGAAGGCAGGGTCTAGCTCCTCCTGCCATTACTGTACCACACTTAAAAGTACACAGCATCTATTACACTGTCCTGACTATTAAAAGGGGAAAATTTGGTTAAAAAAATACATAAAAGGATATGAGCACTTCAAGATATTATTATCCTTATTGATACCAAGCCTAGAAGCAATATTTCTAAAGTGTACCCACTTGCCCCAATAATCAATAGTTGTTCTCATTTTAAACATCAGGCCTCTAATCTCCCAACCTTTTCATGCATCAAAATCCCCAAGTCTAAACTGAATAGGGTATGCTTTCTCTGAAGAATGAAACATAACACCCAAATTGAAAAGTTAATAATTTATAATGTGATGTAGTAGATAGAGAGTTCAGAGACGAAGTCTCACCTCTGACAGTGTTTCGCGTGACCTGGCAAATCATCAAATCTCTCAGTACTCAAAGCCTGAACACCAATGTGAAGAGTAGGTAGTGACCTGTATTGGGAGAAGATGTTTCCTCATCTAGGAGCTCCTCTATCAATGTAATTACAGGTCTAGTTCCTATTCCTAAATTATAACGTGTGGTGGAAGGTGACATATGATCCCATCCTGTCTTGCCAACCAGCACTTGGCTATAATCTGACCACTGCTATTCAAAAGCTGCAGTTTTTGCCACTTTCCACCATCCCCTTGCTCTAGTCCAGGTACTCCTTTCCTGCAATCCCTACCTCTGATGAAAGGACATGGACCCAGGGGAGGGTTGAAAGGGGTGCTAAGAGTCTGCTATTCTCTGTTCCCTGACTGACTCATGGCAACACCAAAATTCTATTATTGTTTGTCTTAAATGTTATAGAATTGTGTGTGTGCCTGGAGCTAATTTTATTCCCTTACCTTCTAACTCTGCTGCCTCCTCCTCCTCCAGGGACACTTGAGTCTCTAAATTCTCATAGTTCTGTTCATCGTCCAAATACCCAGTCATGTCATTTTCCCCACAGTACTCGGTGTACTCCAGATCCACACTGGCTTCCTCTTCCTCTGCTGATTCTGGATCTTCAAAATATGCCACAGGTTCTAGATAATCCCTTTCTCCTAAGTATAAATCAGTATCTGGACTCTCACTTTCCCATTCTTCCCCTAAGTACACAACAACTTCTGGATTTTCATAGGCCTCTTCATCCTCTGAATACACTGTGTCTTCCAGTTCATCTTCTTCCTCTTCCTCTTCCTCCTTCCTGGAGGACAAAATGACTGCTAAATTACTAACTCCCTTGTTCCCCAAAGGCCCAGTAGTTTTTAGATCTTGGCTCTTCTCTTCCAAAGACATAAGGACATCAGTGTTTTTGAACTGTTTCTTTTCAGAGAATAGGGTAACTTCTGAATTCTTGTTCTCTTCTATGAATAGAGGAGCTTCAGCTTTCTCATGTCCTTTCTCTTGTTTAACAAATTCTGGAAAATAAAATGGATTTTTCTCTCAAATTGAAAAAATGAATCTGCCACTAGAGAACAGAACCAGGAAGCCTCAATCACTCAGGTAGGCCTTGTTCTTAAGCCAAAAATTTCTTTCTCTCACCCAAGGAAACCAGATCAGATTTACTGGACTCCTTCAAAGATTGCAATCTTTAAAGGGCCTAGAGTTAATTAGAAATCTTGACCATATGGAGGTCCCTGAAATCAATTCAATTTCTCTGGACCAAAGGCACCAGGAACAGCCCAGAGTTGATCCAAGTTTAGAAATCTCAAAATGAAATGGCGAATCTCAAAAATATATAAAGTCTGCATTCCTGTGGCTGTCATAGAATCTGAAAAATAGAAGGGAACTTCAGAAGTCATCTCTCTAGCTCTACACCTGTTTTCTCCAAAGCCTTCATTTAAAGAATGTCTGCTATATTTTTAAAGGTCACTAGGAATAGAGATTCTACTATCTATTGGCAACCTAGAGAAATATTAAACAATTTTTATCAGGGGAAATATCTACCAACCCCCTCCCCCACTGCAAGTTAATTCGTCCTCTGGAGAAAGAAAAAAGAATTTTTATTTGCGTATCCTTAGGAAACTGAGAGCAAAAAGGAACTGTTTGTATTTTTTTAGGAAACTGGACTTAGACTAATAATCACAAAACTTATTCTTCAAATGTAAATATGTAAATGGCTAGTATATATAGCTAGCACAGTGTATGAAAAGATACATTTTTTTTTCCTGTGAAAAATTAACTGATCCTTATAACAATTAAACTCCTAACCTTGAAAGTATTACTAACATGCTCTAATCAACTGATCTTAGTGTTGGAAATTTCCCAAATTCCCATAATAAAAAAAATCTATATTCTAACATAAATATAAATGTACACAATCAATGTTGTCCACCAATCAGAATTTTGGCGTAGAATATGTGTGTGATAAGTTTACCATGCTCTACATTTTAACTCATTAAAATTAAGACTTTAGGAACCCTGTTTATATTGAAGTTGTATGCCACTTTTCATCCATGCCACTGAAACTGATCTATAGAGAAATAGTAAAAGTTCTTAGGGAGGTAAAGTGTACAGCTCATTCAACATAAACTTAGAAAACATGAACTCCTCTGAACCTATCAAAATGAAATTTATCTGGAGGAAAGAAAGAGGAAAAATGTAAAAGCAAACCATTTAAAATGCATTATTTCTTCAGAAAATCTGGCTAAAAAAATAAAAAGGAAAATCTCTACTCACCCGGGACAGAACACCAACTGGTTGCTGAGTCCGGAAAAGCACTATGTAAACATTCAAGGAACTGCTGACAGCTTCTCTCTCCCTTCTTCTGTATCAGAATTAACATCTTCCTACTTTTCTTCAGTGGATCTGTGACAGTTTCCAAGACCTCATACTCCTCTTCGGAAATTAGGCTCCGAGAAGTTAATGTATCTAACAAAGAATCAAGATCTTGCTGCAGAATTTTAACTAGCATTTGTCTTTCCTTTTCAATGATTGCAGAAGCCATAATCGGAGTAGCCATTGTTCCTCTTTTCACTTGACCTGGAAACAGATTGTGAAAGTAGTTCTGGAGCAGTCATCTGAAATGAGGCAGTCTGGCTTTTAATAGATCCAGACAGTTGACAGTCATTTACCCATTACATTAAAATCTACCAGTTTTCCCAACATACATTCACTCTATTTTCTGCCCTTAACTATGTATGTTACATATCTCTTGCTCTTAACACCTGTGTATTTCTATGCACAGTACCTCCACTTTTTCAACACCCACCAAATCCTTCAAAAAAAAGTAATAAACAGTAATTGACACATGTATATAGTACTTTGAAATTTTCAAAGTACTTTGCAAATATTACTTCTTTCCATTCTCACAGCAATCCTACAAAGCAGGAACTCTCTTTGGAGGACAGAAACCAGATTGCCAGGGTTAAGAAATCAACTAGTTGCCAGTGAGTCTGCAAAGTCAGGAAGTGCTGAATGTAAGCTCTTGCAGAATGTAAACACCTTAAAGGGGAAGTGTTTCATTTTTGTCTTTTCATCCAGGTCACCTTGCGTATAATAAACGAATAATAAATGCAGAATCATGTTGAATCTGAGTGTAGCAAATCCATTCACAGAGCTATTAGGGCAGAGGTGTTATACATGCCAGCCAGTAAGACACCAGAACGAGGTTGAAATGTAACTGGAAAATATTTAACAAAATAAGCAAAAATACAATAAAACACAGACAATGGAAATGTATGGTTTTCTAAGTCAATATGTAGCCAGAAGGGAGACTTAAATTTGAGTCTGACACCATCTCAATGCCCATTTCCTCAGCAGAAAAATGGTGGCTTTTTAAGACTTTTTTAAAAATTTCTTTGCTACCGTTAGTTTTTGTATCATCTACATTTCCCAGAGCAAAACCAACCAACATATTTTAAAAGTCTGACATTTTATAATTGTCAATGATTATATAAATATATGTGTATGTGTGTGTGTATATGTACACACACATATATACATATATATATATATATATATATATACATATATAACCTCTGTTTCAAAGCACATATAAAATATTTATTCTCACAACACCACTGGATGGTGGACATTATTATTATTATTCCCATTTTACAGGGATCAGGAAAATTAGGCAGAGGTTAAGTGACTTGCCCAGGACCACACAGCTAGTGTTGAGACAGGCCCTGAAATCAGGTCAACCTGAAATCAGGTCTTCCTGACTCTAAGACAAAAAGCACTTTATCCACTGGGCCCCATCATCCCTAGTTCTGCAAAGAAAGGAGATGCTTTTTCATATCTTTTCTTTGGTCACATCTTTTCAAGTTTGGTCATTATACTTCACAGCATTCAGTTTTATTGTTCTTTCAATTTACATTGTTGCAATCATTGTGTATACTTTTCCTGATTCTCTTGTTCATTTTGTATCAGTTCATAGAAGTCTTCCCACGCTTCCCATGCTTCCCTTTTCTCGAAAGGATAAATTATCAAAGAATTTGAATAGAAAATGTCTAAAGAAGAAACACAATTCATTAATGATCATTTCTAAATACATTTAATTAAAACTTTAATAATTAGAAAAATTAAAATTAAAACAGCTTTGAGATACCATCTTTTCTCCTTCTTAACTTTCCTATTTCTGTCAAGGGGATCACCATTCTCATCAGCCAGGTTCATCATTTCAGTGATGTGTAAGAGATAATAATTGTAAAGTACTTAGTACATACAGTACCTGGAACACATTAAGAGCTCCATAAACAGTGGCCATTATTATTAACTATAGTTTTGTTTATATGCATATGTAGTTTCCTCGCATAGACTGTACCTTGGAAAACAGGGGTTGTTTCAGTTTTTTCTTTCCATCTCCATCACCCAGCACAGGGCATGATGGAAAAGTCAAAAAAGTCCCAAAGTAATGAAACCAGGAGAGAAATGAGATGTTCAGAGCTAAGCCCCCTCCTGAAATGGAGGTTTTGGAGTTTATAGCTCCATCTTCCAATCAGAAGGACAGAGACTAGTGATGAGGTATAGCAACAAGGGTAATAGAAGCCATTTATGCCCCCCCCATCCACCATTCTATTAGGCTTTGAGTAACTATAATTTTATTGTATCGTATTTATACAATTTATTGTATTTTATTTTAATATATTTTTATATATTATATAATACATATTTATATTATGTATAACATTTTACATATTTTATATTTATTGTATTTTATAAATTATACAATATTTATTGTATCTTATGCTTTTATTTGAATGTGTGTGTGTGTGTGTGTGTGTACGTGTGTGTGTGTGTGTGTGTGTGTGTGTGTCTGAGCCAACAGTTTCTTTAGGGTGTTATTAGGGAACTCCCTCCACAATCTCTTCCTCCACCTAAATGTCTATGACTCAATAAATTCTAGGGAGTGAGGTGAGACACACAAAGTTAAATTGAATAGTGTCAGAAGGGATTTGAAGCCAGATTTTCCTAACTCCACACCCAGCCCAGAAGTTTGTTCATATCAGACTGCCTCTTGTGGAGGTTACTAAGTGTATAATAATGAATTTATGTATGCATATATATGTGTGTATGTATGTGTATAGGCACAGCCAGGACAAAGGAGTAGCAAAACCTTCAAAATTTCAGAAAGCTTGGAACCCCATCCTGTACCACATTTGGGAATTTCCTTGCTTCTTCTTACGGATGTTTCCATTATCAAATCTTTTTAAAAATAAGCCACAACTCAGTAAAAAGCAACTGCTTGTGTGACAAAAGACCAGCGAAGTCTGATGGTTACCTTTGACTTTAGTTTTACACCAGCCAAGTCTGATGGTTACCATGGGCTTTAGTTTTATATTAGTAGTCAATCTTGTCTATACTTTGGGGTGATCTTTGATGAGGCCCTGCTACCCCTCTTCTAAGTATCTAGCCTAAATACTTAGTATCTAGACTCTTAGATAACGAAGTACAAAATATAAAATAGTATATATATAATATATATAAAATAACATAACAAAGTAATTCGTGAGGTGGCTCCAGGCTGCTTTTTCTGGGGAAAATCAGTACAAATTTCAAGTAGTAATTGGTGCTTGAACTGAATTTTGAAGGAAACTAGGGATTCTACAAGGTCAAATAAAAAAGGACATTCCAGGTAAGACAATCCTCCAGTTTAAAGGCAGAAGGTAGGAAAGGGGGATTTGTAGGTTATAACAGCCAGTTAGTCTGGAGCCTACGAGTGTGTAATGTGTAATCTGGAAATACCTTGCTGGGGTTCCTGGGCTCTTTTTTTTTTTTTTGTCACGGACTCCTTTAGCAGTTTGGTGAAGCCTATGGATCCCTTCTCACAAGTTTTTAAATGCATAAAATAAAATCCATAATATTACAATGGAAATCATTTACACTGAAATATTGCAATACTAAATAAAATGAAATACTATTGCAATACTAAACAAGACAAGTTCGCAGTCCTCAGGTTAAGGTTATAGCACAGATGTTGAGCTGGAAGGGACCTCAGAGGCCATCCAGTCCAGGTGTTCTTCTTTATCTGGAATCTATGAATACTTGCTTTTAAAATATCTTTACAACTCTATTTCAACATAACTGGTTTCCTTCGTAATCCAACGAATTTTATTTAATGCACTAAAAAACTTTATTCTGAGAAAGGATCTATAAACTTCACCAGAACACCAAAGGTATCCACGATTCAAAAAAAGGTTAAGAATCCCTGATGAAAGCGCTCTGTAAAGCGCTTTGCACACTGCCTACCACACAGCAGAAGCTCGATAAATGCCGGTTCTCGCTTTTCCCTTCCCTAATCTAATTCAGGCCCTTATTTTGCAGAAGGAGAAACTGAGGCGCACAGATGGGTGCTGACGCGCTCAAAGGCCCAGTGGCTCCTCCCTCCACGTCACGTCGCCCCGCGCCCGGAGCCGGCCTGGGCAGAGTTTGAAAGTCAGAGAAGTGGATGTTTTATCCTAGGTCCCCGCGCCGTCTTCGCTCCCGGGAGGCTGGACACAGACGGGGCTGGGGTCGCGTTAGCGTCCCTCGAGAGTAGTGATCTAGAGATGGAGGCGACGATAACGAGATAACAGAAGCCACAGCGGGTGGCAGAGGCACAGCGGAACCTACATCCAGGAACCGGAAGGGGGAGGGGCAGCCCCACTTCCCGCCTGAGAGACAAGAATGCGGACCAATCGGCGCTGAGCCCAGGCCATTTCCTCTCCTCCTTCCCCTCTCCCGTCCCTCTCTTTTCTCCGCCATCGGAACCTTTTCCAGGGTGCACCGTGACCGACGGAAGTACTATCTCGGCGGAAGCCCTGCGAACTTGATATAGCGGAAGTGTTCTTTCTTTTCCGTTCTCTTTGGTCCCGGCGGCTGGAGGAAGATGGTGAGTTTTGCTTTGGGGTCCATGTGGTATCTGTATCCATCCTCTCTCCCCCGGTGGCTACGACGGCCCGCAATGGCTGCAGTGGCGTATGCGGGCTTCGAGAAGGGGGATCCCGCGGAAAGCCGAAAAGGGGAGCCCGAAATCAAAACTGTGGGCCTCGAGGAGTTTCAGGGGCGGCTTTTCCTGGGGCTGAGCTCTTGCTCGGGAGAAGCTTCCCCGGGCCCGCGCTCGGGTTGTCCCTAGAGGTCGGAACGCGGCTTTGTCCGAGGACTGGTCTAGCTGGTCGGTCATGCCTGGGTGCCCGGTGTGGAACAAAAGACCAGACCGGCGCGATGTAGTGGGGAATGGCGAGAAGTTTGGGAAAGTGTGAAGGACTCCAAGGGTGTCCTAAAAGTTAGGAGACTAGCATTTCCCTATTTCCCAGACCTTCCATTCTGCCGCAGAATATTCCTCCCAAGTTCCCAGCATTGGAGGAGGGGCATTGCATGATCAGGCGGAGTTGCTTCTGTGAGATGGGAAAATGGAGTAGCCCACCAGTCGCGGTTGCTTTGGAACGTGTGTCTCATTCTGATGTAACAGCGTTTGCTGCCATTTTTTTGTTGGGATAAATTGTGCTGCATCACAATTTCAAATGTTTCGTGTTTGTTTTGTAGACGAAGGGGACGTCTTCGTTTGGTAAGCGCCGGAATAAGACGCACACTTTGTGCCGTCGTTGTGGTTCTAAGGCATACCATCTTCAGAAGTCAACATGTGGCAAATGTGGATATCCTGCTAAACGCAAGAGAAAGTGTAAGTTTCTCATTGTAGTGGGTATTCCTTAAGGAAAGGGGCAGTGTTTACCATTTTTGGAGAGTGGTGCTTGTTAGTTGCACAGACTTGGCCCATTAAAAACAGTTGCTATTCCGTGTGTACAAATTGAATAAGGAAGGAATGAGGTAAGTGGAGTTTAAAGTTGCTAAGGCAGATAAGTAGAAGAATTGCTTCAAGAAAATCAGTTCTTAAGAAAAATACAACATTTTTCCTGGAAAAGCAGGGCACGGTGGAAAAAATGTTGGACTCTTAAGTCATAGGAGGTGGATTCAAATCACTGCTCTGTTTTATTATTAAACAAAATTGTTTAACTGTGCTGAACCTCAATTTCCTCATTTGTGAAATGAGTGGAGATATTGGGTGACCTGCCTCTGATATTTGTAAATCTAGACTTCTAAAATTAAGTAGAGAAATTATTGGTCTGAATTTTTTTAATTGGAAGAAAACCTTTAAGGTATAAAGTTTTTCTGTCGAAACACCTAAAAGGAATGATTAATACAAATGATGGACTTAAATAATTTTGCTTAATTTGTACAGCAAAAAGTTTTAGAGAGGAAATCTTTGGGGCAAATTTAGCGCTCATTAAGACACTACTGGTTACTGAGGAACTGTAGATAATCACTTGGGAAAATGCTAACCAAAGCTGCAGGTTAAAGTAATTTTAAGATATTGCCGTTAGGTTAAATATCGGCTTTCTTCAAGGTTCAACTCAAATGCCACCGTCTAAGAGAAACCTTTCTTGATTTCTTTACTGCTGTTTTTCTCCCAATTCTCAGGCATTTGTATACATTATCTGCATGATCACTCCTCACCCCTATCCCTCTGACCACAGGAACTGGTTTTCCCCCTTTGTATCCCTGGAACTTTTCTAAGAGTTGTTTGGGCAGTGGGGAAAACGGTTGTGATTCTGGTGTATCAAGTTTGACCCTGTGGATCCACTACTTAGGACTATTCTGTGGGTTGTTGTGGTTGAAAAATACAAAACAATTTTTTTTTTAAGTGAACAACTCAGAATTTGAATACCCTGACCTAATTAACCAACAACGTAATGCAAATAGAAAATGGTCTAGAGGGTCTACAGGTCTGATGAATTGTTAATGTTTATTACTCTTTGTTGAAGTAAAGAAATGAGATTATTTTATTTCATTACCACCTTTAAGACACAGCTAAGAGGGGTCATTGAAAATAATGTTGGGGGGAGTAAGACCTGTTTGAAGTCTTGAATTGTTTTGATTTTGTGTCCTAGATAATTGGAGTGCAAAAGCTAAGCGACGCAACACCACTGGTACTGGTCGGATGAGGCACCTAAAAATTGTCTATCGCCGATTCAGGTATAATTTTATGTTTTCTTACTGAGCTTTGAAAACAAAACAAAATCATCAATGGTTTCTCTTGTGTTTAACTAGAAACATCTTAAGGGTATTATCTCCAACAGTGACTTCTAGTTTTTGGATAATTTATGAGTTGTTTAAAATGCGCTTTGCTTTTTTTTCTCCTTGCTACATGAAATAGGGGTATCCAGTGAAAAGCAAAGAACTTAAATTTGAACTGTCAGCATACCATTTGCCAGAATTCTGGGAGGAAGGGTTGACTTATGGGGAACTCCTGTGTAGGTCTTTCTCTTGTTAAAGAGTTTTGGAGCATTGCCTCTGGCACTTCTTCAGACCAATCAGTATAGGTCAGACTGAAGATTAAGTGTCTGGGTCACCCAAGATATAACAGTTATCAGGATGGGTGTAGCATTCTATACTGAATACAAAATAGATACAAATAATCCACGAAGGCAGGTCTTTGGAGAGATTCAGAAGTATTCTTGTTTCTCTACTTATAACTTTTTTAAGGGCAAAAAAATGAAATATTTAGGGTTATAACTAGGCCTGGGTTCCTTGTTTTTATGTCTAGGATCAAATTGAGATTCCCTGGTTAACAGTTCATGTCAGGGTTGCATTTTCAAAAGTCTACTTTTGAATAAAAGGTTTCTTTCACTTGTTAAAAGACAGGTTACTAGGGTTTGATTTAATCTGCCAACCCATTGTATCTAGCACTAGCAACTTTGTTCACCTTTGAATTTTAGAATGGGTATTTTAACATAAAACTTGTTTCAATACAAATTATCACATTGAATTTCTAGTCCAGGCCCGCCTGCAGAAAAATGTAGAGGATTAAAACAAGCTTGTGCAACATCCTGCACATTATAGTCTCTTGAATTCTTGATAAGATAAGGCATAGTTCATATGTTTAAAAAAGGAATTCTTCGACAGTACAATTCATAAATGGAAATTGAGTTTTTAAAAATAAATTCCACTGTCCAACACAGTGTTCTTGAAACATTACTCTTTCCTTTTTAAAAGATAGCAATTGGAAGTTTATGTCCTTAACGAGAGAAAATTGGAACTGTTTGCAGCTTGTCCGTGATGCACTTAAAAAAAATGTCTGAACATATGAATTAATAGTGATTTCAGCATTTAACTGAGATAAGCTGGGTGAAATATTTTTAGGGTATACTAAAAAATGCACCCTGAAAAACTAAAAACAACTTTTATTTTCTTCAAATACCATAGGAATGGATTCCGTGAAGGAACAACACCCAAACCCAAGAGAGCAGCTGTTGCAGCATCTAGTTCATCTTAAGGATTCGACTGTTTGTTAAAATAAATGTCCTGAATGAAAAATGTAATTGTGGTCAGTTTCATTTGATCCATTGATCACCTTAGTCAAATTATTGGGTTTTCGTATAATTTGTTGGGTTCTAGTTTGTAGATGCTTAATAGCCACGAGCTGGACTTATATAGTAATGCAGTCTTATCATAGAACATTTTACTTTTTGTTTGTGACTTAAAATGTGAGAAGTTAGAGTATTGGGCCATAAGGAGGGATTAAATCAACAGCTGAGCACCTCCTCCCACCCATTCACACTTTTGTTGTGTAAGCATGGGCACTTGCCACTCACATCTGTAGTACCTACCTTGTGGGGTTGTTGTGAGGTTTAAATGAAATAATGTATATAAATGTGTTACAAACTTTAAAATATGAAATACTATATAAATATTAGACTGACTTAGTAACTGGACTCCTTTTTGTTCTTTTGAACAAAGTAACTTGATACCTGGAGAGAAGGAGTCAGAGGTGTTTTCACAGCTCTAAATTAGCTTGGATTGTGCTAGCAAAGCTAAAATTGGGAAGGTGACAAGGCACAGTGGGAAGTCTTGCGTTTGGAATCCGGACATGGGTTTATTCCAGCTCTGCTAGCTATTTCCTTCTTTTTTCATCTTGTACAACATGCCACTGGAGCATGTTGGTTGTCCATCTCTAATTCCTCAGTCTCGTTACGTACACTTTTGTACATAGATGATGCAGTGTTTCTATTCCATTTGCAGGAGGGGTATCAGCTTTGTTTCAGATAAATGGGCTTCTATATTAAGAATGCATTTAGAAAGTTTACAGAATTTGTATTTTATTAAATTGAAGCTTGTCACAATGGAATTGTAAATACTAGAATGGGTTTCTTGCATTTTAGGGGAAGGGACGCTTTAATTATACATTGTGTATCAGTGTTCAGAGGGACTAGTTGTTGGAAATACAAATGCAAAACTTGTCCTACCTTTTGAAGGAAGCAGAATATTCCACCACTGAGTAAAGGAATGTTTTGTGGGGCAAGTAGCTGGCAGGGCCGTTCAATTGCTAATAGATTAGTGACCTCAGTCATCCGTGGTTTCTTTGTGATTTTTGTCCAGGAGTATTCTAAAGTTTAATAGGAAATTTAGTACTGGCTTTGGAATTTTTGGTAGTAGATTTCATAGATTTGAATTTGAATCCCAGCTCATAACCCTGCCCCTGGGCAAATCGCTTCTGGATCTCAGTTGTCTCATCTGTTGACTGGGGAAGATGAAATTGGACTGACCTCTGAGGTCCCATCCAGCTCTAAATCTGATTCTACATTTAAAATCTCTTGTTGATATTTGGATACTCTGATTTGTGTTTGCAAGTTCCATAGAAATGGAAGGAATTTCACCATTTTGTTTATTACGCATTGATTCAACTGGAAATGTTATATTCTAACCTGTACTATGTTTCTCTTGATAACTAATGCAGCACGTTGCAGATGTTCTCATTGGGTACATCATAAACCCTGTGAGGTAGATACAAGAGAGGTAACAAGGGTAGTGACGGATGACTTGCCCGTCTGTGGTCACACCTGGTAAATACTGGAGGTTAGAAATAGGAGTTCACTCTTTCTACTCAAAGGAATGGCACTTCATGGTTATTCCATTTTACAGATGAGGAAAATTGCTTAGCCTTAATTTGTGTAAAGTCTCAGGCAGCAAGCATTAGAGATGAGATTTGACATGCGAGTATAAATCAGTAAGCATCTGTTAAGTACTTGCTGATGCCTAGGAAATACAAAGACAAAGATGAAAAGGTCTCTGCCCTCAAGGACCTTACCTACCATTTAGAAAGAATGCACACAGAAGTTTATAAAATAAAACAAGATGAGTCCCTTAAACAACTGGGACATTCAGTAAAAAGTTCTTGTAGGAAGTAGCCATTTGAGTAGAATAATGAACTTGAAAAGAATTAGTAATTGATCAACACTGACTACAACCCCAAAGTGCTAGCATGGTTCTTCACCTCCAGGTGGAGAACTGACAAATTTTAAAATGGAAGCATGTTTTGTTTTCTGGGGTGGGAGGGAGGAGTGTTGGGGCAGGGGAGCATGGCTAATACCTAGATTTTGTTTTAACATGACTATAATGTTTGTAATAGACTCTGGTTTTTTTCGGGGGGGGGGGGGAATTGAATTTTAATTGAATTGAAAATTTAAATATGAAGGAAACCAGAGCTTCTGAGATATATATGTATATATGATTTTTCTTTATAAGATAGGGTAGTGTACCTGTCACCATGTGTGTGTACTACCTATCTCTCATCAAATGAGAAGATAAGAGTACCCCAAAAGCCTTAATACAGTTATAAGCATATGTAATGTACATTGTTAATTTTGTGTATATGTAAAATGCTTATTAAGTTTAAAGCTTTAAATAAAAGTCAACTGTTTCCTTTGGCGAGTTCATATATTCTCAAAGTGGGCTGCTAGGTCGTATAGTGAATAGAGTTTGAGTCAGGAAGACCTGAGTTTGAATTCAGTCTCAGTCACTTGACAGCTCTGTAACCCTGGGCAAGTCATTCAACTTCTGTTTACCTCAGTTTCCTCATCTCCAAAATCAGTAATAACAGCACCTACCTCCCAGGGTTGTAAGGATAAAATGAGATGGCAATTATAAAGCACTTATTACAGTGCCCGGCACAAAGTAGGTGCTTTGATAAATGGTGGCTGTTTTATGTCAACTATTACATCAAACATGACATTTCTACATGTACTGTGCTAAGTGCTAGAGACACCCCTGCCCTTGAGCTGACAAATGTAAAGGGGGGAGAGAAGCAAACATATACATACAAATAAGTTAGGAGAAAAGAGGAAGTGAATAAGGGGACAGTAGTAGAATTGGGAAGAGTTGGTAAGATGTAAAAATAAGATTTCAGTCGTTTGGGGGTGGGAAGGGGAGAATGGGAAAAGGGGTGTGTGTGATGATTAGACCTCACCAGCAGGCTATTGCAATAATCCAGGTATAAGGTGGTGAAGGCCTGCACTAGAGTGTCAGAGAAGGGAGTATGTTCCAGAAATGTAGCAAAGGTGAAATCGACAGGTCTTGGCAACAGATTGAATATAGGGTGATATATAAGTGAATATAGGATTAAATAGAAAAAAAAAGTGGGAAATCAGGGATAACTCTTAGGTCGCAAGCCTAAAGGACTAGGAGGATGGATGGTGTTACCCTCTAGTTATAGGGAAGGTGGAAGTTGGGAAAAGTTTAGCAGAGGAAACAATGAGTTCAGTTTTGGACATGCTGAGTTTAAGGTTTCTACTAGATAGCCAATTTGAGGTGTCCAAAAGGCAGTGGGAGATGTGACATTGGAGACCAGCAGAGTTTGGGGCAGGATAGATAGATTTGAGAATCATTAGCATAAAAATGATAATTAAATCTGTGGGAGCGTGAAATTATCAAGTGAAGTAGTATAGAGGGAGAAGAGAAGAGGCCACAGGTCAGACATATGGGACACCTATGATTAGAGGGTGTGATACGGATGAGGATCCTGCAAGGGAGACTGAAAAGGAGCTATCTGGTAGAAGAAGCAGGAAAGAATAGTGTCCAGAAAACCTAAAGAAAATATCCAGGAATAGAGTGTTACCAACAGTGTCAAAGGCTGCAGAGTAATCAAGGAGAATGAAGATTGAGGAAAGGCCATTGGATTTGGCAGTTAAGAGCTTTGGAGAGGGCAAAGTGGAATGATGAGTTCAGGAGTCAGATTTTAAGGGGTTAAAAGGAAAATGAGAGGAAAGTATCTATTGAAGATCACCTCAAAAGATGATGGCAGGATCAAGTGACAGTTTTATGAGAATCAAGGAGACATGGGCGTGTTTGCAGAGTAGTAGGGAAGGAGCCAGTATACAGGGAGATTTTAAAAATAAATGTTAGAGGAGGGATGACAGAAGGGGCAGTGTGAAGGAAACAAGAAGGAATGGGATCTCTTAAGCAGGTGGAGGTAACATGCCTTGGTAATGCTATACTTGAAAATGAAGGTAAACTAAGAGATGGTGGTCCAGACACAATCAATTTATTAGTTAGGTTAACATCCACCAGTAAATTAGATCAATGGCCTCTCTCAATGACCAATATGGCAGCTAGGTGTCGAAGTGGATAGAGTGTCTGGCCTGGAGTCAGGAAGGCTCATCTTTCTGAGTTCCAAATCTGGCCTCTAACACTTAGTAGCTGTGTGACTCTGAGCAAGTCACTTAACCCTGTTTAACTCCATTTCCTCATCTGTAAAAATGAGCTGGAAAAGGAGATGGCAAACTACAAATGGGGTCACAAAGAGTCAGATAATACTGAAAACAACTGAACAGCAACAGATGGCAAAGGTAAGGCAATCCCGATTGCAGGCATTTTAATGAGGAGATGGGTTACCTCAGCTCCTCCCCACTACTTCCCTCTTGGGAGATGGGAGTCTTCAGGTGATAAGATTGGTCTGCAGACCTGGGTGTAGTTTGCAACCTGTGTTGATTGAATCAACTTGAATTTGAGTCAAATGGTCTTGTCCCAGTCTTCTTGACTCTAGGCCTGGCACTCTATCCACTGTACCATCTCATTGCCATATTCCTACACAGTCTTAGTAAATATGCTGATTGTGCATTCATTCCCCCCAGGCCTTTGGCTGTGCCATTGAGCAGATACCACCACCCCCTTCCAACTCTAGAACAGTAATCAAAGCTATACTTCCATTATTGAAGAAAAGCAGTGGAGGGGTGTCAGTCCTAAAGTTCTACTCACCACCCTAGTGATTTATCTAATGAACAGACACCTTTCAGACCACCATTTCCCAGATAAGAATTATCTTTTCCGTTAGAAGGTAAGCTCTTTGGGGCTAAGACCTGTCTCTTTTTCTTATTTGTATCCACATTGCCTGTCACACAGTGTTTAATAGATATTCATTGAATTGAACCAGCATAAATTAAGCACCTACCATGTTCTGGGGGGACATGATGAAAAAACAGGACTCGTTGGAAAAGACTGCTGGGAAAGTTTGAAGGCAAAAGGAGAAAGGGATAGCAGAGGATGAGATGGATAGCAACAAATATGATCTTAGACTTGGAGAAATAGTGGAAGACAGAAGGAACTGGCATACTGTGATCCATTCCACAAAGGGTATGACACAACTGAATGACTGAACAACAAATATTCTGGAGGATGAAAAGACCAAGTAAAACATTCCTGGCCTTCAAGAAACTTACATTTTATGGAAGGAGAGAGTATACATACATATATATATATATACATATACATATATGTATATATATATTGAATAAAGAAAAGATAGATAACTTTTGAAGGGAGATATTAGGAGCTGGAGGATCAGAAAAAGTTTCATGTAGAAACGTAACATGACCTGAGACTTGAAGAAGACTAGGCATTAGGAGAGTGAAGGGGGCTGGGAGAAGGAGGAGGAAGAAGTGAAGGGGATGCATTCCAGACTTGAGAGAGCAGAAAATGGCATAACAAAATTCATTTGGGAAAGACAAAGATCTAGAATATTAAGAAGAGAAATAAAAATACCGGTCAAATAGCACTTCCAGCCATTAATCTATATTATAAAGCAGTAGCCACCAAAAACATCTGGTTGTGTTTAAAAAAATAGAAAGATCAATGGAAAAGTCTAGACAAGGGAGAATCAGACACCGTAAAACTCAATAACCCAGTGGAAAACATAAATCGAGTAGAAAAACACTACTTATTTGATTAAAAAATGCTGCTGGGAAAACTAGAGAAGCAAACTAGCAGGAATAAGGCTTAAACCAATGCCTTACAATAGATTCCACAACACATTCTAAATTGAAACACAACCTTAACATTAGAGATCAGGCTATTAAAAATTAGAAGAGAAACATTTTTATTCAGTTGTTTCAGTTGTGGACTCTTTGTGACCCCATTTGGGGTTTATTTAAACAACAAATATACATGACTAATAGTCATTTTCCAATTTATAAGTGGTCAAAGAATATGAAAAAACAATTCTCAAAAGAAGAATCACAAAGTACTTATGAGCACGTGAAAGAATGCTCTAAATCACCAATTGTAAGATGAGTGCAAATCAAAACAGCCTTGAAGTTTCACCTCATACACTCTAAATTGGCAAGGAGACCCAAAAAATGGCAATAGTCAATGTGAGGGGGTTTTGGGGAAAGATAAGCCCATTAACATATTATTGGTGAAGCTGTGAATTAGTATAACCATTTTGGAAAACAATTTGGAATTACGTAAAAAAAAAAGTTATTAACTGTCCATACCCTTTGAACCAGCAATTCCATTACTGGGCTTATACCCCAAGGAAATCACTGATAAAAAAGAAAAGTCCCTATATACACCAAAATATTTGTAACAGGACTTTTTATGATAGCAAAGAACTGGGAACAAAGTAGATAGCCATCAATTAGGGAATGGATAAACAAATTGTAGTACATGAATGTTATAGAATATTACTATGCTATAAAAAATTATGTATGTGATGATTATGGAGAAGCATGGAAAGATTCATGTGAACTGATGCAGAGTGAAGTAAACAGAGCCAAAGAAAACAACCCAGTATACACAGTAACTTATTGTTTAGTCATGTCCAATTCTTTGTGACCCTATTTGGGGTTTTCTTTGCAAAGATATTTGAGTGGTTTGCCGTTTCCTTCTCCAGTTCATTTTACAAATGAGGAAACTGAGGCAAACAGGTTTAAGTGACTTGCCCAGGGTCACACTATCAGACACATTAAGTGTCTGTGGCCACATTTGAACTCAAGGTGAGTCCTCCTGACTCCAGGCCCAGCACTATATCCACTGCCTTTTCTACCACGCCCCCTGCTGGATACTATAATTCCTCCTCTCCTACCTTCTCAACTTCCTTTTATGCATTGTTTTCCCCTAGTGGAGTGTAAATTCCTTGAGGGCAGAAACTGTCTTTCTGCTTGTATTGGTATTTCCAATGTTTAGCACAGTACTTGGCACACAGTAAACATTTAATAAATGGTTATTTTCTGACAGAAAGACTATGAGGAAGTCACTGAGGAAGAAAATAGAGTATCCTGGAAGTAATAATAGGCACCAGGAATGGATCCAGCCATTCTGGAGAGCAATTTGGAACTATGCCCAAAGGGCTGTAAAAATGTGCATACCCTTTGACCCAGCATTACGACTTCTATGGCTGTATCCCAAAGAGATCACACAAGTGGAAAATGAACCAGTATGTACAAAAATATTTATAGCAGCTCTTTTTGTGGTGGCAAAGAACTTGTAAGAAATGGGAGGAGGAATTTTGTTTCCACAGAATTGAAGGTATACCTTTCCCCCTCCCCCACTCCAGCTTTAGCAGAAACCAGGCCTTAGGTTGGTCAGGTGAAAGGTCAGAGGCTTGTACACATGCTTAAACGAGCCATTTGAGGAGGGCATGACATAGGCAGTCAGGGGGTTGTATCTGGCCAATGAAGAGCCTGACAGGAGATTCAAGGTGAGGGTCTATTAAAGGACTGGCATCCATCTGAGTCCTTTGTACTTTCTCCAGTACTCTGTTCAGAGGAGTTACCCGTTTATTCAGGGGGAATAAATGTAAATTATAATTAAAATGTTCCTGGTTTCCCAACGAGTCTTGTTTATTCCTAGACAATGCAAGTATGTTTCTAACAGTTGGGGGCTCCTTGCAGGATCAATATAGCATCAGAAGAAGAGGAATGGGTGGTGCCCCCACTCTTTTGCAGTGGGCCCTAGTATCAGCAGGTGAAAATTTCCTTCTTCAGACTGCTAATTTCCCGGGAGTATTTTTCTGGAATCCTTGGAAATCCAAGAACAGTGAGTAAAGGGGGAAAAGGGAAGGAAAATGGCCATAGACAGTGCAGGTCAGGTACCTGAGCAAGGTGGGTCAGTCCTGCTTTGTCATGTCTGGATTCACTCCAAGTTGAGAAATAAGATTTGCTTGGAACGGGGAAAAAGAGCTCTTAAAATATTTGCCTTAGGTGGGGAGAATGGATTTCTCCTAGTGCTTTAAAGAAAAGCACTGGTGGGTTGACCCAGGGAAAAGGATTTGGCTGTGAGCAATCGAGATCATGTAAGTTCATGCACGAACCCAAGGGAAGCTTGGGTGACATTGTGAGCATGGACTTGGTTGAGTTTAGCTAGATATCAGGGAGACCAAGAAGCTTGAGTTTTGGGGGGACCCTGATGGGGGGTTCTTGAATAAGACTTAGACTCTAAGCCTCAGCACCCTGATTTCTGGACCAAGAGACCGGCAGTTTGCACAGACCTTAATCTGCGGGGAGGAAGGCAGGCAGAGCCTCCTTCCCAGTCTCCGAGATAAGGGAAATTCTGCCCTACAACCTGGAGCAAACTCTCAAGAAATCCCCAACAAGAAACAGGGAGTCCATGTGAGGACTGGCTCTGTTGAGTTTTTGGGGTTGAGGGAGGACAAGAAAACATAAAGGAAGAGAGCCCTTAGAAGTTAATGACCGAATTTAAATTCTAAATGGTTTGTGTGCAATGTCTTGTCTAATGTTGTCTGTGTGTTTAAGAAAATGTTTTTGTTAGTCATTTAACTCTTAAGTTTTAAGGATAAAACTATCTTGAGAAGAAGCTCAGTGAGTATAATTTTTTTTTTATTTATTTGAAATGTTGGAGGTAGTTTGGGTCAAGATTAGGAAAGAAAGATTGAAATTGGAGATACAGAGGGTAAAATGTTTCAGTAAAGATTGGGAAAGAAAGAGAGATAGAAGCTAGAGATAAGGGATTTCGGTGGGCTCTGGGTCCACTTAGCCAGCCCCTCCCCCCACTCCACCTTAGAAGACTGGGTGTGTCAATCAGGAGCTGAAGGTAAAAGAAACTTGTACCCTGATTGGAAACCATATACTAGTGGCTAGGGAAAGGAAGTTATGTTAGCCCCCTGAATGTGCTCTAAAGAGTTCAAAGCTAGATGGCGGCTAGACAGCAGGGACTTGTGTGAGCTCCCCGCCGGGTCCCTCCAAAAACCTATGAAAAATGGCTCTGAAAAAATTCTAGAACTGCAGAACCCACAAAATAGCAGAGGGAAGCAGGAATCCAGCCCAGGACAGCCTGGATGGTTGCTGGATGAGGTCTATTGCCCACGGAGCGGAGGGGAGTGGATCTCAGCATGGGCGGCAGCAGGACCAACCAGAGCAGGAGCCGGGCAGAACAGACCCCAGCACCCTGAATCAGTGAGCTGTGGCAGTAACCAGACTTCTCTACCCATAAACACCAAAGACAACAGAGAAAGTTAGTGGGAAAAGCTGCAGGGGACAGAGTGAAAAGAATTAAGTGGCAGATCAGAGCAGGAGTGCAGAGCCTGCTTAAGATTTACATCAGCTCCGGGTTGGCGGTTCTTGGGGAAGGAGGAGTGCTGGTGTGGCAGAGCTGGCTGTATAGAAATAGCTCTGAAATCAACGGCGCATCCCTTCAAGCTTGGAACAAAGGACTCTTTGCTCTACAAGCAGTCATCCCCAAGAAAAACTCAAGGGTCAAGTAAGTTGCCTGGGAACAGGGCCAGGCAGTGAAAACACACTCAGATTCAGTCTCAGACTTTGGAATCTTTCTTTGGTGACAAAGAAGATCAAAACATACAGCCAGAAGAAGTCAACAAAGTCAAAGAGCCTACAACAAAACCCTCCAAGAAAAATGTGAACTGGTCTCAGGCCATGGAAGAGCTCAAAAAGGATTTGGAAAAGCAAGTTAGAGAAATAGAGGAAAAATTGGGACGAGAAATGAGAATGATGCAAGAAAACCATGAAAAACAAGTCAATGACTTGCTAAAGGAGAACCAAAAAAATACTGAAAAATATACTGAAGAAAACAACACCTTAAAAAACAGACTAATTCAAATGGCAAAAGAACTCCAAAAAGCCAATGAGGAGAAGAATGCCTTGAAAGGCAGAATTAGCCAAATGGAAAAGCAGGTCCAAAAGGCCACTGAAGAAAATACTACCTTAAAAATTAGATTGGAGCAAGTGGAAGCTAGTGACTTTACGAGAAATCAAGATCTTATAAAACAGAACCAAAGGAATGAAAAAGTGGAAGACAATGTGAAATATCTCCTTGGAAAAACCACTGACCTAGAAAATAGATCCAGGAGAGATAATTTAAAAATTATTGGACTACCTGAAAGCCACGATCAAAAAAAGAGCTTAGATATCCTCTTTCAAGAAATTATCAAGGAGAACTGCCCTGATATTCTAGAACCACAGAGTAAAATAGAAATTGAAGGAATCCACCAATTGACTCCTCAAAAAGATCCCAAAAAGAAAACTCCTAGGAATATTGTTGCCAAATTCCAGAGCTCCCAGGTCAAGGAGAAAATATTGCAAGCAGCCAGAAAGAAACGATTTGAGTATTGTGGAAAAACAATCAGGATAATAGAGGATCTAGCAGCTTCCACATTAAGGGAT
Organism: Trichosurus vulpecula; assembly: GCF_011100635.1. Lineage (NCBI taxonomy): Eukaryota > Metazoa > Chordata > Mammalia > Diprotodontia > Phalangeridae > Trichosurus > Trichosurus vulpecula. The sequence continues at coordinate 406,512,154 of NC_050573.1, read as the reverse complement.
TGAAGGGCTTGGAATATGATATTCCGGAGGTCAATGGAGCTAGGATTAAAACCAAGAATCACCTACCCAGCAAAACTGAGTATCATGCTCCAAGGCAAAATATGGATTTTCAATAAAATAGAGGACTTTCAAGCTTTCTCAATGAAAAGATCAGAGCTGAATAGAAAATTTGACTTTCAAACACAAGAATCAAGAGAAGCATGAAAAGGTAGACAAGAAAGAGAAATCACAAGGGACTTACTAAAGTTGAACTGTTTTGTTTACATGCCTACATGGAAAGATGATATGTATGATTCATGAGACCTTAGTATCATAGTAGCCAAAAGGAATATGCATATATATATATATATGTGTGTGTGTGTGTGTGTGTGTATACATATATATATACACACACATATGTGGGTGTCTATGTATGTATATATATATACATATATATATATATATATATATATATACAGACAGAGGGCACAGGGTGAGTTGAATATGAAGGGATGATTTCTAAAAAAATAAAATCAAATTAAGGTATAAGAGAGGAATATATTGAGAGAGGGAGAAAGGGAGAGATAGAATGGGGTAAATTCTCTAGCATAAAAGTGGCAAGAAAAAGTGGTTCTATAGGAAGGGAAGAGGGGGCAGGTGAGGAGGAATGAGTAAATCTTGCTCTCATTGGATTTGACCTGAGGAGGGAATACCATACACACTCAATTAGGTATCTTACCCCACAGGAAAGGAGGAAGAAGATAAAAAAGGGGGACGATAGAAGGGAGGGCAGACAGGGGGAGGAGGTAATCAAAAACAAACACTTTCAAAAAGCAACAGGGTCAAGGAAGAAAATTCAATAAAGGGGGATAGGTTAGGAAGGAGCAAAATATAGTTAATCTTTCACAACGTGAGTATTGTGGAAGGGATATACGTAATGACACGCATGTGGCCTATGTTGAATTGCTTGACTTCTTAGGAAGGGTGGGTGGGGAGGGAAGGGGGGAGAGAATTTGGAACTCAAAGTTTTAAAAACAGACGTTCAAAAACAAACAAAAAAAAGTTTTTGCATGCAACTAGGAAATATGATACACAGGCAATGGGGCATAGAAATTTATCTTGCCCTACAAGAGAAGAAGGGAAAGGGGGATGGGAGGGGAGTGGGGTGACAGATGGGAGGGCTGACTGGGGAATGGGGCAACCAGAATATATGCCATCTTGGAGTGGGCGGAAGGGTAGAAATGGGGAGAAAATTTGTAATTCAAACTTTTGAAAATCAATGCTGAAAACTAAATATATTAAATAAATTAAATAAACAAAAAAAAATAAAGAGTTCAAAGTTTTTTTCTTGGAAGGGAAGTGGCCACACCTACTTAAAATTCCTTAGGCATTTTGTTAATTACACCTAAGGAACTGAATGCCTGAAATGGGGCTTGGCAAAAGGTGACCAGTGAGGGTCAGGGTGCCAAATTTAAATCTGGATGAATTATAAAAGCAAGTAATGATACAAAATAACAATCTTTTTTTTTCCTACATTCACTCATGGCCAGGCAAATATTCCTAGTGCCTGGGCCAAAGGGAGCAGTTAGGTCAGAAGAAATGCTATTCAGTGCTGAGCAATATAGAGCCAAATAAAATGTATTTAAGGGAATATATAAATACCAGAAGTAATAGGATCAATAATTTCAATATGTGATAATCTGAAAATGTAATTGAAGTCATCTCATTTCTAAATTGTATTTTTAGAGTTCTCTTAGGCTGTAAAATTTGAGAGGCCCTTGTGAGGTCTAAACTTTGTTATATATATGAATTGATCTTTTTAAAAGGGTGTGGTAAAAATGTGATAGTTTGAAACTGTTATATTTGGTTATGAACAAGTAATATTACTTTTAATCTCCATGTGTTGGTAATGAGATGAGTGACTTCCTGTGTAAGGAGACTTAAAAATGCATTCACCTAATTTGATGGGTAGTTTCAAATTTTAAATACATAAAAATGTTTAAGGCATTAAATTTGTATTGTTTAAATGTTGTTAAAAATTGTACTATCAGAGAAAAATGCTGAAGGGGTTAAAAAGCTGTTATTGTTCAGTTAAAATTGTTTAGCTATCACTTAATAGCATTTGTGAGATTGTTAACTAAGATTTTGTGAGATCTCCTCATGTGATTTTTATATACAAGAGGTTTTGTGAATAGAAAATTTGGAAACCTTGTGATATCTAGAAATTCTGTAATAACAAGGAATTTAGTTGTTACAATACTTTGGGAATTTATGAAAAGGTAATTTTTCTTATAATCTAGAGTATATACATACATATATATATAAATATATACATATATATGTACATATATATACACATAAAACAAAGATGTTTCAGTAGTGAGATCAAAGTCAAGAACCTCTTTTGTTTAAGGCAGATAAGGAGGTTTGGGGACAAATGGGGGTTATCCAAGCCCCCATAGTTGTTGTGTTGAGACAGTGTGAGGCTGTTAACTAATGTGTGAGGTAGGGAGAGAAAAAGTGTGAAGACTTCACAGGGAATATGTATATATGTATTTATATCTAAAATGTTTGGGAATCAATATTTAGAGAAAAGGGAAATGGAATAAATTTGAGTCTGTGGGAATCTGATTATTTAGCCTCTAGGAATGTCTTCTTTAGATTTATAGATGTCACCTCAGCTGTGAATGGAATACAAGATTGTGAAAGCTTCCCTATGAATAACTCATGCAAGGCAATATTCAAATAGAGATAGTACAAATTTAGTTAGGATGTGAACCTCACCAGGCCTAAGTTTCATTTTCCTGTAAATCATATGATTTCGGGGAAACCATATGATATTCCCTTCTCCCCCTCCCCTAGCCTACTTACAAATGGCCATCTTAGCATTAAAGTTTCCCTATAAGGTAATTATGTAGTTTCTGTGCTTGTATTGGGTAAAAAACTTATTCCTGGTTAGATTGTGAGGCCACTCGTCTCCGCAAGTGGGGACGGGGGTCCAGCCTCTGGGGTGGGATTTCTTAGAATTGTTTGTACAAGAGTATATATCTCCCTGCTTGCCTTCTTGCCCTGGCCTCTCTTCACTGCTATCTCCGCCCTGGTAGTGAGAGATGCCCAATTCTCAAGACTTGATCAAATAAAGCTTCTGGTTTTTTTTTTCTGCCTTGAGAAATTGAGATACCTCTGGTTTTTTTTTTTTTTTTTTCACTTGAGCCAGTGGTCTTTTGACCCACACAACAAGGATTTTGGACTTAAATTCTTGAATTTTATGAGACCCTGGATGGGACCAGGAATAGAAGATAAGGCAAAGACAGGAAACTCTAAAGGAATTAAAGTTGAAAAAATGAGGACTGTGTTGATAAGTCAGCCTCTTCCCCCACTTCCCCTCTTCTCCTTTGGTCTAGATGGGAAGGAGAGCTTGATCTATCTCTACCTGTAGAAGGAAAGGATGGGAGAGGGGCAGCAGTTACTGGGATTTAAGTCTTACTGAGAAGGAGAATAGCAGGGGTCAGAAGCCATCGGACCTCCAAACCTGTTTTTTTTTTTTTAAGTTAGCAAAAAGTGATGGGTTTTTAGGATAAGATTAGGTTTTGAGGGGCAGCTAGGTGGCGCAGTGAGTAGAGCACCCGCCCTGGAGTCAGGAGGACCTGAGTTCAAATCTGGCCTCTGACACTTGACATATGTACTAGCTGTGTGACCTTGGGCACTTAACCCCAATTGCCCTGCCAAAAAGCAAAAAAAAGAAAAAAGAAAAAAGATTAGGTTTTGAGATGTGGGTCTTAAGGGTAAAGAACCAACCCTCAGGGGGAGATGATATGATGCTGCCTTTTTTTTATGGCAGGTCTCTGTAATCAGAAATAAGTTGTGATAAAATGAAAAGTATATACCTACAGATGCAGAAGGGTTTATGGGGAGAAACGGAAAATTTGATTAATGCAAATATGTGAAATCTTGCTGTTTTTAATCAAATGATTGGGTAAATTGGTACTCTTGTATAGTCATATGAAGGATGATATTCTTTCTAAATATAAATGGGAATAATTGGTCAAAAGGGAAAAAGAAGTTTGTGAAATAAGAATACGAATGTAAGGTTGAATCATTATCCCATAGATTAAGGCTGGGATTTAAAGTTACATTATATCTATGTGGAACAAGGTCCTTAAATATTTCAAAGTGTTATAAAATCAATTGGGTATTAATACAAATGATGTAATTAATTGCTGGAATTAAATCAGAGTCATTTTCAGTTTGGGGATGATAATCTTTTATTATCAATTTAGTAACTTCAACAAGGGCCAGAGCCTGAACTAAAAATCAGCTAGAAGAAGAGCTGGACCTAAGCTTCTTTGTTCTCTGAGTTTACTCAGAGAATGTGTCTTCCTACGTCAATAAGGCCAGATAGGGATGACTTAAGAATATTCTTTCCTCTGGCCATTAAGAATGAGACCCTTAACCTGAGCTTCTCATTCTTTTGTTCAGACAGTCAGAACTTATGCTCTGGCTCCTTGTATGTACAAGTAAGCTAGCTCCCTTAGATTTAAGGGAATAAACATCATGAATTTACATATCACCGAGCTTGTTTGCGTCCTTTAACCAAACTTTCAGATCAACAGGAAAAAGAATTTCAGTTTGTAAGTCTTTTTAAGAGAGATAAGTTGTAGAATATTTTTGCATTGATTGGAAAAGTTAAACGTGACTGTTTGAATTTGAATTCATTCCACCATCTGAAACATAAAGATAAAGGGCTTAACTTGGAGTCAGGAATACTCAGAAATCCTGCTTCAGATGCCTGATAGCTGCGTGTGCCCAAGCAAGGCTCTCAACTTCTCTGAGTCTTAGTTTTGTCACTTGTAAAATGGGGATAATAATACTTGTAGCACTTACCTGACAGTTGTTGTGGCAAGATGAGATACTATATATAAAAGTGCTTTGTAGTATTTAAAGTGAGCAGCTCCGTGGTGAGGTAGATTGAGCTTGGATAAGCTACTAATGAAATAATTCACAACATGGATAACTTCTCCCTGAATAAACAAGAGTTAAGCAGCCATGTCCGTATTGATTTGCATTCATATAAAAGGCTAGTAGGCAGCTAAGTGGCACAATGGATAGAGTACCAGGCCTACAGCCAAGAAGACTCATCTTCCTGGGTTTTAATATGGCTTCAGATAGTTACTAGCTATGTGTGTGACCGTGGGTAAGTCACTTAATCCTGTTTGCCTCAGTTTCCTCATCTGTAAAATGAGTTAGAGAAGGAAATGGTAAACCACTCCAGTATCTTTGCCAAGAAAACCCCAAATGGGGTCACAAAGAGTTGGACATGACCTTAAGTAGACTTTAAAGTGCTATATAAATGTCAGTATCATATGCCAACTTTGTTCTCTGGGCAGGAACCATGTTTAGTTTGTATTTACTGAACCAGTAAAATGCATGTCAAATTCTCATCAGTGGAATTGCCAGGCAAACTTTCTTAAGTCTATCTTCTGGTTACTTACTGCAGTGACCTATGATAAGAGGTTCTATGAGAGAAAGGAACCATTTGACCCACCTATAAGAGATGAACTGAACTTTTGTTTCCACAGAAAATATATCATATACAGTACCAGAAAATCTTGTATTTGCTGGGGAAGGCAGGAAAAGGAATGGATTAGAAAGTCTTGGGAATGTTGATTAACACTTCACTTCATAGGATGCAGGCACCTGCTTATTAGCATATCTAAAGGTGAACCACTCCTTCCTTGTACTTTGGATAAAATCTACAACTCCAAAGCCCAGAGGAGAATTTCATTCAACTGTTTTGAATGTTAGGACTCTTCTTATGTTAATGGTGAAGGAAACTTAAAACATCCTGAGTTAGGCCTCTTATCAATTGAGGGGATTCCTTTACAAGAATTTATGACATGTCATTCTATGAAGAAAATGAGAAACTGGCAGGAATGGAGACCCATGTGGGGGTGGGATTTAGGTGTTTTCCAGATAGACTGTGAACTCTGAAGTGCCTAGCCAATGGGAGGCAGGAGGGAAATTCGAATTAGAAGCAAGACATACATACATAGCTTTGCATTTGTCTGAGCGAGCTTACTTCATTAGGGAGCTACCCATCTATTCAGAAAGAATGAATGTAAAATAAATATGAGAACTTTCCTGGCTTCACAATGAGTATTATTCTTTCTAGAGTGAGTATATTTCTCACACACCTAACACGAGTTGAATAATTTAATAACAAGAGTCCTTCCTAGATGATCTATCTACCCAACATGCTGGAGGCCTCATTTTGCTTTTTCAATATTTGTGAATACCCGTGAAGTGGCTTGGCTGTTTATCTATTACCCCTAGATTACCCCTAGACAGCTAGGTGGTGCAGTGGGCCTAGAGTCAGAATATCTGAGTTTAAATGCACCCTCAGACAGCTATGTGACAATGGGAAAGTCACTTAATTTCTGTCTGCCTCAGTTTTCTCAATTGAAAATGGCAATAATGGATCAAATGAGATAACATTTGTAAAGCATTATGGTACAGTGCCTGGCACATAGTAGGTGCTTAATAAACACTAATTTCCTTCTGCCTTCCTCATCATCAGTGTCCCTGATGATATATTTTATACCAGTTCTCTTATATAAGTCATCATTGATAATATCCTGCAGGTTATTTATATCCCCCCTTTGTTATTCCATTGTCTTTTGGATCATCTGTAATTTGGATTCCTTTGGGCGATGGTGTTCCATGATGCACAGCTACATAATATCATTGGTAGAATATTGATGTTTAAAGATGAGCTTTTTATGATGGCCCAAACACTAAAAGTGTTTGCTCTGCCTCATTAGTTAAGAGCAAAGTTTCTTGCCATCCTAGGAAACCACTTGTGAAAAAAAAAATTTGCCCTGAAGATGACCAAAACTATCTAGGCATTCAAGGACAGATTCTCCCCAAGATAAACCTTCCTGGGAAGGGAAAGAGAGACTAGGGAATTGAAGGGAGAGGTAGAGAGTGAAACTCACAAAGGAGTCTAGAATCTTTTGTTCCATGAAGTCAATTACTGCCACATGTTTCTCCATAAATTGCCCAAAGATCAAAAGCACCATTTTCCAAGTTTCATACCTTTAAACTAGTGGCACAGTGAATAGAGCTTGGAATCAGGAAGACTTATCTTCATGAATTCAAATTCAGCCTCGGACACTTACTAGCTATGTGACCCTGGGCAAGTTACTTAAACCTGTCTGCCTCAGTTCCTCTTCTGTAAAGTGAGCTAAGAAGGAAATGGCAATCCACTCCAGTATCTTTACCAAGAAAACCCCATAAAGAGTCTGGCCCAACTCAAAAAACAGGACAGCCCCTGCTTTCCTGTCTAGAGAACACTTGAGACTTCATGAGAAATGATATGAGGCCTTGGGCTCCTGGAAGGCCAATTTAAACTTGTTAGTAATATTCTTTTTTTTTTATTAATTTTTTTTTATTTTTAGTTTACAACACACGGTTCTACATAATTTTGACATCCAGATTTTCTCCCCTCCCTCCCCAAGACAGCATGGAATCTCATATAACTACCATGTATAACTTTGCATTGAATTAATTTATACACTAGTCAAGTTGTGGAAAAGAATTATGACCAATGGGGTGAATCATGAGAAAGAAGAGACAGAACCAAAAAAAAAACCCAAAAACAAAAACAAAAGAGAAGAAAAAAGGCGAGCATGAAGTGTGCCTCAATCTGCATTCAAACTCCACAGTTCTTTCTCTGGATGAAGATAGCATTCTCCATCGTGAGTCCCCTGGAGTTGTCCTTGCACCTTACATTGCTGAGAAGAGCGAAGTATGTCAGGGTTGGTCCTCACAGAATCCATATATCTGTGGTTGTGTACAATGTTCTCCTGGCTCTGCTCTGCTCACTCAGCATTATATCATGTAGGTTTTTCCAGATTGTTATGAAGTCCGTATCATCCCCATTTCTTATGGCACAATAGTATTCCATTACTTTCATATACCACAGCTTGTTCAGCCATTCCCCAATTGATGGGCATCCCTTTGATTTCCATTTCTTGGCTACCACAAAAAGAGCCGCTATAAATATCCTTGTACATATGGGTCCTTTTCCCGCTTGTGTGATTTCTTTGGGATACAACCCTAGAAGTGGTATTGCTGGGTCAATGGGTATGAACATTTTTATAGCCCTTTGGGCATAGTTCCAAATTGCTCTCCAAAATGGCTGGATCAGCTCACAACTCCACCAGCAATGTAGCAATGTTCCTAGTAATATTCTTTTAAAACTATAAAACAGACCTAATTAATAAATATTCCCCCAGATTGATTTTTTAAATGAGCTTTTGTGTCAAAGAGCAGCTCAAGATCATTAGAAGTACTCTATAATTTTTTAAATGTGATATAGCCTAAAATTCTCTTTCTATTTAAATCTTGACCCAGTACATTATCCATCTGTAGTATCTATCAAAGATACACATGCTGCTGGACTAACTCTACAGGCTTCCCATCCAATTGTATCTCAATACAGTGTGTGTGTGTGTGTGTGTGTGTGTGTGTGTGTGTGTGTGTGTGTGTATTCTTCATCTACTTGGTTTTCCTTATGTAGATTGCTAGGCTTACTTTCTTTGATTATGTATTTTAATGAGGAGGCCAATATGACTGGTACAATATCATCCCCAAAGAAACATTTGGAGAAACTCACCATCTTCAGGGAATCCCTCTTTCATTTGGACTTTGTGCAGGATATCCTCCATGGCACAGGTGAGTGCCTGTGGTAAACACATACAGTGGCATACAAATTAACTTCACTTGTCCTTCTTCACTTGTTTCAGTTGTGTCCAACTCTTCATGGCCCTATTTGGGGTTTTCTTGGCAAAAATACTGGAGTGGTTTATCATTTCCTTGTCCAGTTCATTTTACAGATGAGGAAACTAAGGCAAAAAGGGTTAAGTGACTTACCCAAAGTCACACAGCTAGTAAGTATCAAAGGCCAGATTTGAACTCAGGTCTTTCTGACTCCAGACCTGGAGCTCTATCCACTGTGCCTAGGGCTACTAGTGGCCCTAAAACAGAGAGAGAAAAAGACCATAGGAGAATGGATTAGAAATCCAAATACAACACTAAGTTGTTTACAAGAAGCATGCTTGAAATAATGATTTGTAAAATATTAAAGTAACAGGCTGGAGCAAAATCTATTATGCTTTCACTGAACTTTTAAAAAAAGTAAGCATAGCAATTATGATCTCAAGGCAATAGCAAAAAATAGACTTAAGAGATAAACTGGGAAACTACATTATGCTGAAAACTATCACAGACAATGAATTAATATCAATCCTTAACATATACACATAGAATGACATATAATCTAAATGCATAATGGAAAAAGCTAAAATAGTTATAAGGAGAAATAGACAATTAAACTATAATAGCTGGGGACCTCACCTAAATAAATCTAATAAAAAGATAATCAAGAAAGAAGTTAAGAACCTGAATAGAATCTTAGAAAAGTTAGATATGATAGCTTTTTTGGTGATTATTGAATGGGAATAGGATGGAGCATACATATTTGTCAGTACTGATTGGACTTTTATAAAAATTGATTAAATATTAGGACATTCAAAACTTCATAAATAAATGCAGAAAAGTAGAAAAATTAAATACAACTTTAACTGACCACAGCATTAAAAGTATTTTTAAAAAGGGACCATTGAAGAAAGAATTAAAAATTAATTGGAGAGGTCTGGCTGTATTCCAGGCTGGCTGTATTCTAGTAAGGGAAGAGAGAAACTGCTGTTAAGCAGAGAGGCCTTAGGCCTTTCACATCTAAAGTCAACATGAATCTCATGAATATATACCTTGGTTCTTTATCTCCAAATATTTTTCTTTCTTATTTTAGGTGAAAGAGATTAGAAAGACTATGAGTTTGTGAGATTCAAAAAGTCAGGAGTATGACACATGAGATGGTGCAGGTGCAGAATCCATGCTAGGTTTAGCAGCCAGACAGCCTGGGATCAAGATCCAAAGGACAACCTCAGGAACCAGCCAAGTTATAGCTAAGACAAGCACTCATTCAAAGGCAATGCCATATTTAAAAGGGAATGTGGTGTGGCAAATGTCACGTAGAAACTAAGTTAAGTCTGAACCTACTCTCTCTATGCACTAAAGTGGTATAGGGGAGCTTGTGACCCTCAGGTGTTGAAAGGAAATGTTTTTTATTTCTTTTCTTGCTATGTTATTAAAGTAAATATTCTTTCATATGTTTTTTTCTTAAATTAGTTGCTTTAATCCTAAAGAATTGGTAGACCAAAGTGAAGATCATAGTAACAATAAATAACTTCATAAAAGATATCGACAATAATGAGACAACATATAAAACTTTGAGGGATGCAGCCAAAGTAGTCCTTAGGGACTAATACTTTCATAAACAAAAGAAAGAGCAGATCCATGAATTGTTTGTGATATAACTAAAAGATAAACTAGAAAATCAACAAATTTGTGAAAGCAATTAACCATTAAAATAGAAATTCTAGGATTCAAAAAAAAGATTTGAAAAACTGAAGACAAAAAACTCATTGGGTTATTAAAAGTAGGACTTAAAAATAAACGATTGGCTAATTCAATTTTTTTAAAAACTAAATTACAAATATGAAAAATAAAAAAGGAGAATAAACAACAAAGAATATTCTTTTAAAAAAACAACTTTGCTCATGTGCCAATAAAACCTAAAACTTAAATAAGGTAGACAAAGATTTACAAAAATATAAAATGCCCAGATTAACGGAACAAGAAATAAAAATTTTAAATAATCCAATATCAGAAAAAGAAATTGAGCAAGTTACATGTGACAAAGTAAAAGAATTTATTTTATCACATACATCAAACATTATACCTTTTTGCAACTTAAAAAATTTTAAACATTGATAATTAAACATTGAGTTTAAAATACTTTGACAGATATATTTCATTTCATCATGAATCCACACTTTTATATTTGAATGTTAATTGTAACTTTGGTTAACAATCCATTCTTCCAAGTCTACACTTAAATATAGTCCTTTGGTTTTCAGTGGAATTTAAATCTGGCAAGTTTCCAAATTAATTAAACATGTTTATGTCCATTTTTCAATAAATTTCTTTTTTTAATGGTATTTTTCCCAATTATAAATCAAGACAATTTTTAGCATTCATTTTTCCAAGATTTTGAGTTCCAAAATTTTCTCCTTCCCTCCCTCCCCTCCCCTCTTCTTAAAATGGTAGGGAATTTGACATAGGTTATGTATGTGCAATTATGTAAAACAATATTAGTCAGAGTTGTGGAAGAAGAAACAGATCAAAAGGAAAAAAAACCATGAATAAAATAAAGTGAAACAAGTATGCTTTGATCTGCATTCAGAGTCTATCAGTTCTCTATCTGGATGTAGGTAGCATTTTTCTATCTTGAATATTTTGTACTTATCTTGGATCATTGTGTTGCTGACAAGAGCTAAGTCATTCATAGTTGATCATCACACAAGTTGCTGATACTGTGTACATTGTTTTCCTGGTTCTGCTCATTTCACTTTGCATCAGTTCATACAAGTCTTTGTAGGTTTTTCTGAAATCTGCCTGCTCACCATTTCTTATTGTACAATAGTATTCCATTACATTCATATACCATAACTTGTTGAGCCATTCCCCAAATAATGGACATCCCCTCAATTTCCAATTTTACCACTACAAAAAGGGTTGTTATAAATATTTTTGCATATGCAGATCTTTTTCCCTTTTTTATGATCCCTCTGAGATACAAACTTAGTAGTGGTATTATTGGATCATCTTCAATAAATTTCCTAATCTTTTATGACATTTGGCACTGTGTATGGCTGTGATGCTGTGTTCTATCTCTATTTGGAATTTTCTATAATTCTGGAATAATTCTGCTTTATCACTATATTTATTAGAATTTATCATTCCTTCAATGGTGATCAGACATCTAGTCTCACTAAAAAAAAAATTTTAAATCACCAAAACTTTGGAATTCCCCTAGAGAACAGTTTGGGATCATGAAAAGAACTGCATAATTTCGCTGATACAATCCAGTCCAGCTCATCTTTTTCATCAATTGGAGGCCCAATTTATTGTCCATTTGTAATATCTTTCCCAATATACTGATGAATTAATTCATTAGGATGGCTATCTAATTTCTTGCAATAGGTTTTTTACACAGAATCTCAAAATGAGTTAATGAAAAAGCTTTTATTGAATGGCTACTCTGTGCCTAAATGCCCAGCAGGCACTATTGTAGTCATTAGATATACAAAGACAAAAGTGAGATCATCCCTTCACCTCAAGGAGCTTACATTTTAAAAGAAAGAAACTACACAATAGGAAAATAGTGGCCAGCGAAGGGAGTTTTTGTCTGGGGAGTCAAAGGAATGTGACTATAGTGGAACTATCATTCCCTTTCCAAAAATATCGACAGTTTTGATTTGATTACTGTTCCCAGAAGAAGCTGAATGGGATAGGGGGAGCAAGGTACTACAAGCAGGAGAATACACCGAGTCAGCTAGATTTTGTCATTTAGGCCAGTTTGTTCTCATTCATTTGCCTGACAATTAAGCTCAGCTTCGGGGTAGAGATCCAGATTGAGCAATTGCTTTCTGCTTCAGGTGGTACTGTTCCAATTCCTGAGGTAGGGGTCGGGGCAGTGCAGATAACAAGATGTCTCATGATGTGTGGAATGGATGGATGAGTTGGAAGGTACCTCAAAACCTCTCTACAAAAATCCCTGGAAATCCAGCCTCTGTTCGAATACCTCCAATGAGGGGGAACATACTACTTCCCAACGCAGCCAATTCTACTTCTTTTGTTGTTCAGTCTGACTCTTTTGTGACCCTATGTGGGATTTTCTTGGCAAAGATACTGGAGTGGTTTGCCATTTCCTTTTCCAGCTCATTTTACAAATGTTTCAAACTGTTACAAATAAGGAAACTGAGGCAAAAAGTGTTAAGTTACTTGCCTAGAATCTTCCAGACTGCTGACCAGGCACTCTATCCACTACGCCACTTAGCTGGCCCCATCCCACTTTTAGGTAGTTCTAAATGTTATGGACTTTTCCTTATCCATTATTCCTAATTCTGCCCTCTGGGGCCAAGCAAAACAAACCTAATCTGTTTTCCACTAGACACTTCCACTGTCTTCCACTATTTAAAAACTTAAATGTCTAAGTCTTCTTTTCTCCAGTCTAAACATCCCCAGTTCTTTCAACCTATCCCCACGTGACCAGGTTTTAAGACCTCCTCCCCAACCTGGTTGCATTTCTTGGAATTGTTTCTAGATTTTTTCAATATCCTTTCTAATGGTATTTATGAAGGAATTAATTTCTAGAGATTGCAAGCCTTTGGTTTTATGTAAATTTGACAATATCGAAACCTGGCAATTCCATCACTTCTCTGTTCAAAAATATTTTGTGGGTCCCCACTACCTCAGATAAAATACAAATCCTTATTCTGGCATTCAAGATCCTCCACAATCTGATTCCAACCTACTTTTCCAATCTTATTTATTGAATTTTCCCTCATTGTTCAGGAAATTTCTGTTGAATAATTACAAATTATTCCTAAACTAAAAAAAGCCAGAATCTAAAACTTGAGAGCAATTCAGATAGACTTAAGTGACTCAGTAATTTTCTATCACATAAACCCAGCTAATGTTTGGTAGAATTATAGAAATATTAAAACAATAATGGAAAGATATGACAATGCAAATATGTTTGTGACTGTTACAAGGCACAAGTGAACAATGTAAGCAAAATATGAGCAGTTTCTAAACTCTGTACTATTAAAGCAGCATCACTTTCACATAACTAAATTTTTTTAAAAATTAAATTTAAAACTATAGAAGTACTTGGGTGGTCACAAACATCGTTACCCCTTTTCATTTCAATTACACTCGTTTCATTAAATGGCAATATTAAAAATCTCTTCCCTTACTCCAATCCCCTTACTCCAACCCCGAAATGTTTGTCTCTTATTCTTTGGAAATAATTAGTTGAGACCTTCCTTTGTAATACAGTTTCTGTATTTAAAATAAACAAAGGAATGTCATTTACAATGAGTTGTACTGATCGAAAATACATTTTAGAGAAGAGAATTTTTATTAGTGCATGAGAATTGTGTTTAGCAATATTTTCTTATTAAAGTTCAGCTCCAGTCATTAATAGGAGTACTGGAGCAGAAAATCTGTAGTAATCTCTGTAACCAACAACAGAAACAGTGAAAGGAAAATTGGAAGCAGTACAGTAACATAATATATTGTCAAGATGACTTGAACACTAAAGGAAGACAGCATGCTTGTTAAGCACCCTTTCAGCTCTAAATCTTAATCCTCCAAAGTTAAATCAATAATTCTTTTACACACAGAAAATATTGAAACTACTGGGGCTATGGAGTGATTCCATATGATATAGTGATACCTCCATTAACAAACTAGGAGATGGGAGAGCTGGGAGGGTGGAAAAACTCCTTTTAACAAAGTCAGGCTGGATGTGAAGGAAGTTACTCTCTGTAGTGCTAAATTGCAAGGTTGTTGTTGTTTGTCCTTCGTTCTGGAAGATGACCATGATGTCAGGGAGGTGATGCCATGACATGCAAGTGAATTGGATTTAAGTGAGGGAGGGCTTTGCAAAGTCACCAGCCTTTCTTTCTCTTCCAGAGATATCTAGGTCTAGTGGCAAGATACAGATCAGGATGACTAGAGATGGCCCTAGATACAGTGGGAGACCTTGGCCTTTTTAAGATAAGGTCTTTAACAGGTCTCAGTTAGACTGAGGCAACGCCCATTCAGTGATTAAGGCAAGGTAATAAATGAGGCAGACAATGGCCTCCTTTACCTAGTAAAAAAAAAAATCAATCTAGGAGTGGAAGATCTCACGATTTCTAGCCAAAACAGACAACTTCTATTTGCACTCACTCTGAGCCAATCCGAGACCAAACAATGACTAAGTGGGCCTTGGTTTGGGACCTATTGTTGGCCAATCAATGAGAGCCAAAGTGATTTGAGTTTAAGGCTTGGTCCTTAAGAAAGAAATCTAGCTGGTAAACCCCAAGATATCTTGAGTAATGGTTGAGAATAGGAATGAAATTGTCTCAGAAACAACTGACAAGCATGGCAGCTAGGTGGCGCAATGGATAGAGTGCCCAGCCTTAAGTCAGGAAGACTCAACTTTCTGAAGTCAAATGTGGCCTCAGATACTAGTTGTAAGACCCTGGGCAAGTCACTTAACACTATTTGCCTCCTTTTTCCATCTGTAAAATGAGCTGGAGAAAAAAAATGGCAAACCATTTCAGTATCTTTGCCAAGAAAACTCCTGATCAACAGCAACATAATGACCATAGTCTTAACTTCAGAGGACTGATGGTGGATCATTCCTTCCTTCCTCCTGGAAGATGGGTGGCGGACTCTGGGTACAAAATAAGGTATTTGTTATCAGATATGACCAATGTGTTGTTTGTTTTGATTAACCGGTCCTCTTTTTTACAAAGGAGGTTTTGTTTGTTTTTAGTCAGACAGAGGAATTGAGAAGTGATAGCTGTATTTGTTTAAGAAAGTGTCACTAAAATATTGACTTAAAAAAAAATAAGACAAAGGCTGCTGCTTTTCTCTCCCAGGTATGTAGCTTCTCTCCTCTGAGTGATGATCTCTCATCCTTATGACAAAGCTCATTTTCTCATTCATTTTTACTCCATTTCTTGGACCTTGCCTAAGTTATTTCACAATAGTTTCTCCTTGCCTAATCAATAATGGTAAATTAATTTTTCTAGTGGCTGATCCATTGTCTCTTTTCCTTTGGCTTGTACTTCTGAAAGCTCTCTTACCCTGTCCAAGTCAGTTTATCCACAAGCTCCACTTATTATCTCTATAGATAAAGTCAGCTAAGAATTACAGCTTTCAAGGTAGGTTACAGTGTCTACAAAAGAAAAAAAAAAGCATTTATCTATTATCTGAGCCTGGGTCTTTGTTCCAGGTTTAGGCATTACCTCTGTAATCAGCACCACTGGGAATAATAGAGTTCCTCTGACTGCTGGCAAACTTACCAAGAGCTTCCAAAAGGGAGAAAGAGATGGTTTAGATAGCTGCATCTGAGTCCAATCACCATATGGAACTTGGGAAAATACCAGAAGGCAACACTGGATACCATCCTTCATAATCCTCATGGTTTCGAATTCCTTTAACTGCCACCTCCTACATGAGGCCTTTCTTAAGCCCTGGCTACAAGTGCCTCCTCCAAAGATGAATTACTTTGTATTTGTTTTGTTTGTGTATATTTGTGTATATTTTCATATATACTCATGTTTCCCCAATAGAATATAAACTCCTAAAATTCTTATAAGAGGTGGCTTTCCGGGAGGAAAGAGGGGGAGCATTAGAGGGAGAGTTTGAGGGCAATGTAAAAAAAAAATCAAAAAAAATCAACAAAATTTTATTTTACAAAAATGAATAAGGGAAAGGGAAAGGAATAAGCATCTATGTAGTGCCTGCTATGTGCCAGGCACTACGCTAATCACTTTTTTTTTTGAACAAATATCTCATTTGATCCTCACAACAACCCTTTGACATAGGTGCTATTATTATCCCCATTTTAGAGTTGAGGAAACTGAGACAAGCAAGGATTAAGTGACTTGCCCAGGGTTGCATAGCTAGTAAGTGACTGAGGTTGGATTCGAACATAGGTCTTCCTAATTCCAGGCCTAGTGCTCTGAGCAACAAGATTGTAAACTCCCTGAAGGGAGAGAGTGTTTCATTTTTGTCCCCTAGCACATAACATAATGCCAACACATAGTAGAGGCTTAATAAGTGCCTATTGATTGGTTCACAAATGAAGCAATGCACACTTGGTAGATTTGTGAACTGATCCAACGATTCTGGAGAGCAATTTGGAGCTATGCCCAAAGGGTGAACAAATTGTGCATACCCTTTGATCCAGCAATATCACTACTGGGTGTGTATCCCAAAGAGATCATAAAAAAGGGAAAAGGACCTACATGTGCAAAAATATTTAGAGCAGCCCTTTTCTTTTTTAAAAAAAATTATTTGATTTTAGTTTTCAACATTTACTTCTATAAGATTTTAAGTTCTAAGTTTTCTCCTGTTCCCTCTGCTCCTCCTGCTCCCCCTTCCCCATGACAGCATGCAATCTGATATAGGCTATACATATAATCATATTAAACCCATTTCTACATTAGTCATGTTGTAAAGAAGAATTATAACCAAAGGGAAATATCACGAGAAAGAAGAAACAAACAAAAATAGTATGCTTCAATCTACTTTCAGACCCCATAGTTCTTTCTCTGGATGTGGATAGCACTTTCCATCATATGTCTTTTGGAATTGTCTTGGATCCTTGCATTGCTGAGAAGAGTTAAGTCTGTCGAAGTTGGTCATTGCACAATGTTGTTGTTACTATGGTCCATGTTCTCTTGGTTCTGCTTACTTCACTCAGCATCAGTTCATGTAAGACTTTCCAGATTTTTCTAAAGTCCACCTGTTCATCATTTCTTGTTGCAATAGTATTCCATTGCATTCATATGCTACAGCTTGTTCAGCCATTCCCCAATTGATGGGCATCCCCTCAATTTCCAATATTTTGCCACCATGAAAGGGCTGCTATAGAATCAGTTCGCAACTCCACCAACAACGTATTACTGTTCCAAGAAATGTGGGAAAAAATGGACTCTGAATGCAGATCAAATCATATTTTTTCACCTATTTTATTCTTTCTCATGTTTTTTAAATCTGTTTTTTCTATCACAACTGTGACTAATATGGAAATATTTCTACATGATAGTTCATGTATAAACTATAGCAGACTGCCTACTATTTTCAGAAGAGGGGAGGAGAGGGAAGGAGAAAAATTTGGAACTCAAAATCTTGTTAAAATGAATGCTAAAAATTTTGCCATATAACTGGGGAAAAAATAAAATAGTAAAATAGTAAAAAAAAAAAAAAAAGATCATCACCATAACCTCAGACTTTTCTTTACCAATATCAGCCCTTGCCTACACACTTTTCCTGATTTCACTTGGGTCTCCCTCATTTTCTCATTGTAATTCCCAAGAATCATTTAACTATGCTTTTTACAAATAACATTTTTGGTGATTTTTTTAAAGTTGTATGCAACTTAAATGGTATAACATTCTTTTCCATTCATTGGTCTTTGTGCAGATAACAATTTAGGAAACAACTTGCCAGAATACTAATTACAAAGAAATACTATGTCAGTCACTTTAAAAAATAATATCCATTTCCAGAAAATGGGAAATTGGAAACTGCTGATAAGGAGGAAGTTACTCATACTAAAGCTTTATTTACACCAAGGGTATTTGATTTCATAATTGACCCCACACTGATGGCCCCAGAACATAGGTCTCAAAGCTTCAGTCCTTCGTCTATCAATACAGATCAAAAGTAATAGAAAGGGCAGTGACTTTAGAATCATAGGATATGGGTTAAAATCCTAGTCCTGCTACTTCCTAGCTGTGGGTCCTTTGACAGGTCACTTCATCTATATGAAACTTGGTTTCTTCATCTGTAAAATTAGGGGTTTGGATATCAACGGTTCTGCTTTCCCAGTCATAAATCCTATAACCTTACTGTATTGCTTTGGTAGGTAGTAAATTTCCCTTACCAGAGACGTTTAAGCAGAGAATGAATAACTACTTGTCAAAGATATTGTAGACAGGACTGATTATTTTAATAGAACTTTATTTTAATTGAATAGTCTGTGAGGTCCTTTCCAACTGTGAAATTCTGAGTAGGACTAAGTCAACCTCTATGTCCCTCAGTTTTCTCAGATGTACAAATGGAGTAACAATATTCACACCACCTTACAAGACTGAGGTAAAGAACAGTATAGTGGTAGTGGAGTTGCATTGTGGAAGTAGGAGAAAGGTAGGCTCAGAATGAAGGAATTATAGTCTAAGGTCAACTCAGAAGGGGAAAATCACCTATGGCCAAAATTACATTATTGAAGCCCTTAAATTACCCATGCAATAGTACATTATTCAGTCTTCCTGTCCTCAGCTAACTTTGGCCTTTATCAGCAGACTCTAAGCTCCCTATACCTCTACCCCTTGAGAAGAAGGGAAGTCAGAATCAGGGGGAGTGGACAGCACTAGAGGAGAGAGGCTATATAACTGGGGAGGGCAACACGGCAGCCCTTGTCTTGAAGTTAAGGATCAGTTTGCAATTCCCTTTACCTACATTCTTCCAATATTCCAAAGACTTGGAGACCTGTGACCAATATGGGAGAGGCACTGAAGGGGCCTTGGAGGGCTTGTGACATTAGAGCCTGAGGGATCAGTGGTCTAGGTTGTGACTCTGGACAGGTTCTTTCCATATATCACTCGGGCTGCTCCAGGGCCTTGCAGTCAGGACTGGGAAATTCAGGGAAGGAAGACACACTTCTTAGTTTCCCTCTACGGTTTTATACATACATAGTTCTCTTTCCTCATTCTCTTCCCACTCTTTTCCCGCCCCTCTGACTCTTCCCTCTCCACATTCCCTTTTCTCCTCCCTTCTCTCCTTTGTCATTTCTCTTTTCTCAATTTCTATAGCTGAATTCTCCTGTTAAATTTGCATATGCTATGACTCCACTATGAGGAGCATCACCTCTATAGGTATCATGGTTTATTGCATAGAGAATTGATTTTGTAGTCAGGAAATTTCACCTCTGGTACCACTCAGTCCTGTCTACAATATCTTTGACAAGTAATTATTCATTCTTTGCTTAAACATCTCGAGTAAAAGGAAATTTACTACACACCCTGAGGTCAAGAGGACCTGAGTTCAAATTTGACCTTTGACACACTTACTAGCTGTGTGACTCTGGGAAAGTCGATTAACTCAAAAACAGAGTTACTCCCATAGGAACCCTTGAAAACTTCAGCCATGTTATGCCCAAACCTCATTTCAAGGCAATAAGCAAAGGTAACCTGCAGTGGGATTTTCACAGATGCAAATGGGTAAAAGCATCCTGCCTCTCCTTTGTTTTGACAATCACATTTTACTGCATTATCTTTTTAAAAAATATTTCAAATTCACAACCTCAAGCTAAAATTGATTTTCAAATAAACAAAAGTGATCCTACATCAAATCATAAACTCCAAATTATTCAAGTTCTGGGGGTTTTTCTGTTTTCCCTTCTGTTTCTGTTCCTCTGTTTATTTTTGTTTTTACTGATTTGTTGCTATGGTGGATTATATAGTTCTAGTCAGTGTTTATGTGGTTCTAATCCTTTCTTTACTCTGCATCATTTCACATGTATTCCCACAGTGCTTTTCATTCTTCATATTTGTCATCGCTTATGTTGCAACATTTCCCATTCCATTCATACACTATCATTTTCCAGCTATTCTCCAATCAATGAACATAGAGGTTATTTCATGTGTGTGTGATTGCTATCATAAAGCAGGCAGAGAGGTCTATGTACTTCATTTGGTTTATTTCTTCCCTTTTGATGTCCTGTCCCATGCCAGAACCTCACTGCCTGAACTCTCTCATATAAATTTGCTTCTTTTTGATTACTAGCGTTTATCCCCTGGCTTGGTCTTCCTTTGTTTGGAGGTTTCTTTAAATATTAGAATAAATTCTATATGTAATAGATATATAATGTGCCTATGTTATGTAATGGATATACGATACATAATTCTACATATAGCAAATTCTATAAATAACAGAATAAAGCTGTTATGAATATTTTTGTAGAGATAGCTCTCCCCCTCATCCCATAGGAGCTCTAGGGTAAAGTGCTGGTAGTGGGTATCACTGTGTAAAGGTATGAACAGTTTTGTGATTCTTATTATATCTCATTAACATCATAAATGAGGATTTTAAAAGAATTAGACATTTATAGCTAACATTCATGTAATACTTCAAGGTTTGCAAAGCACTTACTTCATATGAATTAATAGCATTTCATGAAGTTTCCAAATCAATAATAATAAAAACCAAATGGCCACAATAAAGCTCTATTAAATAGGACTATAGGTTTTAAGGCAAGGATTGAATACATTTTAATGTATTGAGTAACTCAGTTGAGAGTACCATGAATGATCCTTTTAACATGAAAAGAATCCAGTCCTTGAGCCACAGAACCATCCAACTTGACCATTCACACATGACCTGCTTTTTGCTATGCTTTTGTGTTCAATGCTTGAATGAGCAAATATTCTTCATATATTCAAGACACATTGGAACTAAGTTGTATACCACCTACAAAACATTTTTTGAGGAAACCTCCCATTAAGAGCATACTAGTATATGCTCTTAGATTCACCTTGACAGAATTTTGATATTGTTTGATGGAATGCCAATAGCAAGTTTTGAACCACAATACTTCCCATGGGAAATTCTTTTCAAACTTCCAGTAACATGTATTTGTTAGATATAACCAGTCTAGCAACAATGTTTAGATGATGATAGTGTTTGGCCCCTCAAATGATCTGTCTCTTTACCTCCAACTTTTAAAATTTCTAGTTTCTTCCAATATTCAGCTTAACTACCTCATCTTATATATGAAGCCTTTCCTGATGTTACTGTCTTTCTTCCAATCAGCTTGTATCTATTTTGAATATACCTGTATATGTGTGTTTTGTCTTCCCCAACAGAATGTAAACTCCTTGAGGGCGGGTACTATTTCAATTTTGACTTTGAATATCAAGCATTTAAGGCAGTGACTTGGCATTTAATAATTGTTGATCTATTGAGGTTTTGAGATCTCCTTACAGGAGAACTGTTGGACAAAGGAGGATTGGGCCAGGGGTAGAACACTAATAATCAAGAGGGACAAATTTAAATGAAGGAATTCAGGAAGTGGGGTTCAGGCATGGGTCAAGAAAACTGGCAACAAAAAGGAAGAAATAAACTAAAGAAAGGTTTCATAGGCTTCTTTGATTACTTATCAAAATCGCTGGGGGCAATTATCAGATGTGCAACATAGAGAAGATTTCACTGGATGACTTAAGGTGCCGGTGGAGAAAGAGGTTAAAGGTCACATATGCTCTTCTTAGGCCGGATAACTTAATGGCTCCTTCAAAAATTTGGCCATCTAGAGATTGACTTATTTTAACAACCTCTTACAAATAACATCTAGGAGGACTATACCTATTAGTTATTCATAGTTATTGTCAGTCAATCAAGTTAAAAATTTTTATTAGGTACCTATTATGTTCCTGGCACTGTGCTAACTGCTAGGATACAAAGAACAAAAAAAGAAATTCACAAACTAATGGACTGATAACATGTAAATGACTAAACAAACAAGCTTTTTACAGATTAAATTGGAGATAAGCAAGTAGAAGGCAGGATTAGAATTAGGGGGAATCAGGAAAGGCTTCTTGTAAAAGGTAGGATTTTAGCTGGGATTTAAAGGAAGTTAGGGAAGCCAGGAGGCAGAAATGAGGAGATTATTAGATTTTCTACATTTGAACTGGAGTGTAGGAAAAGGACATCTTGATTTGGGTGGTTAATGGGTGGAGAAGACACAATTTTGGAACCTGGGGACACTTTGGGACTCTAACCAGAATAGGTTACTGCCAGAGGGATGTGTGAGGGAACTGGGTGACTGGGGCAGGGGAAAAGCTTAAGAGAGCAAAGGAGAACAAACTTTTGCTGCACTACGGGAGTCAGGGTATTTTCATCAACTCAATTTTTTTAAAAATTTATTTAGAGCCTACTTTGTGCCAGCTTCTGGGTATACTAAAACAACAAAGAAACAGTGACTACCTTCAAGGTGCATACCTTCTATTAGAGGAATATAACATGTATTCAAGTAAGTAAATGAAAAGTATATTTAAAAGTAGAATGAAATAATTTCCAGAGGGAGTGGGTGCTTAAGGGACTGATGGTCTAGCCTGACAGAAGTTGAGTTGAAGGAAGGATTTAAAACATGAGGAAGGGAAAAGAGAAGATTATGGAAAGATATTCATACAAAGGCATGGAGGCAGACATATCACTGTTGAATGCAGTGAAGGGGAATAATATAAAGTAAGATTGGAAAAGTAGATGAGAGTAAGCTTATGGAGAGATTTAAATCCTAGAATTTTATATTTCATTCTAGGGGCAATAGGGAGCCATTGAAGATTTTGAATGGAGGCAGGTAATATAGTCAGATGTTAGTTTTAGGGTTACCAACTTGGTAGCCCCATAGGAGGATGGAGAGGAGAGAGAGATGGAGGCAGGGTGACCAATTATATGACTATTGCAATGGTCTGGATCAGAAGTAGGAAAAGCCTAAACTAGGGTAGAGGCTGTATGATTGGAGAAGTGATAGATTGAAAGGATATTATGGAGGTAGAAGCAACAAGGCTTAGCATTTGATTGGGTGAGGTAGATGAAGAAGATGGAAGAGTTAAAAATGACTCCATGGTTTGGAACCTGAGTGATTAGAAGGATGATGTTACCCTTAACAAAAGAGGTTTCTTTTTAAAAAAAAAACTTTAAATGTATTATTTTTTGATTAATAAACATTTATGTTCTCTCCCTCTTATATCCCCCACTCCTCAAAGAACAAAAGAAAAAGAAAACTTTTAATACAAATAGGCATCATAAGACAGAGCAAATCCCCACACTAGCCATGACCAAAAATGTAGGTCTCATTCCATATCATGAGTCTTCTATGTCTCTGTCAGGAGGTCAGTGGCATACTTCATCTTTGGTCCTCTGAAATCATGGTTTGTCATCAATTGGAGTTATCAAGTCAGAAAGAGGGCATTTTGGAGGGGGGCTAAATTTGAGATGAGATATAATGAGTTTTACACACAGTAAGTTTGAGTAACTTAGAGAACATTCCAGTTAAGTTGACCAGCAGTAAGCAGGGTTGCAGGACTGCAATTCAGGAGAGAACTTAGGCCTTATTTCTCCATTTGGGAATTGCCTGCATAGATATGATAACTGAGCTCATGGGAACTGATAAGATCGCCAACTGAAAAAGTGTAGAGAAGATAACCAAGAACAAAGCCTTAGGGGCTCCCACATTTGATGGATGAAAAGAAGCTGATACTTCAGCAAAAGAGACTGAAAGGGAATTGTCAGGCAGGAAGGAAAAGACTTAAGAGAGAACAGTGTCCTTGAATTCAAGGGAAAGCATGAGTGTTCTGCAGGTGAGGGTGCTTGACAGTGTCAAAATCCACAGAAAGCTCAAGCAGGTGAATGTAAAGTGCAAAGAGTTTTGGTGGGAGCACACCAAAAAAGCAAGTCAATTACTTGAGTTGGAGTGAGTAATGAGCTTAGTTTGAAATTAGAGTTGGGCTATAAAGAACTGATGGAAGACTTCAATCTAATAAAGAAATCAAAGCAAGTAATCAGGGTCAGAATTATTTGGTGGTGCAGTAGGGAGTTATGCAGGAATATTGTAAAAGCAGGTTATTTTCTTTGAAACAGGCTAGATGGTATAATTGTTTGTTGTTAATGACCTCTGAAAATAATCATTCCAAATGTCTTCCAGCATTTTTCCATATCCACATGAGACATTGTGGTATATTGGGAAAAGTGCTGGATTTGGAATAAAAAGAATCCCGGTTCTGCCATCTACTGCCTGTGTGACCTTAACAAATCACTTAACCTTTGTGGGCCTCAGTTTCCTCAGCTGTAAAATGAGGGGAATAGACTAGATGATATCTAAGATCCCTTCCAGCTCTAAATCTATGATTCTTGCTCTAGCAATTAGTATGGCATACAGATGGCCAAGGCAAGCAATATGGTTGGGGAGAAGAATCAGAAGCAGGCATCTTATTTTTTAACTATGTTATTTGTAACACAGTCTGGAAAACGTTCTTCAAATGAAGGACTCCATTAACATAGAAAAATTACAACCTCTTATCACAGAATAGAGGTGACTCTAGGTTCTCAAAGGCAAAGCCTTCTGTATAGAAGCTATGCCTGGAATGCTCTCTCTCCCTTCCTCATCTTCTTGGTTTCCCTGGCTTTCTTCAAGTGTCAGTTAAAATCCTACCTTCTGTAGAAAGCTGTTCCTGATCCCTCCTTAATTCTAGTGCCCTCATTCTATCGATTTTTTTCCCCATTTTATACTGAATATAGCTTGTTTGCACATAGTTTTGACACGTTGACTCTCCCATTAGAAAGGTAAATGGAACTGGGGGGAGGGGGCTAGTTATAGGTCGCTAACAAGTGGGAGAACAAAGCCAATGGGGCTCAAGCTGATGATTATAGAGAAAAGGACACTCAATCCCTCAGGGTATGTTAGAACCCTGAGGGACAGACATTGCTCTGAGGACTCTGGGAGAGAAGTACTACTCACTACACATGCATTGTCATCTTGACAGAGTCTTGCTCATATTCTCCACAAGAAGTCCACCTGATGTTCTGAGGGTCTTTTTCTAAATCTTTGTCATTGCATGGTTACCAAGGGAACCTATGGACTCTATTTGTTATTCCTTAGTTTGTTATGTGACCAACCCATTTACTTTTTGGGTCAAACATCTCTTTGATCTTATTCCATTTCTGGTGTTCATTTCTTCCCTGTTAATTTGTTGTTTTATGTCCACTAGTGTGTTTCTCTATTGTTTTTTGAGTGATTCATAACTTTAATGTTTTGAGATTCTGGTATTCCATTCCTCACAGCCATATAATGCTGCCCAAAAAATACTAGAGTCAAAAAAATGAACCATTGTTTCAGAGAGAAGCTTGGGACTCATTAAAAAGTGCTACAGTTTCCCAAAATAGAATCCAGTTTGCCTTTTATTTTTATTCAATTCTAGGTCCAGTTCATTGTCCATCAACCAAGTTAGTCCAAGATATATGCACTAATGGTACAGCACTATGGTTTGTCCATCCAACTACATAGCAGAGCCAAAACAATATGTATTCTTTATCCACTTGAATTTTCCTGTGTAGACTCTTCAGACTTTTTAAAGTGCATTTGCATTTCATTTGGGAGGTTTTGTAGTGGAATCAGTACAAAGTCATCTGAAAAAAGAAGTATCTAGAAGACCTCCCCAGAAGTAGGATCCCTCTTCTATTTGAACATTCTCCATGACAGTGTCAAACACTTTGAGGGGAACATCTCTCTATTTTCAATATGCCTTGCTTGATGTTAACAATTAGAAGGGTTATCAAACCAAGGAGTCTCTGTTGTTGCATCATTCAAGAAGCATTATAAGATATGACATGATATGATATATAATGTGATATGTATGTATGAATATATGGAAAATGTATTTATACATCTAATGGGGAAGCTAGGTGGTACAATGAATACAGTGCCAGGCTTGGAGTCAGGAAGACTCATATTTCTGAGATCACATCTGGCCTCAGATATTAGCTGTGTGGCTCTGAGCAAGTCACTTACCCCTGTTTACCTCAGTTTCTTCATCTGTAAAATGAGCTGGAGAAGGAAACATCAAACCACTCCAGTATCTTTGCCAAGAAAACCCCAAATGGGGTCATGAAGAGTCAGACGTGAATGAAAAACTATTGGATAACAATTGAAAATACCTTGTTGCATTTTACTCTACCAAATTTAAAAAAAATGTATAGTCAACAAACAATAATCTTGGTGTGACCTTGTATTCTCTCCACCTGACAGTAAATTGTGACTGCAAACGACATGGTTTGCCGTAAAATATCGTTTGCCAAAATCCTCTCATTCCCTTGTCCTACCTTCATCAATTACATTTGTAGGTTTTTCTCGTAAAGATTTTGTTGGGGTGAGAAAATAGGAACATGGGATGATATTTTTTATTGATATTTTCCCAATTGCATGTTTTCTGAAGTAATGTCTGATATATTTTCAGGCATTTGACATTTTCCCTCCCTTGAGATTCCTTGAAGTGCCCTAAAGATCCTACAACGCCCTTTAGATAGAGCTTTAGCTCTATCACAAACTTCTTTAGTGCATGCTTGATTTGATATAGTAGCTCTTCCACCTTTGTTTTCATTAATGGTATTTCTACTTCCATACAACACAGCCTGCACTGTGATCTTAGAATTTAAATGTGGTTGGAGGGTTGGGGGGCGGAATGGTGTCCAACATCTTTGACAGAGAAAATAGCTTGTTATGAAAGTCTCGAGAGATTGTTTTTATCTGAGAACAATCACACAAACAACAGCTTATGCATTTTTATACAAAAAGACTCTCAGGATGGCTTAATTGTGTTTCATGCCAAGACTTAGGTGGGACTGAGAGCTGTCTTCAGATTTTTGAAGGGCTGTTATGGAAAAGAGGAATTACACTTGCTTTGTTTGTTCCCAGAGGGGCAGAATTAAGAGTGATGCTTAGAAGTTACAAAGAGGAGCATTTAGGCTAAATGTAGGGAAAAAAAAGTTTATAACAATTGGAGCTGTCTGAAAGTAGAATGAGCTATCTTTGGAGGTCATTGGTTCCTCCCTCCCCCAAGTCCACCTCCACCAACCAAGGTTTTCAGGCAGAGACCAGATAAGCACTTTTGGAGGTACACTGCAGAGGTTAAGAAACTGCAGCATAGAAAACTACAGTGACTTGCCAAAAATTACACAGCCATGGTTTCAAAGCAGACCTCACCCTCCTTTGTGTGTTATTTTTTTTCTCTTTGTTTGCTTTTATGGAAATCTGCAACGTTGAAATGCTGCTGCTAGAAGAATTATCAGCTAGAGGAAAGAATAGATTCTTTCATTTTTCATCCTTTACACAAACTGAACCTCAAAATTATGGAGATTAATCAATGTTAAATGGTTTGCTATGTCTCCCCAACCCCAAACACTTTAAAAAAAATAACCTGAAATTAATCAGCTATGTACAATTTAACAGGGAGAAATGAACAGAACCTAAATTTGAGATGGGGGTGATACGGGGGTTACGAAGCTGTAGAATTGTGAGTTCTGGCTTTTTTATAATTTCAGCTGGTTTTTGTTATTGTTTAGTCATTCAATCGTGTCTGACTCTTCACGCCCCCATGGACCCTACTGTCCATGGGGTTTTCTTGGCAAAGATGCTGGAATGGTTTGCCATTTCCTTCTCCAATTTCAGCTTATTTATTATGATTATATCTTCTCCCTTCTCAACTAAAAGCTACATGAATGCAGGGACCATGACTTATCTAAACTTTGTATCACCCTCAGGGCCTAGGACAGTGCTTTATACACAGCAGGCCCTTAATAAATGTTTGTAAATGTTGTTGAGTATTCGTTTTTTTTCACACAGCTACAGAAATAATCTTTTTAATCCATAGGTACTAACATATCCCTAATCTTAACTCTCTTCCACACTCCCTCCATCCCACCAAAAGCCCCACAAGGCAAAAACAAAACCCAGCCCTTACAGGATTGCCAGTTGCCCATAGGACGAAACATAAACTCTGTAGCCTGATATTAAAGCTCTCCCCAGTCTGGCTCCAGTTACCTTTCCATTCTTAATCCACATTGCTTCCATTCATGTACTATATGTTTCAGCCAAACCAGAAGTTGATAGAGTCTTTTGTTCTTTAACTTGGCTCTCCTCCAGGCCTGGGATGCATGCTTTTCTCCTCTCCACCTATCAGAAAATCTTTTCCTTCCATGTTTAATTCCAATGTCACCTTCAGTGTGAAGTCTTCCTTCTCTTCCCAGTTCATAGGATTTAGAGTTTGGAATTAACTTAAATATCCTTTAACCCCCTCATTTTACAGATGAGGAAATCAGGGCAAAAGTGATCTTGCTTTCCTTATATTTCCCTACATCTCTTCCTTGTCCCATGACACTTTTACGAAGCATGTCAAGACAATAAGTCGACAGCATTTGATAAATACCTATTACGTGCCAGGCACTGTGCTAAGCAATGAGATTACAAAGAAAGGAGGAAAAAAGCCAGTCTCTGCTCTCAAAGAGCTCATAGTTTAATGAGAGAGACAATCTGTCAACAACTTTGTACAAATAAGATGTATATAGGATGAATTGGAGATAATCCTTAAAAAAAAAGTTAAGGATGCCTGAGAAAGGCTTCCAGAAGAAAGAGGAAATTTAGCTAAAACATGAAGGAACTCAGGAAAGCCAGAAGTCAGAGAAGAAAGAGAATTCCAAGCATGAGGAATAGCAGATAAAAATGCCCATAGTAGGGAGATGGAATGTCTTGTGTGTGGCTATCAATGACACTAGATTGTAAAGGGATGAGGAGAAAAGTATAAGAAGATTGGAAAGTTAGAAGAGGGTAGGTCATGTTATGAAGAGCTTTGAATGCCAAACACAGGATTTTTTATTTGATCCTCTTGGTTATGGGAAGCAACTGGAGTTCATTGAGAAGAGAAGTGACATGGGCAGAACTATGCTGTCACTGACCGCTGAATAAGAGGATGGACTTAAGTGGAAAGAGTTGAGTCCGGGAGACCAACCAAAAGTCTACTGGAATAGTTGAGGCAAGAGGTGATGAGAATAGGCACCAAGGTGGTGGCAATGTCAAAGAGAAGGGGGCATATAGAAGAGGTATTATGAAGGTAGACAACAGGATTGGCAACTGATTGAATATTGGGGGTGAGAGTTGAGGATTATGCCTAAGTTACAAGCCTGGGTGACTGGGAGGATGGTGGTATCCTTGATAGTAATTATATCCTCCTTAGTAAAATATAAGTTCCTTGAGAACAGAAAGTGTTATTTGTTGTATTCCCAATACCTGGTATGTATGTGTAAATATATATATATATATATATATATGTATATGTATATGTATATGTATATGTATATGTATATGTATATATGTATATATATACACACACATATATATGTTATATATATGTATATATATATAGTTTTATAGTCTCAATGTTTGCTCAATTAAATTGAGCTGAAGGTTATTGTTATTTATAAGATATATATGCCTTTAGCAAGGATATTAAGAAAATAAGGGGCCAGCTAGGTAGTAAAGTATAGGGAGCACCTGTCCTGGAGTCAGGAGGACCTGAATTCAAATCTAGCCTCAGACACTTACTACCTTTCTAACTCTAAGCAGGTCACTTAACCCTGATTGCCTCAAAAAAAAAATAAAAGGAAAAAGAAAAATATATAAAACTGATCTGAACATTAGATTTCACTAAACACTTTTTGCATTTTTCTCTAATTGTGTCATATATTTGATTTAGGGGAAGTATTGCAAAGTATGCCATCAGATTATGAATGAAAAATATGAACTAATCATGTAGTGAGACTGAGGAATAACCAATGGCCAGCTCATGTGGTTTTTGTTGGCATCTTCAAGTTGTTGGGAGAACATAGGGAAGATTCTCCATAAATTAGGCACAATTCTGTAGTGAACTTATTATGGAGGACATGGACTAGAGTCACACAGGATAGGCAAGTTTGGATGGGTTGTGATCTGTACTGTCATAACAAATGAGATCACAGATCCATTAGTGCTGGAGTTCTAAATTAGATAGATTAATAGCTGTTGGAACAATCATACAGGAGAGTTTTGATAGCAACTTTCCTTCATTCCAAAGGAAGTCTTTATTGGAGTTCTAGAAGGCTCTGTCCTTACTTCTGTACTGTTTAACATTTTTATCAATGACTCAGATGCTTATTAAATTCATATATAATACAAAATTGGGATAGATAATTATATATAGTGGGCACAAGTAGGCTGCAGCAAGCTACTAACTATGACTTGGGTGTGAAAAGTGGCATATAAGATATTCTCAAGGATATATATGATCAAAAAAGGGGTGTATTAACCATTTGACAAGAATGAAAAAGGACAGATGTACACTGTGACTCCCAAAGACCATATTCATAAAAATTTAGTGTCCAGTTATGGGAAAATAATAATCTATGCCATACTTGTCAGGCTATATATAGAGTACTGTGTTTAATTCTGGGGACCACTAATAAAGATGGACTTGAATACCTAGAGTATTTTCAGCATTGGGCAACCTGGACATTGAGGAGTTTTGAAATCATGTTATAGATCATGTTGATCCCAGAGAAGAAAAGATTAAGGGGAGACATTCAATATTAAAAATATTTAGTAAATATCTAATGTGTACAGAATTTTTTGTTAGGTACTATTGGAGTTACAAAGTTTCTATAAAAGAGTCCATGCCCTTAGGGAATTTAGTTTATTGGAGAGATATGACACACACACAAATAATTGTAAGACAACAAATGCATAAGTGCAGTAGAGTGGCAAATACAATGTCATGTGAGTGAGGTTTGATTGGGAAAAGATCAGAATCAGGCAAGTCTTCATGATTAAAAATGGGATTTAAGTTGGGCCTTAAAAGATGAGGATACAGGCACTGAATTTCATTGCATAATCATTGCAGATTTTATGCCAAATTTCTTTGCAAAAACATGGAATGTGCCCATTATGCAAAACTTTAAAGGAAAAGGTGTGCTGGTATTACTTAAAAATTATTTATTATTAAACTGCCTTTGGTGCAAGATTAGGATGCATGGAATACTAATGAATATTTGTTAAAACTGGGAAGATGCAAGTCTTACCATATCATGTGACTTACTCCTGGCATCTTTTCCTGCCGAACTTCTCCCCTTTTGCCTATGCCTATGCCTACCTCTCTTCATTGGGTTGAGAGACAATACCATTAGTACTGTAGAGCTCTAAACAAACTATGCAAGGCGGCTTTCAGAAATATACTGACAATGTGCATGCACTGAGAATTCTAGGCTTGCAGTGCTCGAGATATAAATGCATATCCATATGCCACGGTGAATACATTGCTGCTCTGTTTACCTTTTAACTGACATGACAAACAGAATTACACCATGTGGTGATTATGCGATGAAAGGTTATAAACCAATTTTTGGACTGAAAAAACAGGGTATGACGATCATGCGGTGGCAACGATTATGTGGTAAAATACCATAGTCATTACAACAGAAGAGAGAAGAAGACAGGCAAGAGGAATATTATAACCTTGTGTAGGGATAGTTTAGTTCAACATGAGTACTTCACTTTGGCTAAACTGGAGAACATGTGGAAGGGGGTAGAATGATATAAGGCTGTAAAATTATATGGTGCTAGATTTTGGAAAGTCTTGAATGCCAGAAGCAATTTGAATTTTGGTCTAAGACTAGGATACCAGCAGTATGGATGGATTGGAGAAGAGAGAGAGAGTAGAGATAGACTTTGGGAGCCTGTTGCATTAAACCAACTAGACCAACTACAACAGAATTGTAGGCTTCCCCCGCTTTTTTGTTGTTTTTGGAGAGGGAAAGGCAAGGCAATTGGGGTTAAGTGACTTGCCTGAGGTCACACAGCTAGTAAGTGTGTCAAGTGTCTGAGGCTGGATTTGAACTCAGGTCCTCCTAACTCCAGGGCCGATGCTCTATTCACTGTGCCATCTAGCTATGTAGGTTCCCTTTTGTCATCCTTAGGATAGGGTTCTTAACCTGGGGTCTATGAACATTAAAAAAAAAACCAGATAAATAGATATCTCTATTTCAATATAATTAGCTTCCTTTACAATCCTATGTATTTTATTTTATGCATTTAAAACTTGTTCTGAGGGGTCTATAGGCTTCACCACACTGACAAAGGGATTCATGACAGAAAAAAGTTAAGAACCTTTGTTCTAGCATAAAAATACAGTCTTCATGCTCATATTTAAAGATCACCACTTAGCAGAAGGGAATATACATACATACATACATACATATATATGTATGTGTATATATACATACATGTATATGTGTGTGTGTGTGTGTGTGTGTACATATATATATATATATATATATGCACAGAGGGCACAGGGTGAGTTGAATATGAAGGGATGATACCAAAAAAAAAAATTAAGGGATGAGAGAGGAATATATTGAGATAGGGAGAAAGGGAGAGATAGAATGGGGTAAATTATCTCAAATAAAAGTGGCAAGAAATAGCAGTTCTGTTGGGAGGGAAGAGGGGGCAGGTGAGGGGGAATGAGTGAATCTTGCTCTCATTGGATTTGACCTGAGGCAGGAATAACATACACACTCAATTGGGTATCTTGCCCCACAGGAAAGAAGGAGAAAGAGGATAAAAAAAGGGGGGATGGTAGAAAGGAGGGCAGATAGGGGGATGAGGTAATCAAAAGCAAACACTTTTGAAAAGGGACAGGGTCAAGGGAGAAAACTGGAAAAAGGGGGATAGGATAGGAAGGAGCAAAATATACTTAGTCTTTCACAACATGAGTATTGTGGAAGGGTTTTGCACAATGATACACATATGGTCTATGTTGAATTGCTTGCCTTTTTAGGGAGGGTGGGTGGGGAGGGAAAAGGGAAGAGAATTTGGAACTCAAAGTTTTAAAAGAAGATATTCAAAAAAAAAAGTTTTAGCATGCAACTAGGAAATAAGATATACATGCAATGGGGCATAGAAATCTATCTTGCCCTACAAGTAAGTAAGGGAAAAGGCGATGGGAGGGAGTGGGGTGACAGAAGGGAGGGCTGACTGGGGAATGGGGCAATCAGAATATATGCCATCTTGGAGTGAGGGGAGGGTAGAAATGGAGAGAAAATTTGTAATTTGAACTCTTGTAAAAATTAATGCTGAAAACTAAAAACATTAAATAAATAAATAATGATTTAGAGTTAAAAGAAAAAATAAAGATCACTACTATCGGGCTCCACTCTATGAACCTAAGCCTTGGATGAAGCTAGGGATTCTAAGAATTGGAACTGAGGTAGAAATGCTTCCAAGGGCTGGGAAGACAAGGCAGAGAGTCAGGAGATGGCATGTGATGTTTGTGGAACTGCCACTAGCCCTGGCAACTGATTTGATATGAGGGTTATGGAAGGGGAAAGGGTAATGGATCACTCTGACACTGTAAACTTGGATACTAGAAGAATGATGGTACTCTCAAGAAAAATAGGAAAGTGGAGGATGAGGTTTTGTGTTTTTTTTTTTTTTTGTGCAGGGTGGGGTGGGGAATATAATGAGTTTTATTTTGGAAATGTTGAGTTGGAGATGCCTAGTGGAGATAATCAACAGGCAGTTGTCTGTGTAAGATTGTAGTTCAGGAGAGAGATAAAGGCTGGATATATAGATCTGGGAGTTATTGCACAGAGAGGATAATTTAATTCACTAAAGCAGATGAGAGAGAGGTGGGGGAAAGAGGGAGAATACTTTCCCTGGAGAGTACTCTTCTGGGATTGGGCTTTGAGGGTTTTTCATACTTAATGGGAAGAAGACGGATGGTGATCCAGCAAAAGAGGTTGAGAAACAATATTTATACAGTTAAGAGGAGAACCAATACAAAGTAGTGTCACAGAAAAGTAGTAGTTAGAGAAGTATCAAGAGAATCTGGTGTTTTTAAACTGAAAAGAAGAGACAGTATTTTGAAGGAAGAAATGGCTAACAGGGTGAAATGTAGAAAGGTCAGGGAGCATTAAGACTGAAAAAGGGGCACTGAATTTGTGGGTTGTTGGTGATCTTTGAGGGAACAATTTCAGTAGATTGGTGAAAGTGGATTACAAAAGGTTGAAGGTGAGAAAATGGAGGCATTGTATCTAGACAACATTTAAAAAGAGGTTTGGCAGTGAAGAGAAGAGAAATGGGATAGTACCTGGATGAAGACAGAAGAATCAAAAGAAGGCTCTTTTAGGAATGGGCAGACCTTGGTATATTTTTAGGCAAACAGGAAGGAGCCAGTGGAGAGGGAGAAAATGAAGATGAATGAGAATGTAGAAGGTTGTCTGGAATACAGAAAGCACTTAAATGCTTTTTCATTTAATCATTCATTCATTTGTTCATCAAAATCCTGGAGGAGTTGAAAGGGAATGTTATCATGGATGCAAGTACAGATTCAGTTTAGCCTTGGCAAGGAGTAAGAGAAATCTCATCCCTGTAAACAAAATAGAGAAAAGATTGGGTAATAATGCTGATAAATTTTGAGAACTGGAGGAGGTGCATTGAAGGATTTCCCATTAGATGGCTCCAGTTTTCTCAGAGATGGAATTTATTTGTTGGGAGTGTGGGAGTTGTTGACTAGAGGAAAGAAGAAATGGTTGAAACTGCTTGTATGGGAAACACAATAGGAAACAGGATTAACCTGGTACCAGTACGGCCTCAGCTGGGGTTATGCACCATAAAAGTATTATGTCCCCCATGCCTGGAATGCTCTCCCACCTCATCTCTACCTACTAGTGTCTCTGGCTTCATTTAAGTCCTACTAAAGTCCCATCTTCTACAGGAAGCCTTTTCCAACTCCTCTTAATTCTAGTCCCTTCCCTCTTTTAATTATTTCTTATTTATCTATCCTGTGTATAATTTTTTGTACAGTTTTTCTTTTGCTTGTTGCTTTCCCTATTAGATTATGAGCTCCCTGAGGGTACGGACTCTCTTGTCTATTTTTCAACCACAGCATTTAGCACAGTGCCTGGCACATATATTTATTGACTGACAAAGGCATTCTAGGGTAATATCTTTTGACTTATTCCAGTGGCAGGGCATAAGTTGTCTTAAGGTATTGAAAAGATTATCATGCAGAAGAAGATTGTGCCATGGAATCCAAGAGGGTAGCAATTACAAGGATGTAGGCTTCAGCTCCAAATCAAGAATGAGCTTCCAACGCTGCAATTAGAGTTGTCCAATAATGGACTGGGTAATGGGAGAGTGACCTTCACTGGAAGTATTCAAGCTGTAAGCAGAAGCTCAATAAGCCCCTGTCATGGATCCTATGGAATAGATGAAAACCTCCACATTTTGTTGGACTAAATGACCTCTCTAATTCCCATAATTTTAGGTTATATCTCCTCTACAAGATTCTATGATTCTTAGGGGCAAGGATCATAGGGGAGACAAAATAATAACTGACACAGTTATAATACTTCAAAGTTTGCAAAGCACTGTACGTATATTATTTTATTTGTCACAACAATCCTTTTTAAGTATTCCCCAAATACATGTAAAAACTTTTAACATTCATTTTTTAAAAAAAATTTGAGTTCTAAATTCTCTCCCTCCTTTCCTGCCCTCCCCCCTCCCTGAGACAGTAAGAAATTTGATAGAGGTTATACATGTGCAGTCATGCAAAACGTTTCCATGTTAGTCATGTTTACAACAATCCTTTCAGATAGGTACGAAATCTATTATTATCATCCCCATTTAGTAGATGAGAAACCAAGGTTTCTTAGATTAAGTGACTCGTCCAGAGTCACCTCACCAGTAACTACAATAATCCAGGCTCAAATTATAATAAAAGGAAAGCAAGATTTCCATCTACTTTTCTCTTCAAAGTTTCATATTCTAAACTATTTTTAGTGAGTGTAGGTAGCAAAGACTAGTGCTTGTAGTTAATGTGTTAACTGGGTAAATTATATATATATATACATGTAAATATATGTATATATATGCATATGTATATATAGATATAC
This sequence comes from Trichosurus vulpecula, assembly GCF_011100635.1. Classification (NCBI taxonomy): domain Eukaryota; kingdom Metazoa; phylum Chordata; class Mammalia; order Diprotodontia; family Phalangeridae; genus Trichosurus; species Trichosurus vulpecula. Next base: position 406,475,887 of record NC_050573.1, on the reverse strand, counting down.
ATATATATGTTAGTTTTTGATCTTTGTTTTCACATAATTTCCACTGGGCATCAGAAAATACAAACTCAATTGGTATCTTGAGTTTTTATAAAAGAAAAAGAAAAACCTGACTAAACCGTAGTTAGGAAAATTTAAGGGGTTATTTAAAAGAGAAGAGACATATTTTCTGTTTTCTCAAATGGGAGGCTGGAAGCAATTTTTTCTTTAGGAAGACTAGGGCTAGAGCTGTAGAAATGCATAGAAGCCGGCAAGGCTTTTAAAAAAAAAGCTAGGGAGAAAAGAGGACAGGTGAAAGCCATTTAATTATTTTTAAAATTTTGTTATATTTTAACACAACAGATACGCAAACAGACCTCTTAATGAACTACTTTCACTGAAAAAGTTATCAATTGTTGACAGAAAGGATATATTTTTTAATTCTTACTGTATGGTACTGACATTGTCTGTTATACTTGTCTAGTTTTATTTTTCTTTTTGTTCTTAAATCTCCATGTTTTTATTTATAGACCTCTCCTTATTTCCTTATATTGACCCCTTGGTGAACCAGTCCCACTCTACACTGTCCTTTTGAGTCCCATGCCCCAAACCTCGGCCTTACTCCCAACATCTGCCCCTTTTGTTCCTATATATACGCTTCTCAAGAAAATCAGTGCTGACCATCTATAGTTCAAATCACTGCAAATTGGGCCCTCACTGCTGCAAAGCAATTCTTTTATCTCTCCCTAATTAACTCCCTATCCCACTCAACCCCAGCAAGCCTCCCCACTCTTACCTGAGAACCTTGGCTCATATTTTACTAAAAAAAAAAAAAAAGAAATTCAGTGACATCTTCCTTTTCTCCCTTCGTCATCAAACATTACCTAGAGGTTTTCTGTCACTATCTCCACCTTTTTCTCTCAATTGAGGTTGCCCTTCTCCTTACAAAGGCCAACCCCTCTATATGCAAAAGCGATAAATTCCATTCTCCTTTCCCCAGGTTTGTTCCACTTTCTCCCTTATCTTCAATCTCTCTCTGCTGGCTGCTTCCCCATCCTCAAAAAACCCAATTTGATCCACCCATCCCTACTCACTATTGTCTTGTAACTCCCCTTCCTTTGTTAGTTGAACTCCTTGAGAAGGTGCCTCCACTTCATTTACTCTTACATTTAAATTCCTATAGTGTTGCTTCCAATCTTATCTTTCAATCAAAAGTGCTCTCTCCAGGGTTACCAAAAATCTCTTAATTGACAAATCTAATGGCTTTTTCTCAATCCTCATTCTTCTTAACTCTCTGCAGCATTTAACACTTCAATCATCCTCTTCTAGATATTCTCTTCTCTTCTTTGGGACATTACTCTCTGCTAGTTCTCCTTTTACCTATCTGACTACTCTTCAGTCTCTTTTTTTTTTTATTTTAAAGTATTTTATTAACACATCACACTGAGCAGTAAACTTTCTCAAGTATGAGTTGATAATACTTAATGCTTTGCAGAAATTAGCTAGATACATAATATGCCCTTTATGAAAGTTTATGAGATTTACCAAGTTGTGCACATTCAGAAGTAGGATTCACCTTTATCTTGGACATTTGCTCATTTGCTCTGATGTGCTCATATATGCTGTGTAGATAGTAAAATTAATAAGAGTAGAAATGATTCTCAGTTTATTTTATCAATATAGATAGTTAAACAGGATAATTCAATCTCTGTAGTGGATTCACTAACAAATTAACTGGCATGACTATCCAAATAGAGTAAATGAATCAAAGAGTAATAAGCTCTTTTCTTCATTCATGAATTCCCTTAGTAAAGTGATTAAACAAAGTGAATGATATTTTCTTTTCACTTTTTTTTTAAAGGTGTTTTATTTATTTTTAGTTTACCACACATGGTTCTACATAGTTTTGAGTTCCAGTTTTTCTCCCCTCCCTCCCCCCTCCCTCCCCAAGACGGCATGAAGTCTCATATAACTGTCATGTATAACTTCGCATTGAATTAATTTATGCTCTAGTCAAGTCGTGGAGAAGAATTTTGACCAATGGAATGAATCATGAGAAAGAAGAAACAGAACCAAAAAAAAAAAAAAACAAAACAAACAAAAAAAAACCCCAAAAACAAAAACAAAAGAGAAGCAGAAAAGGCGAGCATGTAGTGTGCCTCAGACTGTATTCAAACTTCGCAGTTCTTTCTCTGAATGAAGATAGCATTCTCCATCATGAGTCCCCTGGAATTGTCCTTGCCCCTTTAGGTTGCTGAAAGAAGCGCAGTATGTCAGGGTTGGTCCTCACGGAATCCACATATCTGTGGCTGTGCACAACGTTCTCCTGGCTCTGCTCCGCTCACTCAGCATTATGTCGTGTAGGTTTTTCCAGGTTGTTATGAAGTCTGCATCATCCCCATTTCTTATGGCACAATAGTATTCCATCACCTTCATATACCACAGCTTGTTCAGCCATTCCCCAATTGATGGGCATCCCTTTGCTTTCCAATTCTTGGCTACCACAAAGAGAGCTGCTATAAATATTCTTGTACATATGGGTCCTTTTCCCGCTTGCATGATTTCTTTGGGATACAACCCTAGAAGTGGTATTACTGGGTCAAAGGGTATGAACATTTCTATAGCCCTTTGGGCATAGTTCCACACCGCCCTCCAAAATGGCTGGATCAGCTCACAACTCCACCAGCAATGCAACAATGTTCCAATTTCCCCACATCCTTTCCAGCATTTATCATTCTCCTCTTCAGTCTCTTTTGCTTCATCCAGGTCACACACATTAACTATGGGTGTACCACCAGGCTCTGTCCCGGGGCCCTCTTCTCTTCTTCCTCTCTACCATTTACCTTGGCTATTTCAGCAACTCCCATTTGATCTTTCTGCTGATGATTCTCAAATCTACTTATCCAGTCCGAACTTCTCTACTGACCTCCAGTCTGCTTCTCCAACTGTCTCCTGAACATCCCAAATTGGATGTTTCATAGATATCTTAGACTTAACATATCCAACACTAAACTCTTTATGGTTCCCTCCAAGTCCTCCCCTCCAACTTCCCTATTACTGTCCAGGGTACCAGAATCATCCCAATTACCCAGGCTCTCAACCTAAGTATCATTCTGGACTCAACTCTCTCTCACTCTACCTCTACCCCTCTCCCTGCCCCAATCCAATACTGTTACCAAGATCCATAATCTCAATCTTCATAATATTTCTCAAATACAGCCACTTTTCTCCTTTGACACTGCCACCAACCTGGTCCTTATCACCTCATGCCTGGATGACTGCAATAGCCTACTGCTGTTCTGCCTGTCACAAGTCTCTCTCCACACCAGCCCATACTCCCCTCAGCTGTTAAAGTATCTTTCTAAAGCATAATTCTGATCACGTCACTCCCCTCCTCTCCCCCACTCAATAAACTTTAGTGGCTCTTTATGACCTCCAAGCATAAAGTCCTGGGATCCAAAGTCCTTTTTAATTTGTTGTTCCCTGCCTCTTTTCCAGTCTTCTTACATTCCTTCCTTCCCCACCCTACCCCCCTTGATCCTCTGGAATTGAGACACTGGCGTCCTTACTCTTCTCCAAATGAGATACTCTATCTACCAAACTCTGGGCATTTTCACTGGCTCTCCCTTCTACCCCACCCCTACCCCACTCCATGCTTCCAATGCTTTCTCTCTCCTCTCTCTTGTCATGGCTTCTTTTAAGTCCCAGCTAATACCCTACCTCCAACAGAAAGCTTTTCTCCATTCCCCTTAATCTAGTACCTCCTCTCAGCTGATCATTTACAATTTATTTTGTCTATAGCTTGTTTGAATGCTGTTTCCTTCATTAGACTGAGTTTCTTGAAAGAAGGGATTTTTCCCCCACTTTTTTTTGTATGCTCGGTGCTTAGCAAAGTGCTCATAGCAGGCACTTAATAAATGTCTGGCCGACTATGAACATTCTTGTACATACAGCGTTGGGTTTATTTATTTATTAGTCCCCTGGAATAATAGTCTCAGTAGTGGGATCCTTCTGGGTATTGAAGGATATAAATTTCTCTTGCGTAGCCCCAAATTGTTTTTCAGAGTGTTTGAATCAATTAGTAGCTCCACTAGCAGTGAATTAGCTTAGGGTACCTCACTTCTCACAGCCACATCTTTTTACATCTTTGATAACTTGTTGATACCTCAGGGTTGTTTTAAATTTAGTCAAATCCCACGAACGATATGCAACGCACTTTGCTCCCCCATCTTTGAACAATAATTGTCTCCTTTCCTTTGGATTCCTTCAGCATTTATAGGCAGTCTCTATTTGAAATGAAGAAGTTCGAATGCTGACTTCGAATTTTCCCCTGGTTATTCACCTGTATCCTCTATCATTGCTATGGTAGGGATCTTTGCATTCTTCACAGATCGTATATCACCACATTGCTTAATACACTTAAATAAACGGCAAATCGAAATTCTATCCAGGAAAATTTTAAGAACTTCAAATTACTTAGGTCGGCCACTTCGAAGTTCTGTGCAACAAGATGAGACTTTTCGAAGGATCTTGAAGAGGCTCAAGAGACAGGCTAAGGATTTAGCCGTACGACTGCGCTGAGTGACGGGTGTTTAAAGGCTAAACGTTCAAGGCTGGGAAAGGAGATCCTCCGTGAAACACGCCAAGGTGCATTGACCGCAACTTCTAGATCTCCAGTGGAGGAGAGGAAAGTCTGGGGACGCAGGGACAGAGTATGGGTGACTTGAGTTGATAACCCTTAGCCATCCCACGTCTCCACACACTCAGACTCCACTCACTGCAGTCTCAAGCATATCCCCAAACGTCCGCAAAGGAGATTCTAGCAAAGCCACGCGTCAGGCGACCGGCTCCCCACGCAGCCCGCGCTCCGGCCTCAGCTGGGTGGGTGGGGGCAGCCCGGGGCGTCCTCACCCGGAGCGAGGCGGGGGGGGGGGCGCCGCCGGCCGCCCGGACACCTGGGAGCGCGCCCCAAGGGCTACGGAGGCGGCGGCCGGGGGACTGGTGCATCCATCACCACTCGACTCAGCACCCTCAAGCCGCCCCCGCCAGGTCGAGAGTGGTTGGGGCCAGACGGCGGCGACGCGGAGCAGGAGGAGGGGACCGGCCCGGGCGCGGGCGAAGGACACGCCGGAGCCCAGGCAGCGAGAACACCCGCTTCGGAGGGCGGCGGCCGCCGCAGCCCGGCTTCTGGGCGGAGGTGATCGCGGCTCCCCCGCCCCCTGGTCCTCACCCTTGGCCCCTCCTATCTCCTGCGCTCTCAAGGGGCCGCCTCCCTCTCCTCCCCTTCCCCCACTTTTCTTCTCCCCTTCCCCTTTTCCTCCCGCTCCCTCCCCCTCCCTTTGCCTCTCCCGTCCCTCTCTCCCCTCATTCCTCTCTCCCTCTCCCCTTCTCCGTCTCCACCTCCTCCTCTCTCTTTCCCTTTCCTCTTTCCTCCTCCCCCTCCCTTTACCTCTCCCATCCCTCTCTCCTCTCATCTCTCTCCCTCTCTCTCTCTCCCCGCCTCTCTCTCCCCTTCTCCGTCTCCTCTTCCTCCTCCTCTCATTCTTCTCCTTTCCTCCTCCCTCTCCTCCCCCTCCTTCTCCTCCTCTCTATCTTCCCTCTTCCCTCTCCTTCCCCTCCTCCCTCTCCTCCCCCTCCTTTTCCTCCTCTCTATCTTCCCTCTTCCCTCTCCTTCCCCTCCTCCCTCTCCTCCCACTCCTTCCTCTCCTTCCTCTCCTTCCCCTCCTTCCCCTCCTCCCTCTCCTTCCCCTCCACCCTCTGTCCCCACCTCCTCCTTCCCCTCCCTTTCTTTCCCCGCCCCCTCCCTTCCTCTCCTCCCTCTCTCCTCCCCCTCCCTCCTCTCTCTCGTCCCTCCTCCCCCTCCAGGGCGCCATGCGCAGGCTCAGTTCCTGGAGGAAGATGGCGGCAGCGGAGAAGCAGAAACACGACGGGCGGGTGAAGATTGGCCACTACATCCTGGGGGACACGCTGGGGGTCGGCACCTTCGGCAAAGTGAAGGGTGAGAGCCCTTGGGGCCGGGCCCTCTCGCTGCTGCGGAGCTGGGGGACGCCCCCACCCCCCGCGTTTCTTCCCCCCATTTCCTCGCATCTCCGTCCCTCTGCTCCCCCTCCCCCTCTCTCCCTCGCGCGCCGGGACCCGGGAACTCTCGTGCCGGGTCCGGGGGACAGCCCGGGAGAACCCTCAGTGCCCACCCGGGTCGTCATGGCAACTGGGGCGGGGCGGGGTGGGGGCTTGGAGGCGCCCCTGGCCGCCCGGCGGGGAGTGGTGCTGTTGGCCGGCTCTGCGGGACTCGGACCTGGGTCCTGTCCCTGGGCAGCGAGGCCAGAAGCTCGTCGCCTGGCCGGAGGTCCGAGGGGGGTCTGTGGTCTCGCAACGGGACCTGCCCCGTCGCTTCAGGAAGTGCGAGTCCCAGGGAGAAGGGGGTCCCCCTGCTCCCACTGCTTCTTTTGCTGGACCGGGGCCAGCCCCTAGCTCCCCAGATCCTCTCAGTGCTTAGCCTTGGCTGTGTTTCCGTTCTCTTCGCGAGGCTAATGGATTTGGCTATCGCCGAGCAAATTAATTAATCAAGGTGACACGAACCCCACCCCCCAGCCTTTTAAGCTTTGGGTGCCGTATAGGACAAGCCAGCCACCTGGTCTTGTTGGAGTACTTTTCGTCCTCAGGGGTCTTGGAAATGCTCCTTCCATTATGATATATTGCTAGGTCTATGTTTTGCCTATGTACTCTATGCCTTCCAACTATTTTTGGATAATCAGCAAGTGTCCTGTATTCCACGTATGCCAAATCTGTTAGCTATTTTGCATGCTTACCCCAAATAAAGTTTTTAGTTTATTGTAGGTACTATTGACAGCATTTACCATATATGATGACATTCACTTTTTGAGAAACAAAATATATTTTTTTCAAAGGATTGGAAAGAAAAACTATACTGGGGTTCTCTCTGCCAGTCCTGCTGTTTCAACACCATGTTTATGAAATGAAATATCAAGGAACTTTCTGTCTCCTGTTTTTAACCAAATGCTGAAACATTGCAAAATAGGTACTGTTTAAACATTTGACAGTGGCCCCTGGGTAGAATAATAGATGAAATAAGTGTGGCTTTTATGATAAATTGTAATAGAAAATAAATTTCTCTTATATTTTTTCTGTTACCTTAGTTTTATGTATGTAACATATCTGGTACATAAATACTCAGTAAATATTTGTTTTGATTTGAAAGGTATATAAAAGTTTGGATGGTGAAATAAATAAGTCTTGCTCTTCTAGAGCTAAATAAACATTTTCTGATTTTATCTAGGGATGGGAGAGGAGAACCCTCCCTTCTCTTGCCCTTTCTGAGTCATAGAAGTGGAAAATTGCTGTGTAGCTCACAGGGAGAAACTGCATAACACTACTTGTGAAAATCAGCAAGGCCTACAGTAAGTTGAATAAATGTAAGGAACTTAAGCAAAATGACAGAATAGGTTAATGATAGTTATTAGGGTGGGTCTCTGCTACGCTAGGATTTGTGTGATCCTGATGTGAGTTTTTGGCTCTGGTATCAATCAGAGCTTATGAGTTGTTTATTAGTACTCTTATTTGGAAGAAATACTTGCTAGCATCCTAAAAGGGTATTAAACTGTCCTCGATCATTTCACCTGAAATTCTACTTGAATTTACACTAAGATCATTTACCTTATAGAAACATGGTGTTTCATTTTGTCATTGTAGAGACCCCCCCCCCCCCAAAAAAAAAGATTTCAAACATGGTAATATTCATTTAAGATTTGAAAACACCAGAGGTTGGAAGGCAGAATAAGTGATTTGCTCAAGCAACTATTTGTTGTGAATTCAATGAGATCTTTTTGTTTACTATTATGATTGGCAGGGGGTTAAAAAGATCCTTTGGTAACTTTTAGCTCTAGCATTTTGTGAGAAAATGCTTCAGAGTATCCTTGTTAGTGGAAGAGATCTTGCACATAGTAGGTAGGTGTTAAGTGAATGGACTGTTAGCTTTGCTCAGACTTTTTTTTCCCCTTTAGCTGTCAGGATGATTTTATTTTTTATTACAGATATAACCATTGGAAAAACATTTTGATCTTGTTTCCTTTACATAAAACTTGAGTTTACACAGAATGCTTTTTGGTTGTTGTTGGATCCTTACATCAACACTCTGAGGTCGGTAGTGCAAGTATTGTTCCTGTTTTATAGGTGAGAAAAACTGAGGCTTGGGAATGTTATGGACCTTATTCCAGGTCAAGGGTAGTATCTTAGTAGTGAGTCACTGAGCCCTGACAAAATCATAGGTCTTCTCAGATACCAAGGTCAGTGCACTTTCCCTCCTCATACCACAGTGTTGAATCCATTGTTCCTCAAAATTATAATGGCTCTCTTTGTTCTTCGTTGCTCAGCCATCAACACCAGTAAGAGACAGTCTTTTAATTTTGTGTGTGAGATGTGAATTTCCTGTATTTTTAATTGTTAAAATTTAAATTACAAGTAATAGTGTTTTACCTGAGATGGTAAATGTTTCAAAATAAAACCAATTTCTTTTAGGTTGAAATGGATTGGTATAGAAAAAACTTTAAATGTTTCATTTGAAAAATTGCATTTACTAATTGTTCTTTTAAAGTGCCCCCCCCCCCTTTAGTATAATTGGGTCACTGCTCTATTGTCAGTGTAAGTAGAAGCCTTGTAAAATGGAGGGGAGACACATTTTTAGCACAAGTACTAGAGAAAAATTGCCTTAACTTGTTGACCAGAAACTACTTTATATACCTGACATTTATTTATTCCATTTAGAATCACATTCCGTCAGATTTTAATCTTTTTAAAATCAAGATCATCCATCTGGTCTAGGGGAGAGCATTTGTTACAGTGTTCCTTTTTTTTTTTTTTTTTTTTCAGAGGAGGGAAGGCAGGGCAATTGGTGTTAAGTGACTTGCCCAAGGTCACAGGGATAGTAATTGTGTCAAGTGCCTGAGGCTGGATTTGAACTCAGGTTCTCCTGATGCCAGGGCTGGTGCTCTACTCACTGCGCCACCTAGCCGCCCCTGTTACAGTGTTCTGATGCATTTAAACAAAGCTACTTGTGGAAGAGACAGAGATAACTTGGTCTTACTAGTTATTCAGTTGACAGTTTTGCTGCTTTGGAAGTAGGAAAATTTGAGTGTCAGGACCTTTGCAGAACCGCAACAGAACTGTCTGTGACTCTGAATAAACATATGCTTTTATCTTTCTTGTTTGGGCTCCAAGCTGAATGTTCCAGCTGAGCATTGTCATAAGTAAATCTCTTGGGAGCTTTTGGAGTAAGATTATCAAATACTGAATAAAGTAGGGAGTACTTAGTGATGCAAATTTCAGATAAAAGTTTTTCTTAAGTACCTAAATGGCTGAGGATGGAGCCACTTAGACAACTATTAATGTGTTATAGAGACTAGAAGAATCTTGAGCTCAATTTTTATAAAAGTTTGTTCTGACTTGCAATAGAAATTGCACTGGACTTGTAGTCAGAAAACCTGTATTTGAATCTTGACTTAAAAGCTATGTGAGTTTGGAAAATCAGTTAACTGCCCTGGATCTCACTTTTCTTATCTATAAATTGAGTGCTAGATGACCTATAAGGAAGAAAACAAACATGTATTAAGCACCTGCTGTGTGCCAGGCACTGTGATAAGTGCCTTACAAATATTATCTCATTCAGTCTTCACAGCAGCCCTGCAGGGTAGGTGTTCTTATAATCCCCTTTTTACAGTTGAGATAGAACTGAGGCAGATAAAGGTTAAGTGACTACCCAGAGTCACACAGCTGGTAAGTAACTGAGGTGGGATTTGAACTCAGGTCTTCCTCAGTTCAGGCTGGCTGCTCTGGCTGCCTTTATAAGAACTCTTCCAACTCTAAATCCAGGTCACTGGTTAAAGTTGGAAAGGACATTAGAGGCCATCTTGTCCCAACTCCTTCATTGAAAAATTTTTATTTATATATTTTGTTTTTACATTGCTTACATTTCCCCCAGTCTCATCCCACCTCTCAGAGAGCCATTCCATATAACACAGAATATTTTAAGGAAAAAAGAGGAAGAAAAGGGGAAAAAAAATCAGAAAAAGTGATTAGTTGAAAATATTTAAAAATTTATGCAATGAAAATATTTGCCATATGTACCTCTTAACTCTGCAAAGTAGTGGGGAATGCTTTCTCATCCGTCTTCTTTTGGGACCTTTGTAATTTTGCAACATTAATTTTCTTTTGGTTATACCAACCTTGTTTTGCAGATGAAGATGTAGAAACCCAATTAACTGACTTGCCCTTTCACAAATGTAGCAAATTAATAGTAGAGCTAGGATTTGAATTCTAATTTGCAACTCTAACTTCAAATTTAGTGCTGCTGTCATAGGAGAGGCGCTCAGGCCTGTACTCTGAGCCTAATTTTCTGGTTAGATACAGTTCTCAGTTATCTGGTTTCTCATCGCTCAGACCGTGAAAGAGAAGAATAGTATTGAGTAGAAACACAGTATGAGAGTTAGCATGCCAACAACAAAGGAAGAGATCATTTTTTTCTATTCCTTTACTCCGGTCTGGCATCCTTTCTCATGCTTCTGCATATACCCTTGATCCCATCCCCTGTCATCTTTTCCTGCATATTGTTTCCATAATCATTCCTTCTCTAATTTTCCATCTTTTCCTCTCTACTGACTTTTTCTACCTTAAGTCTTTTCCAGCCTTGAAAAAGTCCTGTCATTCCTTTAAGCTATCATCCTATAACTCCTCCCTTCCACAGCAAAAGCTTTCTATGGTTGATCTTGACTTTTTTTTTCTTCTCACTCACTTCTGAATCCTTTGGACTCTGGCTTCCAACTTTAGTCAATCAACTCAACCGAAATTCTCTGTTAAAAGTTACCATTGATCTCTTGACTGCCAAATCTAATAGTCTTTTCTTAATTCTTCTTGACTTCTCTGCAGCATTTAGTGCTATTGACCGCCCTTTCCTCCTGATTATGTTCTCTTCCCCATGTTTGCCTCCTGCTTGTCTGTCTTGCTTTCTTAGTCCCTCTTCCTGGTTCATCATCCACATTGTGCCCCCTAACTGTAGGTGTACGCCCTAAGACGCTGTCTGTGGCCCTCCACCAAGGCTTCTTAATCCTTTTTTGTTCATGGCCCTCTTTGGTTGTCTGATAAAGCCTATAGACTTTTCAGAAATGCGTAAAATAAAATTCATAGAATTACAAAGGAAATTATAGTGAAACAGTTATAAAAATTGTTTTTAAAAAGGTCACAGATCGAAGATTAAGAACCTCTACAGTTTCTCTTAGTCACCTCAGCTCCTGTGGGTTTAATATCTTGATGCAGATGACTCCTCGATCTATATACTCAGCCCTGCTGAGCTTTTTTGTTCCTCATCTTGTCCTTCATTATCAGCTGTCTGTTGGACATCTCAAACTGACTGTCCTGTAGACATCTCAGACTTACCATTTAGAACTTAGTGAGTTCTAAAACAGAACTTACTAGCTTTCCTCTTAAATGGCCCCCTCTTCTAAACTTATGTTATTGCCCAGAGTTGCATTCTTCTTGCTCAGCTTAGTTTGCAACTTCTCCATCATTCTCTAGTCATCCTCACTCACCTTATGCAGCATGTCCCAAAAGTCTTAGCATAATTTTAAGTTATAAAAGCTTAAAACTGCTCTGATACTTTTGGGACACTTTGCATATCCAGTCAGTTGTAAAAATGGTCATCCAGGTGGCACAGTAGATAGATAGACCATGGGTCTCTGAGTCAGTAACACTTGAGTTCAAATCTTACCTCAGACAGTAGCTTTGAGATTCTGGGCAAGTCACTTAACTTCTTTGTGCCTCAATAAATCAAGATTTATATTAAGTGCTTACTAAGCGTTAGGCACTATACTAAGTGCTTGGTATACAGAAGGAGGCAAAAGAGTTCTTGCCCTCCAGGAACTTATGATCTAATGGAGGAGACAACATGCAAACACATACAAAAAAAGCAAGCTATGTATAGCATAAATAGGAAGAAATTAACGGAAGGCACTAGAATGTTGGGGAAGACATAATAAATGAAGAGATTTTAGTTGGGACTTAAAAGAAGTTAAGGAGGTAAGTAGCTGGAGTAGAGGAGGAAGAGTATTCCAAGCATGAAGGACAGCCAGAGAAATGACCAGAACCAAGGAATAGAATGTCTTGTTCATGGAACATCCGGGAGGCATTGTCTTTGGATCAAAGAGTATGTGTTGGGAGATAAGGTCTAAGAAGATTGGAAAGGTAGGTGGGGCTAGGTTATGAAGGGCTTCGGCTTTGAATGCTAAATAGAGCATTCCGTATTTGAATTTGGAGGCAATAGGGAGCCACTGGGGTTTATTCATCTAGCGAGGTGGACTTGGCCAGACCTGTGCTTTAGGAAAATCACTTTGGTGGCTCATTGGAGGATGCATTGGACTGGGGAGAAATTTGAAGTAGATAGAACCACCAGTGGGTTATTGCAGTAGTGGTAACAGTGTCAGAGCAGGGGGCATATGGAAGAGATGTTGCAAAGGTGAAATTGACAGGCCTTGACAGCGGATTGGATATGATTGTTAGGTTGTCAGCCGAAGGGACTGGGAGGAGGGTTTTGCCCTCACAATGCAGGGAAATAAAGAGTAGGGAATGGTTTAGGGGGAAATATAATGAATTCTGTTTTGTACATGTTGAGTTTAAGTTGTCTTTTGGACATCCAGTTTGAGATATCTGAAAGACAGTTGAAGATACAAGATTTAAGGTCAGCAGAGAATTTGGAGTAGGATAGGTAGAGTTCAGTTATTAGCATAGAGGTGGTAATTAAATGTATGGGAGCTGTTGAGATCGCCAAGTAAAGTAGTATAGAGGGAGAGGAGGAGAAAGCCCAGGACAGTACCCTGAGAGACATTAAAGGTGTGTTCTGGAGCCTCAGTTTCCTCATCTATGAAATAGGGATAATAATAGTACCTATTTCACAGGGTTGTTATGAGGATTAAATGTGTAAATTTCTTTGTAAATTATAACATACTATTTAAATGCTACCTATCACCATTATTATTATTAATAATTTTTGTCGTTTCTAGTTTGGCAACACTTCTTATTTATGTCCCATCCTTTCCAACTCATTAAAACATCTATCATCCCAGTTGGTCTCTCTCCCTCAAGTCTGTTATCAGTGTAATCTGCCTTCCATGGAGCTGTCAAAGTGATTTTCCAAAAGTGTAGGTCTGACCAAGGTCACACCCCTCTCCAGTAAACTCCAGCAGTTTCCTATTACCTCAAGGATCAGATATCAAGTCCTTTGTTTGATATTTATACTCTTCACAACCTGTACTCTTCTTGCCTTTCTTTATTCCCCTCTTTCCTTAATGTTTCTTGCACAGAACACTCCATCTCCTGTCTTCATGCCTTTGTACTCTGTTCCCCATTCCTGGAATGCCCTCCCACCTTGTACCTCTTAGAATTTCTGACTTCGTTTAAGACTTAGTCCAAGCACTACTGTAAGAGGCCTTTCCCAGGTCTTCAGTCTAGGCAGGCATAGAATGAGACATGCATTCTGAGATATGGCCAGTGTTTGACAAAGCATTTTTTTAAAATGCCCAGAAGAAAAAAATAAGTGTAAGGGAAAACAGATACAGAAATTTTCTTATTTATTAAACTCTCTATCTTCAATGCTTAGCGTATAGTAAACAGTTAATGTTTGTTGGTTGATTGAAAAAAAAAGTACAAGAGTTTCTGATACAGTCCTCTTGCTTATTCTTTGTACCATATGTTTGTTGACTTAATTCACAATCAAAAAGAAAACTTTAAAAAGTTATTAGACATGAACCTAATATAGTATTCTAAGTTAAAGGGTAGTCTTTTCTTAAGAAAAAAGTTTTACCTTTTTGAAACACTGTATTCGTTTCTCCTTATGCTCCCTCTTTTCTCCTTAAATACTCCCTTGCAACAAAGAAAAACAGTTAAATAAAATTGGCAGACAGTATTACTGAGTCTGCACATGTGGTTACATAAGCAGCATTCTTTGCCTCTAAAATCCCCCACTTCTACCTAGTGGACAAAGTGTGGTTTATCATCTGTTCCCTAGGGCCAAGATTGGTTGTTGCAGTTAATTTGGATCTTGTTGCCTGTTGTTTTCATTTATGCTGTTGTAGTCATTGTGTTTACTTCATACTCATCTTCCCTGTTTCTCTAAATTTCACACACACACACACACACACACACACACACCATCTCTGTGTAATGATACTAGATTATGCTCATCTGCCACAATTTGTTGTTTCTCTTCACCTGATGAGCACTGTTTTTAGTTTATTTGGGTATATATGGGACCACAAAAAATACTATTTTGCAAATTAGTCAAAGAATGAATTAAGTAGGGCTAAATGGAAGCAGCCTAATTTATGTGACCTATTAGCTCAGGAATGATTTCGTGAACCTCTTAGTTAAGAAATATGTATGACACGTACCCACACATGTACACATACACATAGCCTTCACACTGAATGAAATTTCTGGGATATATTTGTCATTTGTTGTATGAAAGAAAAAAAACTGAATAAAAGTTTATTGTAACTTTGAAAGAGCAAACTTCTGCTAAAAAAGAAATGGTCAGAAGGACTTAATGATTCTTGTATATTCAATTTGTAATTACCTATGAACTTTGTTGATGTAATTTATGGTTGTCCTATTTATTGCACATAGTAGGCCCTAAATAAATCTTGGTTAGATTGCTTTGGACAGGATTGCACTGACTCCTGGCCTCTGTCGTACCATGGAAACAGACCTGTCATGTTTCTGTAGCCATTTGTCCTTCCTGTCACCAGCCCTAAAGATGGGAAGCAGTATATGATTTTTTGATTATGTACATTTAAAAAATTATTCTCTTCATGGTATTCCTCTCCACTAGCTTTGATAATAGCTTGTGTTTGGTCAGTAGCAACTTAGTTTATCTTTTGAATGCATAATAGGAGGTAGGCAAATCATGTACTGTCTATAGTGAGAGTAAATTGGAATTTAAATATACTTCGCTAAAAAGCAGGAAGTATTTAGTAAGTAATAATTTTGATCCTGAAAAATCATTTGATTGTGATTTGTGATTAAAAATTGAATGTTTGAATGCTATCCAGTATCTTTTGATGGGTTGTCCAAAAACCCTCAAGAAGTTTGGAGCAAGCTAGTAGCTCTGTGTTTAAAGTAATGATTCAGACAGAAGAATTCCCTCCTCCCTCCATATTCTGTTTTTCTACTTGGAATATAATAAAAGTACTTGGTGTTTTTGTTTTGTTTTTGTTTTTTTTTAGGGAAAAAATAGACATTTTATTGAGGCGATTTTTTTTTAACATCACTATAGCTTTTGACAAAGCAAAAGTATTTCTACTTTGTTTGCTTTGTCTTAATGGTGTCTGCCTCATTTTACATCTGTAGCCCCACTACCTCTTTAATGAGTAGACAGTTCCATTTCATTGTTAGCCCTGTAGAGGCAAATTGATTTGCACTTAATTTGATTTCTGATGTTGATTAGTGTTTTTCTTTTACATTCTTTCGAACATTGAATATACGCTGTCTTGGAATCTATTGAGGGCAGCTAGGTAGTACAGTGGGTAGAACACTGGACTTGGAACCAGGAAGACTCCTTTTCCAGAGTTCAAATCCAGCCTCAGACACTTACTAGCTGTGCGACCTTGGACAAGTCACTTAAGCCTCTTTGCCTCAGTTTCCTCATCAGGAAAATAAGCTGGAGAAGGAAGTGGCAAACAACTCTACTATCTTTGCCAGATGGGGTCATGAAGAGTAAGACATAACTGAAACAGCTGAACAACAAAAACTTTAACATGGTAGTATCAGCCCTGCCCTCCACTTTTGCTCTGGACTCTCTACTCTATTTGTTACCTGTGTTATTGGTGCACTTTTCTTCTGCATCACTATCACTAGTCAGTCATTAAGCATTTACCAAGTGCCAGGCATTGAGTTAAGTGCTAAAGATGCAAAGAAAGGCAAAAGACAGGCCATTCATCCCCTGCACCCACCCAACACTCACCTCTAAAATAAAAACCTTCTCTTGTAACAAATGTAGTCAATCAAGACAAATTAGTATTGGTAGAGTCTAAAAATGTGTCTCCTTTCATACCTTAGTGCATCATCTCTCTAATAGGAGATGTGAAGAATGCATCATCTTCACTCTTCTGGAATTGTGAATAATCATTGCATTGATCAGAGTTGTTAAGTCTTTCCGGGTTGTTTTTCCTTACAGTGTTATTTTTATTGTGTAAGTTCTCCTGGTTCACCTCACTCTACAACAAGTTTGTCTGAATTCATCCTTTTTTCATTTCTTAAGGCACAATAGAATTACTTTACATTCATATACCATGATTTATTCAGCTGTTCCAGTTATTGAGCTGTTCAAGCAGTCATTTTGTTTTTAATTCTTTTCTGTAACAAAAAGTGCTACTATAAATATTTATGTACAAAATAGTAGCTAGAATTTATATGGCCCTTAAAAGTTTGCAAAGCACTTTATAAGTATTATCTCATTTTATCTTCACAGAAACCCTGCAAGGTATTTGCTGTTATTATCCTCATTTTACATATGAGGAAACTGAGATAGACAAAGGTTAAGTGACTCGCCCAAGTTCACACAGCTAGTAAGTGTCTGGAGTAGGATTTGAACTCAGGTTTTCCAGACTCCAGGTGGAATGCTCTGTCTAGTACACCATTTAGTTGCTTTATGGGCCCTTTCCTTCTGTCTTTGATCTTGTTGAGGTATATGCCTAGAAATGGTATTGCTAAGTCAAAAGATATGTACAGTTTAGTGTCTTTTGGAATACAATTGCAAATTGTTTTCCACAGTGGTTGGACTACTTTACAGGTCCACCAGCAACTGTTGTCATTTTCCTTTTTTCTAATGGGTATGAGGTGAAATTAGAGTTGTTTTAATTTGTATTTCTCTTGTAATTAGTGATTTGGAGCATTTAAAAATAGGGCTGCTGGTAGTTTGTATTCCTTCTTTTTAAAACTTTATATTTTTTGACTACTTTTCTGTTAGTTTTATGTGTTAGTGCCAGTTCCCTTTATATTTTGGTTCACATATTTCATTGGAAGATCTCTACCTCTCCCCTCCCTCCACCCCTCATGGCAGTTTCTTTATTCTAGTTCTGTTATTATATTATATTATATTATATTATATTATATTATATTATATTATATTATATTATTATTATTCTGTTATTATATTATATTATTATTATATCATATTATTATTATTCTGTTATTATTTTTTCCTAGGAAAAAGTTACTAGCAAAATATTTCACCTTTTGTTATTCATCCCTTGTTTGGTTATAAATGTTTCCCTAAAACCATAGATTTTCTCCTCTTGGGTTGTTTTTATTTGTTGGTTTTTTTTAATTATATGACCTTTTATGTTAAGGCAGCTTATCCATTTGGAACTTATTTTTTAAAATGGTGAAATGCTAGTCTAAACATAATTTCAGTGAAACTGTTTTCCAGTTTTCCCAGTAGTTCCTGTGGAATAGGAGGTCCTTTCCTAGTAGTGTATATTCTTAGGTTAATAAATACTAGTTCCTTTGCTTGTGGGTCTTGGTTATTGAGTCTGTTCTATGCATGAATTTTACAGTGAGTTAACTTATTACAGTGAGTTAACTTATTATAGTGTCTGAATTTCATAATTAGCAAGATCAACATGCAGATAAATAATTTCCATCTTCCACCCATCATGCTCTGAAAAGAAAAGAAAATGATTTCTCTTCTTCAAAAATGAAAGTTTTGAAGCATTTTTAAATTGATAACAAAATTATTTGAGGAGGAAGTGGGGCAATAAAGGGAGGGACTTAAATAATCTTTCTGAGTATCCTTGGTCCTTATGGAAGGTGACTAACAGAATTATTAGTGCAGTTGAGTCCTAATTTTATCAAATTTTATTTTTCCTACAGTTGGCAAGCATGAGTTGACTGGCCACAAAGTTGCAGTGAAGATCTTAAATCGACAGAAAATTCGAAGCCTTGATGTGGTAGGAAAAATTCGCAGAGAAATTCAGAACCTCAAGCTTTTCAGACATCCTCATATCATTAAGCTGTAAGTTAGGATTGTGTTAAATTAGATCCACTCTTTTTCTGTCATCTTTTGTTAATTTCTTTATTGTAAAAGTAAGAAAGATGGTTAAAATTCCCTCTTTGTCTTTGTTTTTTCATTCATTAATAATATTTTACATTTCTGTAATACTTTTTCTGGCACAAAGCACTTTAACATAGATTTATTGGGAAAGCAGGGCATGGATCAGGCTCCTTTTACCAATGGGGAGACTGAAGCTCAGAGAAGTGGGTGACTTCTTCAAGGAGATGCAGATAATAAAGAACTGAAGGAGCCAGGACTTGGACCAAGGGCATCTGAGCTGTAGTCTTGTGCAGTGGTTTCCAAACCAGAGACCACACCATGTTCTGGTCATGTGCTTTTGTACTGGTTATCCCACATGTCTGAAATGCATCCCCTCCTTGCCTCTGTCTCTTAGAATCCCTGGCTTTGAAACTTCCAGACTCAGCATCACTGCCACCTTCCTCATGGAACCTGTCCTGAGCACCCCACCCCAGCTTCTGATCCTTGTGTAAAGGATCCAAATCACCTTATATAAAATTCGTATATACTTATATAGCTAGCTCTACCAAAATGCTACATATACATTCCCCAAAAGCACTGCTCTGTGGAGTGTAACACATTTGCAATTATGGTTTATGGGGAAGATGGGGTTTTGGTTCTAAGACTCAAAAACTTTGTCAGTGACACTTTAAAAAAGAAGATAGGAACCTTATGAAAAAAGGTAGCACAGTTTTATCCATGATAAATGGTTAAGAAATACATTAATGCGACAATAGTGGCCCAGTCTGTGGCTTCTCGGAACAGGTTGGGCTAGCCTTAACTCTGGGCCTCGGGCCTAGAGAACCTGGCAATAGAGGTAGAGTTGACCAGCCCTATTGCACCCGAATATATACAGTGGCACTGTACAAAAACCTGAAGTTTAGTTGTAGTAGTGGGTGTTAAAAGAGTTGCAGCTTGTGAGTTATTGTGAAATGGTGTAATTTTCTGACTATGTCATTGTTTCTTGCAGAAGAAATTACGTAGAAGCTAACTTGAAATCTACATTATGCTCCAAATGTTCCCTAATATATCAGTCCCATTGGAACAAATTCCTTAACTAGATTGTAAGCTTTTTGAGTATAGGGACTGTTCACTTTTATCTTTGTATCTCCATTATCTAACACTGTGCCTGCCACAGAGTGATGCTTAAGAAATGGTGAAATATTTTCACCATGGAACATTGTTATGTTAGTGTGTTTGCAGATTTTAAAAAGTCTATTTTAGGGGTAACTGATAACATTAATTACTAAAAGATAGCATTACATTATATTGTTAAACATTTTTGAAATCTATTTTGGACTTTTTTGTGAAACTTTAATTTGCTACTATTTGTTTTGAATTTAATTAGATAATTATTTCTCTTACTAGGTACCAGGTCATTAGTACACCATCCGACATTTTCATGGTGATGGAATATGTCTCTGGGGGAGAGCTGTTTGATTATATCTGTAAAAACGGAAGGGTAAGTAATTCTAACTTCATACCACAGTGGAATGTCTTGTTATTATGCCATAGAAGTATAAAAGTGTCATTTGGAGACGAGTTTTTTTTTTTGTTTCTTTTTTGAATAGGTTGATTTAACTCAAGTGCTATGATCATTTAGTCCAAATGGTCCAGTCCAGTTTCCTCAGTCACACTCTTCCTTGGAATCATGGAGTCTCATGCAGTGTTTAGAGCTGGAAGGATCTTAGAGATCTAGTCCAAAACGTAGTTCTGAGAGATGCTGATTTACCCAGGCAGTCTCATATATTTATATCTATATATATGTGCACACAAAATTTATTAGTAGCAGAGTTGGGTTGTTCCTCCTTCCTTTCTCCTTTACTTCCCCCCTTCTCCTCCTCCTCCTTCTCTTCCTCTTCTCTGTCTCCTCCTTGTGCTAGGGGCTAACTCCCAGTGCAGTGCTTTTTTCCAGTTTACTACAGATAGGATTAAGAAAGAAGAAATCAGATGGCCTACAATAGTTAGAACAGGCTTTATGATAGAGGTAAGATTTAGAATCATAGGATTTTAGAATTGTGAGAGACCCCAGAAATGATCCTATCTAATTGAATTTTATGGATAAAGATGTTAAGTAATTTGCCTAACATCACACATTTAGCAATAAACCTAAAACTAGAATGCAGGTCCTTGATTTCCTAGTCCAGTGCGCTTCCCACTGCTTCTCACACCACTGTTTGTTTTGTTCTCAGCTAACCCAGGTGGATTCATTTTTTTAATATTTGTTTTACATGTTTCATTTCAGATTTGTTTCCAGGTCTTGTCTGTATCAGTAGATTTGGGGAGAGAGTTAGTCTGCAGTAGATGTTTTGGTATGGTGCTATGATAATGGTTACTTCAGTGTTACAGGCAGAAAATTAAGTATTGAGAGTCAAATGGGCTCTAAGAATTAAATGGCTTATAGTAAAGCACAAGTCTTCCATATACATATAATATAGCAGGTAAATATCACATAGATACTCTTTTGTAGAAAATAAACAATTTAAATAGACGATGTTAGAACTAAACATTTAAATTTTTGCTTCTAAGTTAGTGTTATGCTTTTGAAAGAATTTGAAATAGATACTTCCCTATCAAAGCTAATTTAAGATATTTAATTTAAGGCTGTAAAAATGTCAAGTTCTAGAAGTAAAAAAATATTGCCATTCTCATGCCATATTTTTCTGTCTACTACTGATAACTTCCTATGAAGCTGGATTAAAATAAGCAAGAAGTTATTGGCTTTTTCATGGGTTCTTTCTTTCCTTGGTGTTTCTAGTTATCCTTCTCCTAGAAGAACTTGTAAATATTTCATATTTTGTATTTTAAGCTTTAGGAAATTTCCCTTCCGTTTGTGACAGCTTGGTGACTCAATGTGAATAGAGCCCTGGACCTAGAGTCAGCAAGACATGAGTTCAGATCCAGCCTCAGACACTTACTAGCTGTGACCTGGGCAAGTCACTTGATCCCTGTTTGCATCAGTTTCCTCATCTGTAAAATGAGCTCGGATTGCTACTTTAAGTCTTTATTTGTCTTTTTGTAATTTATACCTAGTTTTCCCTCTGGAAATAAACAAATGAATCTATGTGATAGTCCTTAGTGTACTTGAAAACAACTATCTTGTCTCCTCTAAATCTCTTCTCCAAGCTAAACATTTAGAGTTGCTTCACCAATCCCCATATGGCATAATCTTGAGGCCTGTCACCATCTGGTTGCCCTCTTTTGGTTACTTTCCAGTTTATTGTACTTCTAAAATGTATCACCCAGAACTAAACATAATCCAAATCTTGCCTGATTATGTCAGAGTACAATAGGGTTATCACTTAGTTCTGGATAGACTCTCTGTTAATGCAGTCTCAGATAACATAGCTTTTTTGATTGCTATATTACACTGTTGAATCATTGAACTTTAATACCACCGTACCTCTTAGATTTAAGACCAACTGTTATCTAACCATACCTTGTATAGCTTATATTTTTGAAGTAGACTTTTTTGAACCCAAGTAAGTTTTTATGTTTATCCTAACTTAATAGTCAGCCCTACTTTCTGGTCTGTTGAGATCTTGAATCTTGACTCTTATGCATTATTTTGGCTCACTCTCCTAACTTTGTGTCATCTGCACTTTTGATAGTGTGCTATCTATATTGGCAGTTATCTAAGTTATTGCTTAAAAAATTAAACAGTAAAGGGCCTAGAACACATCCTTGGGACACTGCTCTGAAGACTTGCTTTCAAGTTATTAATGAGCCAATTATGACAATTCTTTGGGTCAAACCACCTAATTGTATTATCGTCTAGCCTGTATCTCTCCTCCAATTTGCTTAAAAGAATAGAATGAGTGACTTTGTCAAGTGCTTAGCTAAAATCTAGGTAAAATAGATCTTTAGCATTCTTCTAATCTACCAGTCTAGTAACTATCCGAAAAAAAATGAAGTCAAGTTGAGATGACCTGTACTTGAAGAAGCCGTTTGTAATCAGCGTTTTCTTTTTTGGATGTTTACTATCTCATCAATTATATATTCTAGAAATCAGAGTTAAGCTCACTGGCCTATAGTAGTCTACACTAGTATTCTTTCCCCTGTACCACAGCTTGTTTTCAATCTAAAGAAAACTAGTCAGTAATTGGGCAGCTAGGTGTGCAGTGGATAGAGGGCCAGGCTTGGAGTCAGGAAGACCTGAGTTCAAATCTAGCCTCAGACACTAAATAGCTGTGTGACCCTGGGCAAGTCACTTAACCCTGTTTGCCTCAGTTTCTTCATCTGTAAAATGATCTATAGAAAGAAATGGCAGACTACTTGGTATCTTTGCCAAGAAAACCTCAAGTAGGTTCACAAAGAGTTGGACATGACTGAAACAACAGTCAATAATTATATCTAATACATGATATTTACATAGTGCCTTATACTTTTCAGAGTTGATACAGTTCTCTCTCTCTCCTTCCCTCCCTCCCTCCTCACTTCCTCCCTCCTTCTGTTCCTTTCTCCCTCTTTCTCCTCCAACCCCCTCCTTTCTTGGGGATTTGAGACATTTGCCTTGGTTAGCTCTTTTTTTTTCCAAAGCTAAATTGGTCTATATCCAGACTTTTTTTTTTAATCTCGGACTCCTCCAGGTCTATGAATTAATTTCAGAGCGGGGCATTAACTTGGATGGGGAAAAAAATTAAATCTTTATTTTCATTAACCTCTAGCTGAAAATTTCCATTTCCTTTAATTATGAATGTAGGCAGTGAAACATTCTAAGAAAGGAGTCAGTGACATTAAAAAACAGCTAAAAATCCCTGGTCTCTGAATTCCCTGTATACCTACACTGTTCTCTTCAGGCAACCTCTTTTTTCCTCATCAGGAGTGTTTCAGCAAAATTTCCTTCTTGATAACTTCTATACTGGGCTTATTTTACTTGTAGAATTGTAATTCTGCCTATCCTCTTTCTATTTTTATAATGAAAGCAAGCATTTATTCACTGTTTTTGGTCATGAAGTACTTATGTAAATTCTCTTTTGATATTTCAACAACCTTATAAATTAAGTAGCATAAATATTATCTCCATTTTACACATGATAAAATTGAGTTATTATGTTGTTGTTAATTAAATCCCAGCTCAGTTACTTCATAATCATACAATTAGGAAATGGCAGAGTTAGGATTAGAATCCAGAACATTGAACTGCAAATCTACTATAATTTCTACTATGCCACAGCTCCTTCCCAGTCTGGTGAAAATTAATTAGTGGTTTAGTCTAATATTGAGCACGTGCGTATGTGTGTGTGTATGTATGTTAGATAGATAAATAGATAGGTAGTACTTTCTACTTTTCGGAGTTGATAGACATCTCTCAGTGCTCCTGATGAACTTGTAGGCAAGGATTGGGTTTTTTGGTTTGTTTTTGAATCTCCAATGGTTGGCTCAAAGTATGCTCTTTATAAATGTTTGATGGATTGAATTAAATTGTATCCTCTGTAGTATCCTTGCAATAGTGAAGAAAAGTAGGTATTATATGCATTTGTCATAAGAGGAAGCTAAGCAGAGGTTTAACCAGTGTCAACAAAGGTAGTAAGTGATAGCAGACTATTCAGGGGGTGGGGAACCTGTGACCTTAGACTATCTGGGGTGGGGAACCTGTGATCTTGAGGCTACATGTGGCCTTCTAGGTCCTTGGGTACAGCCATTTGACTGAGTCCAAGTTTTACGAACAAATCCTTTTATTAAGGGCATTTGTTCCCTAAAGTTTGGATTCAGTCAAAGGGCCACACTTGAAGACCTAGAGGACCATATGTGGCCTCAAGGCCTCAGGTTCCCTACCCCTGGACTATACCTTCAAGGACCCTAGACTCCCAACCCAGTGTTCTTTTTACCGTTTTGACCAAGTGCTTAGACAGTTGGGCATACTAGTATATTTAACCAATTACAGTATACAGTTATATCTATTTTCTTTTTACTTTCTAGGTCTGATATCATTAGAAATTATTGCACCTACTATGTACCAGGATCCAAATACACCATTTCTCAGCATCTATTAGTTACATTTTATTTATGGATATTGAGGTTGTAACTTTCATGTTTGTAGTTTCATTGATAGAAAGTTTTAGAATTAGAGAAAACACAGTAACTCTCTTCATTTGTCAGGTACCTTCCTAATGCTATGCTAATTTTCAGAATTATGACTTCAGTAACTTTGGCGAGTGTCTTAAGTATCCTCAGATTCAAGTCAGTAAAGCACACATATTTGTGTATTTCTATGTGTTTGAATACACACACATTTAGATTTTCCCTTTTTCCTGCATATTACTCTGCCTTTTTATTCCATTTATTTACTGTTTCTGTTTCCGACATGTTTAGATTTTTTTTTAAAGAAAGGTTGAGGTTAAAAAATTATGAAAAGCTTTGGCTTTTTGGTTATCATAAATTATAATCTTTTTTGAAAATCAGTATTTATTTTCCTTTTCTGTTTTTATCCTTTATATCTTTAAAAACAATTATTTTAGAGGATAGCTCTCTAGGTGATTATGGGGAAAGATTATTTTGGAAATGAAGATATAAAAAACATAAAGTAAAAAGTTTTTTAAAAATCTGTTTTTATAATTTTAAGAGAGACTTTTGTGTTTCTTTCGTGATTTGGTCTTTATGGTACTCTGTGAACTAGGTTTCATTCTATATTTCAGTTGAGGAAA
Source organism: Trichosurus vulpecula (assembly GCF_011100635.1). NCBI lineage: Eukaryota > Metazoa > Chordata > Mammalia > Diprotodontia > Phalangeridae > Trichosurus > Trichosurus vulpecula. Next base: position 406,451,134 of record NC_050573.1, on the reverse strand, counting down.
TTGAGACAGGAAGAGTTTAGGTAACTTGACTGGGACCAACATTTAGTTGTTATCAGCCAACGTCTCTGATTTTATCTTTGCTTTCCTACTGCCTTGCTCTGTTTATGGTTTGTAGTAGATGTTTACTAAATGTTTATTGGATTGAATATTTCTTTTGCTTTTCCTTTTCTAACCTTACATTTACAAACTTTTCTTTTCCACTGAACCATACTTTTCTCTGTATGATATAATATCCTTTTTTTATAGATTTTTTTCCAATTAACTCCCCTTCAGGAGTTCTTTAATCTTCCCACCAGTGCATTGGGAAAGCTTTTTTTCATGTACGTTTTAAAATGAATGGCCAATTTTTCATCTCTTAGAATGTAATTTTACTTAAAGATTGACAGTCTTTTTAGGGACAGGACATCGTAATTCTTAATTTTTTTCATCTTTCAAAATAACCTCTTAGTTTATTGTTGTTGTTTTCAAACTTCACACAATTTAAGATGTGGAAATTTATATTTAGAATATTTAACACATTAACTTATTTAAGAATATACTAAAATCCCCTGGAAGCGGGGTTAATAGCTTATTTATTAAATGGCACATCATAGCAACAGTATCTGTCGCAGATAAATTTGTGGGGAAATATTGGTAAGTCAGCAAATGTAAATAGATGAGAAGAAAAATATTAATGAACACTAACATTTTCATTAAGATTTTGATGGCATGAGTTATTCTACAAAGATTTTTTTTTAAATAAGCACAGAACAATGGTGGTTATACTTTATAATATGTATTTAACATTTTCTGCATTTAGATTAGAAAGAATGTATGTATAATAAAAATTATAAAGATATAAGCACTAGTGAAAAATATCATCATTACTTTCTGGTCCTCCTAAAACAATTACTTATTTTCTGAATTAGTAATGTCACTTTCCAATACAAATAAGAAATCTTTTAATCTAAATATTTCTGTAGAGCATCTTTAAAAAACTGTGGTTTTGTTGATACTTTAAAAATATCAATAATGCTATGATTTTCTAATCCCTCCCCCCAGTAAAACCTTCTCTTTCTTTTTTATTTTATTTTTTTGTTTTGGCAGGGCAGTTGGGGTTAAGTGACTTGCCCAAGGTCACACATCTAGTACATGTATTAAGTATCTGAGGCTGCATTTGAACTCAGGTCGTCCTAACTCGAGGGCCGGTGCTCTACTCACTGTGCCACCTAGCTGCTCCAGAACCTTCTCTTGTAATCAAGAAGTGCAGTTAAAACAAATTGACACACTGACCGTGTGTGATAGCATTTCCCATTCCATAGGCCATTGTCAGTGGAAAGTGTGCCACAGATAGTAAAGTCATGCTAATAAAATGAAGTTAGAAGTCAAAAAAAATTTAAGCCTTTAAAAATGTTTGCAACCTTTCCCCCCCTAAATTACAGATTTTGATCCATAGTTCTCATCATCACCCCTGTAATGTGCTATATGTAAAATATCCTTTAATAAGTTGGCTCAGGACTACTTTTGCATTAAGAGGCATAATAGGAGCAGTAGATAATGTAATTAAACTACAGCCAGAAATGTTTCTGTAGTATAATCGAAAGTACCATTTCAGTTGCCTCTTAAGTTTGTATTCATTCTTTTTTTTTTCTTAGAAAAGTGTAATGAATTTAGGAATTCTAGACTCTTAGTTATTCAGTATAACTGGACTATTCAAACATAGATTTTTGTTTTCTAATATGGATACTTTTTTATTACATAATCTAATTAGTAGAAACATTACTTATATGTACTTTTTTATTTAATATATTTAGTTTTCAGCATTGATTTTCACAAGAGTTTGAATTACCAATTTTTTTCCCCATTTCTACCCTCCCCCCCACTCCAAGATGGTGTATATTCTGGTTGCCCTGTTACCCAGTCAGCCCTCCCTTCTGTCATAATATGGATACTTTTAAAAAGTATTTTTTTTCACATTGCATTCATTTTGGAATATGCCTCTCCTTCATCTTCTTTGTTACAAACCTCCCTATGTAACAAAGCTTAAAAAACAACAAACCAGTTTAGTAAGATCAATCCCTGCATAAGGCAATGTATGAAACATTCCACATTGATATTCTCCAGTCTCTTCACTGGAAACAAAGAGGTACATTTTCTCATCTCTTTTGGTGCCGTGCTTGGCTATTCTAATTATACAGCGTTCAGTTTCATTTTGTTGTTTTTTCCGTTTATGTTGTTGTCATTGTGCATATTGTTTTTCTGCTTCTGTTTAATTCACACCATGTCAGTCTCCTGATGTTTTTCTGAGTTTCTCATATCTGTGTCTTCTTTTGGCACAGTAATATTCCATTACATCCATATACCATAGTTTGTTTAGCCATTTCCCAGTTGATAGGAATCCACTTTGTTTCCAGTTATTTGTTATCTGTGGATATTTTGGTATAAATAGGAGCTTTCTGTCTTTACCTCCATAGAGAATATATACCTAGCAGTTGGATCTCTGAGTCAGAGAGTATTTTAGTTGCTTTTTTTCACCCACATAATTCCAGATTGTTTGCCAAAATGGGAAAAACAGTTTATAGATCCAGTGGTATGTCATTGTGCTTGTCTTCTTGCAGCCCTTCCAGCATTGACTATTTTAATCTTTTGTCATCTTTGCCAATTTGCTTGGTGAGGTGAAAACCTGGAGTTGTTTTAACTTCAATTTCTCATATCAGTGATTTGGAAAAATCTTTTATGTGGATGCTGATAGTTTTCAGTTTTCCTTTTGAGACTTGTTTGTCCACAGCATGCTAGTTTTTTCCTTCTCCACTGTTTCCCTTTCTATCCTAGCTTCATTGATTTTGTTTGTGCAGGTTTTTTTTTAAATTTCAGGAAATTGAAATTCTACATTTTATTTTTTATATACTCATCTGTCTCTGATTAAGAATTCTCCTACTAACCATAGTTTTGCAAAATAGCTCTTTCTACTCCCCTGAGTTTAAAAACAAAAATAAAGGAACTTTCATATTTAGATCTCATATCCACTTGGAACTTATTGAGATATGTGGTGTGATATTTTTCCCAAATTACTTATCAATTTTCCTAGTAATTCTTGTATAAAAAGGAGTCCTTCCTCAAATAATATGGTTACTTTGAAAGGATCACATCTACAAAGTTGTTTTCCTGACTAGTTTTGTAGATTTGTGGTATTGTGTTTTTTTGGGGAGCGGGAGGACCTATTTGTTTGGTTTTTGCTGAGAAGTATAGTTTTTTCTCCCTACTTCTTCACTTTTGTAGATAATCCATATCTTATGATTTTGCCCTGTTTATTATATTTTCTTGGTCTCTGTCTCTTAATTTTGAGATAAAACATTTTAATCAAATAAGAGTTCAGTGAGATCCAGGAGGCTCTAATGTTTATGTGAATATTTTGGCCATAGGGTCAATGTTACAGAGAGGTAATAGACATTTTTATAGATTTGCAGAATTCTTCCTTTTTTCCCCCCACAGAATTCTTTCTATTAGCTTGCTACCTCCTTGAAGAATTAAGAAGTAAAGTTTTACTTACTCTTTGTATTTACTTTTCACTAGTAAAATAAATACAATCATCCTTTCTTATTGCTTACTACAAATTAATGCTGATCTCAGACATGGAGGCAAGTTTAATAAATTACTTGGTGGTATGAGCTTTGTTTAGTCATGTTGTTTTGTATATAATAGTGGTATATAGTAGACAATCCCACCACCAAATAGGATCATGGGGAACTACTCCCTGTATACTTACATTTTTATTTTGGGCTTGTAATACTTTTCCTTTGCCAATTTCAAAGCAGTCTTATTAACTCATGTCTTTGAAAGTGATGAGGTTAATTAAGCATTATTACTATTTTATAAACAACAGTGAAGACACCAACATTTAGCAGTATTCTAAAGGTATATCAGTGGCAGGGTCAGAAAAAAACATTTGGATGCCTTGATAGTTCAAATAGTGTCATGGTACTATTTTGTCAAATTATTATGTCTTGAAACAAAAATGGCCTAATTACATTTTTCTTTATAATGCAAATATTACCATAGCACATTTGCCCTTTTTTTTGAGCTGGAGAAATTTAGTAATTGTGACTGTTTAGGTGAGTGAAATAAACACAGTTGGTTTTGCTAATTATATTTTTTCTCTAAAGAAATTGTTATAAGGGATTGTGGAAGTGGGGAGAAGTATTTGGAAATGAAAATTGCATAAAACAAAATATAGAAATTTTTTTTAAAGAATTAGACATTAAGTTTCTGCCATGAAAAGGGCAACGTATGAAGTGCTAGAAATACAAAGATAAAATGACAGCCCCTTGCCCTTGAGGTTTCTGCTAGGGAAATGTGACATGTACATAGATAGTCCAAGGTAGGGAGTGGTGATTCAAAGGAGATCTAGCCAGAAAGCTCCAGGAAATTTTGGAGAGAGTCATGGATTACTTGGCGTCTGAGCCTTGAAATGGGAGAAAGATTCTGAAAGTTAAGAGATGAAGAAGAAAGGAATGAATTCTAGGCTTTGGGGAGGGGAGGAATTGGGATTTGTCAGTACAAAAAGCATGATGATGATAACTTAGTCTTCCGTAAAGTAAGAGGCAGAGTTACCTATTGGACAGAAGAATGTGAGAGTGGTATTAGGGATTTTTGGGGAGAAGGTTTGGAAGAGCTGCCATAGGGAGTGTGACATGGATGTATAGTTTTATTCACACAGAAATTTAGCATCTATAGGTGCTGGAGTGAATATCTGTCAAATACTTAGACTGCTGACCTTACAAGGTTGTTGTGAGGAAATAAATTTGTAAATTTTTGAATCATCAATGGAAGCTGTTATTTACTCTCTCTTGTAAGCTCACAGAGGGCAGAAATGATGTCATTTTTAACCTTTTTATCCCCAACATTGTCTGTGTTATAGATGTTTAATAATAAGTGTTTGTTGGGTTTAATTGAAATTATTCATGTGCCTGTTAATGGGAAGTATATATGGAAAGATTTATATTGCTTGATAGTATTCTTTCAGAAGGGATCCCTTAAAATGTTTTTCTCCTTTTCTTTAGCTGGATGAGAAAGAGAGTCGGCGTTTATTTCAACAAATCCTTTCTGGTGTGGATTATTGTCACAGACACATGGTTGTCCATAGAGACTTGAAACCTGAAAATGTACTGCTTGATGCACACATGAATGCAAAGATAGCTGATTTTGGTAAGAATATTTTAAAATTTAAAATGTCAGTTCTGTTATTTACTTATTTATGCTATCTTAGATTACTTTTACTCACATAAAGTATTGCACTAGTCATCCAAGACCATGATCTGTCTCTTTGCTTATCAGCCAATTAAAACAGCAGAGAGGAGTCAAAGGAGTTTTCTCTCCTACTGTTCAGTTTTATAACCCTTAAAAATTTAGATTGAGTGTTGTGACAGTAGATTGTATGACAGTAGCTTGCCAGGAATTTCTATGAAATTATATTCGCAAAAAAATGCAAAGGTTGTAACATAATTACATTTCATTAATATTCAGTTCCTGTTTTTTCTTTTTATGCTGTTTGAGGAATCTTTTAAACAATATACTCTGTTATGCCATGTTCAGTTATTTGTCTTATATAAGCTTTTAAATAAGTAATTTTCCTGCTTAATTGTAGGAATTTTTTCATTCTTGATACAGATAGCCAAAGAAATAACAGTTTGTTTTGACTTTCTTGTTCAATGCTTGATTAGAAATGTTCTGCTTAACAAACTTCTTAACTATTTTTAGTCCAGTAATTTGTTATTTTAACATTTTTTTTTGCAGTAAACATTTATACAGGGTGTCCCAAAAGTCTTAGTGCAATTTTAAGCTATTAAAACTATTTAAGCTTAAAATTGCACCAAGATTTTTGGGACTCCCAGTATGCATCAATTTAGATAATGGTGTATTAGAAATATATTAAAATTTATTTTGTGCAATTATCTTTTGGGGGTACTGTGGCTTTATTTAAAAGTTTTTAAAAGGGTGAATCCTAAACAGATGAAACAATGAATGGTGTACTTTTGTAACATCGTGATATTTCTGCTGGATATTTTCTTTTAGTATCTTTCATCTCTACAGAAAAAACTTTAACTTTTTAAATAAATTGCATAAATGAGATATAGTGCTCATATTTAGAATAGTAATTGTACACTGATGTTTTCTTCAGGTAACTTACATATATTCCAGTGTACTATATTCCCACTTAAAAGAATTTGTAGCATTATACAACAGACATACAACGTCCAGTGTATGTTATTGTTAACATGTAATTCTAGCTTCTCAATTCCATCTCTGTAGCATCATTGGAATTCATCTCTTCCTTGATTCCACTACTCTTATACAAGCTCTCATTATCATCTGTCTGGACTGTCATAGTAACCTCCTGATTAGTCTTTCTGTTTTCCACTTCCCTCCTCCCACCCCGCAGTCTATCCTTCATCTTGTGAGCAAAATAATTTTCTCATAGATAAGTTTGGTCGTAGCATTCCCACTCATATTTTCTCTATGACCTCCCAAGTGAGTTCACATTCCTTTGCCTGGCATTCAAGGCATATCCTGTTACCACCCTACCTTTCCAGTTTTAGCTCATATTTATTTTCTTCCATGTTTCAGCTAAACTGAGGAAAGAACACCTGGAAATTAAGGGAGTCATGAATTATTTGGCATCTGAGCCTTGAAGGAAGAAAGATTCTGAAAGTTAGTAGATGAGGAAGAAAGTGTTGTAGGCATTAGGACAGGGGAGGAATTGGGGTTTTGTGAATACAGAAAGCATGGAGATGATAACTTAATCTTCTGAATACTCATTGCTCTCATGCCTGTGCTCAGATGTTTTCTATGTCTGCTTTCTTTGCTTGTTAAATTCCTACTCATCCTTTAACACCCTACTCAATGCCTTCCCTTCTATGAAGCTCCTCTTATTTCCTACATCAGTAACAATCTTCCTCTTCAGTTCCTATGTAACCCTTTATTTTGTAACTTTTATATACTTAATGTGTCCTATTATGTATACTATAGGTATCTGTCTTGATGTCTTATCTGTCTCCTAGAGTATAAACATCCTGAAGACAAGGACTGTGTCCCCCGCAGTTTTTCATTTCCTTCCCATGGTGTGCTGTGCACAGTAGGCACTTAAAATGTTGTATTTGTAAAACAGAAAGTAGTATTAGTGAAGGGGTATGTAGTGTGTGTGTGTGTGTGTGTGTGTGTGTGTGTGTGTGTGTGAGTGTGAGAGAGAGAGAGAGAGAGAGAGAGATATCTCTTGATGCTGTGGAAATGGGAAGAATAGAGAGGGTATATTAATGAACAGATCTTCAGGTATTAAGTGGTATTTTTTTAATGGTCACCACTGGTAAAGGAGAAAGGAAGAAACCTTTTCTTCTTTTTGTGTCTTTACTCATTGAGAACATAGAAGAAAGCTAATATGGCAAGGTTGTTGAATGGGACTAAATTATGTAAAACTTGAAATTATGAAAAGGAACGTTATTTGAAATAATTTTGACCATATAAAATTAAGAAAAATTACAGAAATTTGAAGAGAGGAAGGTCATAGATATAGCAGGGAACAGGTCAAAATATGAGTCACATTTTTGAGAGAATTATATTTATTGCAAAGAATACCTTATTGATAATTGAATATATAGAAGAAAGTATTCAAATCCAAGAGAATGCTCAAGCATTTTTATGAGTTTTGAACCAGAAAACTTTAAAAACCAGGGGAAGGTATATGGGCATGTACAAAAGCCATCAAGAAAGCAAGCACAGATTATATTAGAGTGAATGAAGGGGAATGATAGGAGATAAGGTGGGTAAGACAGTGGAATAAGTTTGTAGAGGAACCTTGAATGCCACATAGAGAAGTTCAAACTTTATTTGGCAAGCAATAGGGAGCTATGGAAAAAATTTTTATCAGGATTGTGACATGAGCAGGTGTTGTCCGGAGTGGGAAGCTGACTGTTCAGGGTTTGTCTGGACCAGATAATCCAGAGATTTCAGTTCTTGGTGCCATATTTTCATATGGATCATCAAGTTAGAATGTACCCAGATGGTTTTGGGACTATACTCCCTACTTTACAATGATTGGTTCATGGAACCAGGATTGGTTGAACCTAGGTAAGAGAAGACCTGAGGGAAATATGACTGTCTTCAAATATGAGAAGGAGCTGTCTTGGTGAAGAGCCTTGGATTTGTTCTGCTTAGCCCTAGAGTTCACCCCTCCTGGAAGCAATAGGGGAAAATTATTGAGAAACTGAAATTCAGCTGTCCTGAAGTGGAATGCATATGCTTGGGAAGTAGCATGTTCCCTTCACAGAAGATTTGCAAGTGGAAGCTGGATAATCACTTGTTGGGCATGTTATTTATGTTCTGGTATTGTTCAGATTAGATGACCTCTGAGGTCCCTTTCAATTCTGAGTCTGATAACCTACCAATGATTTCCTTGATTAATACTTATAATTTGGACCGCCGTACTGTTGTGTAACTGAAAATTACTTTATTTCCTTGTGCCTTAATTAATTAAAAAAAATCAAAACCAAAAAAACATATATGCATCACATAGTACCCATAGCAGGAGGTAGATATCAAATTTAGATAAGAAAAAAATCCTTGTCCTCATGGAGTTTATAGTCAATAATGGAAAAAATACTGATGTAGATACTATAATAAAATACAAATTGTGAAGACTGCATAGTAGTTAGGCCTCATGCAGAAGTTTGAAATAAACTTTAAAGGAAACAGGATTATAGAAGGCTCAGGTGAAGAGGCAGTACATTCTTGGTATGAGGGACAGCCTGTGAAAAGTCAAGGAAGTCAGAAATTGGTTATCATGTCTGAGAAACAGCAAGAAGTCCAGTCTGGCTAGACCTTAGAGGACAGGAAGGGGGAATAATGCTGAGAATACTGGAAAGATAGATTGGAGAGAAGTTGCAAAGTCGCAAAGGAACTTAAATGCCAAACTGATCTCAGAGGTAATAGAGAGCCCTTGGAGTTTATTGAGCAGGGGACTGTCATAGTCAGATGTATGGCTTAGTATTATCACTTTGGCAGCTGTGTAGCAGGTAGATTAGAGTGGAGAGACTTGAAGCAAGGATGCCGGGATAAAGGTGATGAGGTGAACTAGGATGGTGTCCTTATAGGGGTAGAGAAGGGAACAATTTTAAGGTACTGTGAAGGTAGAATTGCAAGACTGATTGGTTACATGAGGTGAGGAGTGTAGGATGACTGACACATTGTGGACCTCTGTGACCTGAAGGATGGTGGTGCCCCCAACAAAAATAGGAAAATTCAGAAAAGGGTTGGGTTTGTGGGGAAAATAATCCATTCTGTTTTGGACATGTTGAATTTGAGAAGCCTGTAGTACATCTAGTTGTACTTGTCCCTTGGTGATACGGGACTTGATGAATAGATCTGGATCATAGAGATGGTAACAATAATAATAATAATGCGTGGGAGCTGATGACATCATCAAGAGAGTTATATAGTTTATTATGAGAACTAGGACAGTGTTAATAGATACATTTAAATTTCCGTTTTTATATTCAGCTTTTCCAGATTCCTGTTTTTCTGGTCTTTTCTTAATTGATAAACTTTTTACATACACAGTGTATCCTATTAAAATAATCAATAGCTTACATGTCTACTATTTAAATACTAGCTTTACATTCAAGGTAAAACGATCATATTGCATGTTGAAATGATTAAAATGTTTAAATGTTTGGGGATGGTAGTGATGATAATTGATTTTGTTGAAGCAGAGTACAGGCTGAAGCTTTAGTCATTAAATGCAAACCCTCAGTTGTTAAAAACAATTTGGTGCCACTGGGAAATCCTTGAGTAGCTGCTTTTGTGCACTTTCAGGTCTTTCAAATATGATGTCAGATGGCGAATTTTTAAGAACAAGCTGTGGCTCTCCCAACTATGCTGCACCAGAAGTAATTTCAGGAAGGTAGTGTTTCCTTTTTGTTGTTGTTACAGCCCCTATCCTTTAGAGTTTGTTAGTCTACAAATGTCATATTCCCAGTGAAGGAGAAGATAGTAGTTAGAATTTTCACTTTTTTTCAAATCTGTTAATTTGAAATGTTCTTAGTTTTATTGTATGTAACAATAATAAGATGTACCTTATTTTATGATACAATAAGGTTTTGTAGAACATGTTTGATAAGTTTAATAATCCCATTTATGGTAACATGCATTGAGGTACAAGCTAAAATTCTGCTAATGTAAATGTAGTATGTATTTTAGTTTTCGTAATTTTTCCCTAATGTTCTTAAAACACATGAAGGAATGGTACATTTTAAAAAGTACATTAAGGCATAAGAGTGTAATAATGTAGATCTATATAATGCTTTAGAAAAGTTTTCCTTAGTCATGCTATCAATCTAATAAAATTGAAGTTCAGGTTCAAAGCATTTTTATGAGCATTAATTAAGCTTTATGAAAATGGTACTTGATAGAGAAATTGCTTTAAGTGTTGATTAAAACTTGTGACAGTTAAAGTATCCTTTCATTTAACTTTGGACAAATCACTTCACCTCTGTGGACCTCAGTTTGTTTATCTGTAAAAAGACAAAGTTAGACTGTTATTTCTAAGGTCCTTTCTAACTCTAAATCCTATGAGCATCTGAAACTACACCTGCCACTTTAAGTCTACAGGTACCACAGCATTGAAAACACAATCCCCATTAAATATTGTTCAGGATTCTTGCTTTGTTTGCACTTAACAGATGGAATTGTTTTAATAGATTAGAAGGCAAAGAAAGCATGAAATTAAATATTATTGAAGCAAAACTATTTTCACTAGTTTTTTCCCATTAATTTTTAGTAACCTACCTAAAATATGTTTTTATTTTTTTAAACAACTTCTTGTGTTCTAGCTCTTCAAAATTGTTGTGGCAATGTTTTGATTACTTCGAAAATCACTGAGGAAGAGTAGTTACATGAACAATATTTATTTCCCTACCTGCTTGTCCAGAGAAATGGTGTTTGTGTGATTGCCCTTCTTTGAATAAAGCACATGGATTAATTTTAAACCTACCAACCTTCATCACCTCCTCTTTATAGCAACATGATGTGCAAAATCCCTGACTCCTTTCCCCTGGCTTTCATTTGTTTTGTCTGTTGTCTCTTGTCTGTCACAGTTTGTTATGTCGTAATCATGTTTTGGAAAGGCAGTGGTGGTTAGGACCTAGACATTGTGGACATTTAACATTAAATAATTGGCTTTATCATATTAAAAATAGAATGTACCTATGCTATGGAATATTACTGGACTCTTTTTCTCTGTCCTTGGACAGGTTTTTTCTGCCAAACCTAGAATGAATAGCAGTTAAGACTGGCAATATTTAAAAACCTTTTAACTTATGAAAGAACATTCTGATAATTGGAGCAATTAAAATTTATCAGTTTAAATAGAGAGAAACCATTCCACAGTGTTAATGCATTGCTCCTGGGGGAAAAAAGACATGAAACAGAAAGTGGTAAAAATGACTGGTTTTAATAATTTTATAATAATGAATTCAGCAAATGTTTATTAAATCCCTACTATATGCTAATAAGGTAATATTCATAACAAGATATATTATGTTGATCTCAGTTTGTGACTAGTTAGTTGAAATAATTAGAATATCATGTTGGTGATGCCAAATTCTGAGTCATTCCCTTTATATGCTAACTAGGTTTTCTTTATTTCTTTAGCACAGACCACACCATTAGTCTTGTAATCTGCAAAAATGGGGATGATGATAGCACCTGCCTCCTAGGGTGGTTGTGAAGATAAAATGAGATAATATTTGTAAAGTACTTTACAAACCATAAAGCACTGTGTGAGTGCGTATTATTATTAATCTTGGTCAGCTTGACCTGGAACTCTATGTCTGGTCACAAAGGAACCTAAGTGAGAGTATGGCTCTAAAAAGTTCAAGACTGTCATCATGAATAAAAAACAAATTAAGGCACATTCTCTACTTATGATGTATCTCTAATGAAATTTTTTTGTTCAAGGGTGCACTTTGGTGCTCACAGTTCGCTAATTTAAAGTGAAGAAAAATGCTGTTAGTAATAATTTGTCACAGGTTTAAGAAGCTTGTCAGAATGAGATAAATCTATAAATTTATATGTTGATGTTCTTTGTTTTAAAGATTGAGAATACTGATAGTAATTATGTTCTTCTATTTGGTGTGCCTGCAAAGACCATTTTCTGACTAATATGATTTTTTTCCATACAGTGCAAACTTAAACTTATGATTAATTCTCTTTTAGATAATAATTAAACATACAAAATTCCATATTATTTAATGGCATGTTTTTTCCAGGTTGTATGCAGGTCCAGAGGTAGATATTTGGAGCAGTGGTGTTATTCTCTATGCTTTATTATGTGGCACCCTTCCATTTGATGATGATCATGTGCCAACCCTTTTTAAGAAGATATGTGATGGGATCTTTTATACCCCTCAGTACTTGAATCCTTCTGTAATTAGCCTTCTGAAACATATGCTGCAGGTGGATCCCATGAAGAGAGCCACAATCAAAGACATCAGGTAAAAAAGCAGCAATTGTGTTTCCTCAGCAGGTTTAGAAGTTCTTCATACAGACTAATTTTGAATTCATTGTTTATATTTTACTACTGTTGAGTGCTATCATTATCTTTTTTTAAGAGATAAAAGTAGTTTTTATTGCCAAAATTCTTAATTGGAATAGAGGAGAGTACCTCTAGTTGATAGTTAAATGCTACTATAATGTCCAAATACACAAGAAGTAGAATTAAAGACTTAATCCACTTGAGTATTCAGAAAATTAGGAGATTGGTGGGGGTTTCACACTACCACTTGGTACATGAAGGTGTAAATTAAGAAAGCCCCTCATCCCAGATATGAAAACGGCCAGGCTTCCTTCTTCACCCTGTGGCGAAGGAGAGTCTTTGGGCCTTATTTGGGCAGGCAGTTGGTGATGGGGTCATGATAGGGATTGCTATAAGTACAGAGTTCATAGAGCAGTTATGTGAGGGACATATATTCTCATTGTCCTTCCGCACTTCACTCCTCTGTCAGCTTCCAGATCTCTCCAAAGTGAGGTGTTTTCTTGCTCCAAGCTCTCCTATTCCTCATGAAGTTTATCACCTTTTTGGGTCTGCTTCTCCTGACTTCTCTGAGCAGCAAGTCTTCTCTTTTTTTTCTTCTGGACCTCTGGTCATCATTCTCAGGGCTTTGAAGCTGTTGCCAGTTCATGTAAGTAGAGATACATTTCTGTAGGATGCTGTTGGTGACTGGGAGCCCTTTTGACATGCCAGGAACTCGGCTCTCACGTACCAGTAGGGCAGGGCTACACATCTTCTGGGAGCCATTATTATCTTTAAAATAAGGAACTTGACAAATCTCTACCCCTTTTGCTTTAAAATTCTTTGATTCTTTTGCAAATTGATGGGAGTTTGAAAGAGAATCTCTAGGTTTTTATCTTCAACCAAACATTGCAATAAAAATGTGATGGGAATTAGAATGATTTTGAGACTGAGGACATATTCAGTTATATAGTCTTGGATGCATAATACCCAATATGTAAGATTGGATACAACTTTATATAAAATATTGGTGGAAAGTATTAACTAAATAATAGAATATTTCTTTTAGTGCTTTGGTGGATCCTTGATTTTTAGGGGGTGGATTCATGATTTCTGCTGATGCAGATCTCAAGTTCCATGCACCTTCTTCTCTTGTGCAAGTCTTGTCAGTGTTTTCCCAGAGAACCTTTACATTGGATCTATTCAGTGGGCTGGAAACTTTCTTCTTTGGCTAAAGTTGCACTTTGCACTTGAGCTGCCCATCTGTTCCTTCATTATCTTTATATGACTGATCTGCCCTTTTGTCTATTGGGTATAAGTGGATATCAAGATGTTTCTAACAACTTTAGTGCCAGAGGTGGTATTTCTTAAGTTTTTTCTTGAGTACTTTTTCAAAATCTTTGAATGTGTATACTGTGTTATATATCTGTTTTCTGGGGAATTAATACTTTTTGAGACCAGGTAAAAGACTGTTGGATTCTGAACTACTTAATGCTACATACTCTATCCTATTGGTGAACTCAAGACATTAGAGTACTACCCTTCAATAACTGACATGCTTCTACCATTTATGTTCAGACAGTAGTTTAAAAAAAAAGAAATTGAGAGATCTAGTCTATTATAAGAGCCTCCTCAAATTTGGATATATTATACGAAAGTAAGGCTTAAATAGGGTTGGAGTTTAAATTTTTAAAATGTATATAATATATTGAAACCAGTATTTACTTTAGAATCAGGGGTTCTGGATCATAAGTTTTTCCAAAGAAAAACTAGTAAAGATATGATCATTTCTGTGGCTAAGAAGGTGAGGACACCACTTCTCCTCAGTTTGAGGAGGCTATGGATGCCTAGCCTCAGGAGTGTATATGGGAAGTTTTCATAGCCATAGAGGAAAGAATAGCCAAGAGTAGAAGACAGCCAGAGATAAGCTACTGGGAGTACAAGAGTAAAGGGTGAAAGGAAGAAAGTCCCAAAGCTGGGTGTAGGCCTAGCTGCTAAGTGAACAATGATATTCAGAAAGGCAGAGGAAAAAAATGAATAAAATTTTTTAAGCAGCCAAACTATATTGAAAAGATATTATAGTATGAAATCCTAAATGAAAAATAATTTTCTAAGTTCTCTGAGGAGTTTGGAACAAGTAAGAATAACTAATAGGAAATTCTAGACTGGTTCAAAAATGTCCTTAAGGAAGGTATTAAAATAGAAATTTGGTCAGTAATCAGAGCTCTCAAAGCAGAAGTAATAAAGACAATAAATGGTGTAGACAACTTAGAAAATATTATATGATGGAGAATCTCTCTAAAGTCTTTGAAAAGAGAATGATAGATTTGAAACTCAGAAATACAGAAGTGAAAAAAATTGGCAGAAAAAAAGCAAACTACAATAACTTTGAAAGAACATATGAATTCTGTATAGCAAGTGACTCATCTTGAATAAAGAGGATGCTATGCTTATTTAAGGAGCAGAGGTCTTCCAGAAGAACAGGATGAAGTTTTCAAAAATTATTTTTAATTAAAAAATTTTAAAATAACATATTAAATTGGGAAAACTATGCAGAACTTTTGAATACTATGTATTAATCATTCAGATCCATAAATCCTTTCCAGAGAAAACCCCAAGCTTAAAATTCTGAGGCACATTAATAATTGCATTTCAAATTTGCTATACTAGAAAACATGTTGCAAGCAGTGAGGAGAAAAGAGGAAAGACAGAGAAAGAGAAGAAATAAGCATTTATATAGTGCCTAATGTGTACCAGGCACTATGTTAAGAGCTTTTTACAAATTTAAATTTAAAGTCATATAATTAAAGATTGCTTTATGGTTATGAGAAATTGAATAAAAAGAATGAAATAGAATATTCCTTCCCTTCCTCTTCCCCCTCAAAAAAGTAGCTCAGATTGCAAAAATAGCATAGCCTGCAAAGCCGAATGTAATCACCAATGAAAAATGATGGACTTTTAGGGGGAAAAAAGAGGCATTTAAGGAATTACTCTAAAACAGAACAAGGAAGGACATTCATATTGCAAACTTTTCAAATAAGAGAAACATAAGAAAATAGTAAAATTATAAAATAAAATAGTAAAATTATATCCAGAAAAGACCTAAATAATGAAACAATCGTCATGTTTATAGATTATTGTTTAAAGAAAGAAAGAAATAGAATCGAGGGGTGAAAGAAGAAAGAGGAAGGATTTAAGGAGGGAACTATTTAAGGGGACCCTAAAGAACTGGGAGAAGGGAAGGAGGAAGTATTTCATTAATATTCTGTGGACTAAATTCAGTGCTTCCCAGTAAGGCATACAACCAAGTAAAGTAGAAAGATTGTTAGAATTGGAGACATAAGGCCTAGGAAAAATAACATAAACATATTTAAAAAAAAACAATGATAATTATACCCTTACTCAAACTGCATAATTATATCAATAGAGTCAGGAAAAATCCTATGATAAAGTACAACACTTTTATGCTAAAATGCTGTGATACATAGATGTAACAGGGCCATTTTTTTGGGAGGGGGGAAGGCAGGGCAATTGGGATGAAGTGACTTGCCCAAGGTCACACAGCTATTAAGTGTGTCAAGTGTCTAAGGCTTGGTTTGAACTCAGGTCCTCCTGACTCTAGGGCCGGTGCTCTACTCACTGCGCCACCTAGCTGCCCCAACAAGGCCATTTTTAATATGATCTATAAAAGCATGTGTAAAACCAGAAGCTAATGTGATTTTCAAAGGAACAATACTGTAAGATTTCCTAATAAGTATGGGAGTAAAGCAAGGATGTCATCTCTTACTGCCATTATTTTACCAAAAATACTAGTAATAGTAATACAAGAGGAAGAAACTAAAGATATAAATATTAGCAATAAGGAGATAAAATCATCTTTGCAGATTACAGTGAATTACTTATAAAATCCCGGAAAATCAGCGAAGAAATTGAGACACTACTTCAGTTAAGTAGCAGCAGACAAAACCAAAAATATCATCAACATTTTTATGTGACAAAAACATTACAGGAACAAAGATCAGGAAGAAATAATACAGAAATTTCATTCAACACAATTTCAAGATGCATAAATTATCTGGGGAGGCAGTCTTCCAAGGGACACTTAAGATTTGTAAGTACTATTCTGTAATGTTCTTTATAGATACAAAATAATTGGAAGAATAGTTATTGTTCATGTTTGGACCACTCCAGTATAATTGATTTTTTTTCCACTCAGTTTCATTTTATTTTCTGTTCCACATTCTCTTCCATATTCCTCCTCCACCCAATGAGAAGATGAAAAAAAAAGCCATTTAAAATATATATGGTCATATAAAACAAATTCCTCCATTATAGAAATGTCCAGAAGAAAAAAGAAAAGAAAATATGCTTCAGTCTGGCTTCTAAGTATGTCAGTTTCCTAACAACTCCAGTATAATTTAAATGATGATACAAGCTAAATTTATATATATCAAGTGCTTTGTAAGTCAGATTTCCAAGGGGTTACTTTGTAGACAACTAGATGAAGTAATAAAATTCTTTTGGGAATACAAAAGGTCTGGAACCTTAAACAATAATAATGGTGGAGAATTCTTAACCAAGCAAGAGACAGAGGAGATCACAAAACTAAAATAAGAAATTCTAATTACCTGAAATCAAATAACTTCTCCAGAAACAAAATCAATGTAGTTGGGATAAGAAGGAAAATTGTAAGTTGGTTAAAAAAATTTGCATATAATATCTCTGATAAAGTTCTGATATTAAAGATATATAGAGAACTAGCTCAAATAAATTGGAAAAGAGCTATTCTGTAATTGTTACGTGCCCAAAAATAGGAGTAAATTGTTTTCAAAAGACAAACTAAAAAATCTTAACCAAATCAAAGCTTGCTCCAAATAATTATTGAGGAGAAATTCTAATTAAAACAACTCCAAGTTTCATCTCATATCCAGTAAAATGGCAAAGATGACAAAAGATAGAAATATCCATTTATGAGGAGAAATGGAAACTATACTACTATACTATTGATGGAGCTATGAACTGGTCCATCCATTCTGATAAACAATCTGGAATTATACCTAAATACATACATACGTACATATTTTAAAGACTAAAAATAGACCTTGATTCAGAAATCCTATTGGTGGGCCACAACCATAGTCATTATAGCACTTTTGTGGTACCAGAAAACTAGAAACACTATGTGCCTGTCAATTGTGGAATGGTTAAATTGTGGAATATGAATGTAATGGAGTAATATTGTTCTGTAAGAAAAAATCACTTTGAAGAATTCAGCAAAACATGGGGAAACTTTAGATAAGCTTATTCAGAGTGAAGTAAGCAAAATCAAGAAAACAATATACACAATGTCTATAAAAATGTAAACAGAATAATAAGACAAAACTGAACACTGTATGATTATAACGACCATGTTAAACTCTGGTGAAGAGATGAGAAAATGCAGATTCTTTCTTTCATTAGAAAGGAAGGGGACTATCGGTGTAGAATGTTGCATGTGGTATCATATGAGATTTGTGTGTTAGTTGGGTTTGCTCAGTTTTAAAAATTTTTTTTTCCAATTACATGTAAAAAACCAATTTTTAACCTTTGTTTTTTACAATTTGGAGTTCAAAATTCCCTCCCAAGCTCCCTCCTCTTCTCCCTCATTAAGAAAGCAACAGTTTGATAAAGGTTATACATGTGCAGTCATACAAAACATTTCCATATTAGTTGTATTGTGAAAGAAAACTGACAAAAAACTCAAGAAAAATACAGTTAAAAGACAATATGTTTTGATCTCCACTCAAATTCCATCAGTTCTTTCTCTGGAGGTGGACAGCGTTTTTCATCCATAGGTCCTTTAGAATTGTCTTGGATCTTTGTATTGCTGAGAATTACTAAGTCATTCACAGTTGCTCTTATGTGTACAGTGTTCTCCTGGTTTTGTTCACTTCACTTTGCATCAATATGTGTAAATTTTCCCAGGTTTTTTTGATAGCATCCTACTCACCATTTCTTATGGCACAGTAGTATTCCATCACAATCATATACCACAACTTGTTCAACCATTCCCCAGTTGATGGGCATTCCCTCAATTTCTAGGTCTTTGTCACTGCAAAAAGAGCTGCTATAAATATTTTTGTACAAATAGGTCCTTTTCTTTCTTTTTTTTGAAATTTCTTTGGAGTACAGAGTTAATAGAGGTATTGTCAGGTCAAAGAATATGCACAGGTTTTTTTTATAGCCCTTTGGGCTTAGTTCCAAGTTGCTTTCTAGAATGCTTGGATCAGTTCACAACTCTACCAAGTGTTTTAGTGTCCCAATTTTCCCACATCCCCTCCAACATTTGTCATTTTCCTTTTCCATCATGTTAGCCAATCTCATAGGTGTAAACTGGTACCTAAGAGTTGTTTTAATTTGCTTTTCTCTAATCAATAGTGATTTTGAGCATTTTTTCATATAATTATAGATAGCTTTGATTTCTTCATCTGAAAACTGCCTATTCATATCCTTTGACCATTTATCAGCTGAGGGATGACTCATACTCTTATAAATTTAACTCAGTTCTCTATATATTTGGGAGATGAAGCTTTTATCAGAAATACTTGCTATAAAAAATTTTCCCCAGTTTTCTGCTTTCCTTCTATTCTTGGCTATATTGGTTTGTTTGTACAAAATCTATTTAATGTATTATTCATATTATTTAATCTGTTATGCTCTTTATATCTTTGTTTTTCTATATCTATATGTTTATCTGTATCTTTGTTTATCTCTTTATATCTCATTTAGTCATAAATTCTTCACTTCTCCATAGAGCTGATAGGTAAACTATTCCATGCTCTCCTAATTTGCTTATGATATCACCCTTTACGTCTAAATCATCTGCCCATTTTGACTTTATGTTGGCAGATAGCATTAGATGTTAATCTATACCTAGTTTCTGACAAACTGCTTTGTAGTTTTCCCAGACGTTTTCATCAAATAGTGAGTTCTTGTCCCAAAAGTTTGTATCTTTGCGTTTATCTAACATGACGTTACTATGTGTATTGTGTACCTAATGTATTCCACTAATCTACCACTCTTTTCTTAGCCAGTACCAGATTATTACTTTGTAATGATTGTGATGATTACCACTTTGTAATACAGTTTGAGACCTAGAACAGCTAGGCTACTTTCCTTCACATATTTTTTCGTTAATTCCCTTGATGTTCTTGACTTTTTGTTCTTTCAGATGAATTTTATTAGTTTTTTCTAGCTCTATAAAATAATTTTTGGTAGTTTGATTAGTATGACACTGAATAAGTAAATTAATTTAGGTAGAATTGTCATTTTTATTATATTGGTTCAGCCTGCCCATGAGCAATTACTATTTTTTCCAGTTGTTTAGATCTGACTTTATGTGAAAAGTGTTTTGTAATTGTGTTCATATAGTTCCTGGATTTATCTTGGCAGGTAGATTCCCAAGTGTTATATATTGTTTATGGTTATTTTAACTAAGATTTCTCTTCCTGTCTCTTGCTGGTGGACTTTGTTGGTCATATATATAAATGCTAATGATTTGTTGAGTTTACTTTATATCCTGCAACTTTGCTAAAGCTGTTAAGTATTTCAACTAGTTTATTAGTTGATTCTTTAGAATTCTCTAAGTATACCATCATAACATCTGCAAAGAATGATAGTTTCTTTTTCCCTCATTGTCTGTTCTAATTCCTTCAATTTATTTTTCTTCTATTATTGCTATAGCTGTATTTGTAGTACAATATTGAATAATAGTGGTGATAATGGACATCCTTTCATCACCTCTGATCTTATTAGGAAGGTTTCAAGTTTATCCCCATTACAGATAATACTTGCTGTTGGTTTTAGATAAATACTACTTGTCATTTTAAGGAAAGCTGCGATGTTTCCTATGCTTTCTAGAGTTTTTGATAGGAATGAGTGTTGTATTTTGTTAAAAGTTTTTTCTACATCTATCAATGAGTTTTGTTCGTTTTGTTATTTATATGATCAGTTTGCTGGTAGTATTACTTGGGGGGGATACAAATTTTTTTTATTATTTAATATTTTTAGTTTTCAACATTGGTTTCCACAAGATTTTGAGTTACAAATTTTCTCCCCATGTCTACCCTCCCTCCCACCCCAAGATGGCATATATTCTGATCACCCCTTTCCCCAGTCTGCCCTCCCTTCAGTCACCCCACCGCTTCCCCCATTAACTTTCCCTTTACTTTCTTGTAGGGCAAGGTAGATTTCTATACCCCATTGCTTGTATATCTTATTTCCCAGTTGCATGTAAAAACAACTGCTATTTTTTTGACTGTTCATTTTTAGAACTTTGAGTTCCAAATTCTCTCCTTTCTTTCCTCCCTACGCACTCTCCTTGTGAAGGCAAGCAATTCAACATAGGCCACACATGTGTCATTATGCAAAACACTTCTATAACAGTCATGTTGTAAAAGACTAGAGCGTGGTCTAGAAAGTAAATGATCATCTTCTGACACGGTCTTCTTAGCCAATATTCTTTTCTAGTGTTTTCCTTTGTTATATGAAATCTTCATTTAAATTGGAGAAGTGGGTAAAACGCTAACCGTGTCATAAGGTCCTTCATTTGCCTGTCACAAACTTCATATTCCTTAAAGATCTTTTCCAGATTCTTTCATGTGCTCTCATTGATTCCCACAAGAATCTCTAGAAGCATAGCAGAGAGTAGGTTTGAAGAATTCCTTGTCATATCACATTTCACAGTTCTAAATTTGTGCACTATAATGTAATGTAAATACCAACTTTAAAACATGCAAACTTACAAGATTGTCTAAATATACAAATGGTTGCCACTCTTTCCTCTTCTCCAGATCCAATTTCTTTCTCCCAAACATGGAGGGTTGTGAAAGAACTTGGATATTTTTAAGAATTAGTGGCTATGGGGCACTAGGTGGCGCAGTGAGTAGAGCACTGGCCCTGGAATCAGGAGGACCTGAGTTCAAATCCAGCCTTAGACACTTGGCACACTTACTAGCAGTGTGACCTTGGGCAAGTCACTTAACCCCAATTGCCTTGCCTTCCCCCCTCCAAAAAAAAAAAAGAAGAATTAGTGGCTATAGAAATAGTGAAAGAGAAGAAATTATATGAAACATAAAACAATCTTAAGAGATGTAACTCTGGGAAGACTGCCAGATAGATCTGACTTTTCTTACTCCAACATCATTTGACTTTGTTTCACTTCATTTTATTGTTTCTTTGTAAACTTTAAAGTGTTATATAAATGAGTTATTGTTAGTATTTAAATACTTCAAAAGGTATATAAACTAATACAGGCAGTCCTACCAATTCAGATCACAGTTTCTTTATGACTTAGAGGATGAGTTAATGAATTGCTGTGACCAAAAGAATTCTTCCCTCAGAAATCATCCTTCTGGTGTTGTATCTCTCTGAAGTTGGTACTTAAGTGACACTTCTTCATGGGGCCTGTCCTCATGTTTATGTTTCCCTGGCAAAACCTTTGAGAACTCAGAGTGACCTCCATACTGTAGTGAAGCATTATAATGGGACTTTTTATATTGCTTAAAATTCTGGGAATTAAAGATAAAACCCATACATCTTAGAGGATTATAATCTGTGAGCTCAGATTGCCCTCTTCTAAACTACTAGAGTGAAAGAATGATGATTTGCTTGTGTGGTAAAAAGAGAGGTATAGTATTTTGGAATGCAGAGCACTTTTCACATGGACGTAGGCAAGCCTTGGTGTTGAGCCAGTGGGTAGACTTTAGAGTAACATGCTGGTACTGGAAACCTAAGGGAGAATGGCTCGAACAGGCAGGAAGGGAGGAATAAGACAGTGCCAAAAACAGACATGACTAGTTTCAAAATTTTTGCTTCAGTCTGAATCTGCACCTAATTAAAGACAGTTTCTTCCTTCCCTCTCTTACACCTCAAAGTTTAGTACTCCTAGGATTAGAGCATCGTCTAGTACTGTTAGTATTATAGTTCGTTATGTTGCTTTATCATTTTTTTTGTTTGTTTTTTGGCTAGCCTGAGAACCTAAAGTGTTATACAAATATGAGTTGTCGTTAGTATTTAAAATGTATGTGGTTTTACTGATGCTCACCACCATTTATAACATTGTTTGTCACTCTAAAACAGCTCACAGATGAAGTTCTAGAATATAACTCATTTGAAATTTGGCAGGGGAGTCTGCTTCTGGAAGAGTCATAATGACATGT
Source organism: Trichosurus vulpecula (assembly GCF_011100635.1). Lineage (NCBI taxonomy): Eukaryota > Metazoa > Chordata > Mammalia > Diprotodontia > Phalangeridae > Trichosurus > Trichosurus vulpecula. Next base: position 406,428,397 of record NC_050573.1, on the reverse strand, counting down.
AACATAAGAGCCTTGCAAGGAGACTGGAGCATGTATAAATATTGACTAACCACATGGTACATAGGAGGCTGTTGTATTGGATGGGGAAATATTCAAAAAGGACTAACAACCAGAGTCTTGGTCATTTTCTTTTTGACTGCTTACACTTGGTGGGTGTTTTGGCTCCTTTCCAAACAGCTCGTGGTGAGAAGCAGTGCTATAAGGTCCCTTAGGACTTCCTTGCTCCAGTGTTGATTCTTCCACTTTAAGTTAAGAAGATTAAGCTAGAGGCTCTGACCTTAGGAGTTTCAAAAGGTCAGGAGAGCCAGTTTCTGGAATTCTGGGAATCCAGGACCCTGCTAGGTTTTACAGCCAGCATCGATGCCCCAAACAGCAGAGTGTGACTTTTAGGAACCAGATTTGTGGCACCTGAGATAGAGTACTGATCCAATAGCCGTGCCTCATCTGGATGTGAATTTAGTGGGACCAATGTTATATAGAAACTGTGCTAAGAGAGAGTGTGCCCCCAAGATTTGGGGGAAAATATTTGTTCATTAGTTCTTGTTAAATCTTTGAAGTAAACATCCCTTTGTAAAAAGCTAATTAATATTCAGTGTTTAAATGGAAATGGAGTTGCTACTCACTGTAGGCTAACAGCAAACAGCAAAGGGAACACAACCAGTAGGGGCTCAAGGGGATGGCATTAGGAAAAGTGCCTTCAACTACTCAGCAGTCTCCCCTAAAACCTTGAAGGGCAGTGTAGCCACCCTAGCCTGTAATATCTTTTTTTTCCCCCTGGACCACTTTTTTTATTTTAAACTTTTATTTAGTATTTTATTTTTCCCCAATTTGTTTTTAAAACTTTGAGTTGTGTATTCTCTCTCTCGCTCTCCATTCCCCGCTCATTGAGAAGGCAAGCAATTCCATATAGGTTATAATGTGTAGTCATGCAAAACATTCATAATAGTCATGTTGTGAAAGAAAACATAGGTAAGGAAAAAACTCAAGAAAAATAAAGTTTTAAAAAAAGTATGCTTCAATCTGTATTCGGATACCATCAGTTCTTTCTCTGGGGATGAATAGCATTTTTCATCATAAGTTCTTCAGAGTTGTCTTGGATTGTTGTATTGCTGAGAATAGCTAAGTCATTCATAGCTGATCATCTTACAATATTGCTGTTACTTTGTACACGGTACATTTCACTTTATATCAGCCCATGCAAGTCTTTTTTTTCTTCTTTAAAAATTAATTAATGAATGAATTTTTAGTTTTAGTTTACAACATTCAATTCCTCAAGTTTTTGAGTTTCAAATTTTCTCCCCCTTCTTTCCCTTCCCCCTCCCCACCTAAGACGGCATGCAATCCAGTATAGACTCTACATATACCTTCACACTAAACATATTTTCACAATAGTCAAGTTGCAAAGAAGAACTACAGCCAATGGAGTGAACCCCGAGAAAGAAGAAACAAAAACAAAAGAGCAAATAGTTCACTTCAATCTGCATTCAGACCCTGTAATACTTTCTCTGGATGTGAATTGCTTTTTCAATCATAAGTCCTTTGGAGTTGTCTTAGAACCCTGTATTGCTGAGAAGAGCCAAGTCTGTCAGAGTTAATCGTCAGAGATACCATGTGTCTGTAATCGTGTACAATGTTCTCCTGGTTCTGTTCCCCTCACTCAGCATCAGTTCATCTAAGTCTTTCCAGGTTATAATGAAGTCTGTGGGCTCCTCATTTCTTATAGCACAATAGTATTTCATTACATTCATGTGTCACAACTTGTTTAGCCATTTCCCAATTGATGGGCATCCCCTTGATTTCCAATTCTTTGTCACCACAAAAAGAGCTGCTATAAATATTTTTGAACATACAGGTCCTTTTCCCACTTGTGTGATTTCTTTGGGATACAGCCCTAGAAGTGGTATTGCTGGGTCAAAGGTTATGCACATTTTTATAGCCCTTTGGGCAAAGTTCCAAATTGCTCTCCAGAATGGTTGGGTCAGTTCACAGTTCCACCAACAATGCATTAGTGTTCCAATTTTCCCACATCCTCTCCAGCATTTATGATTTTCCTGTTTTGTCATGTTAGCCAATCTGACAGGTGAGATGTGGTACCTGACAGTTGTTTTGATTTGCATTTCTCTGATCAATAGTGATTTAGAGCATTTTTTTCATATGACTGTAGGTATCTTTAATTTCTTCCTCTGAAAACTGCCTGTTCATATCCTTTGCCTACTTATCAGTTGGGGAATGACTTGTATTATTCTTATAAATTTGACTTGGTTCTCTGTATATTTTAGAAATGAGGCCTTTATCAGAGACACTGGTTGTAAAAGTTCTTTCCCACTTTTCTGCTTCCCTCCTAATCTTGGTTGCATTGACCTTGTACAAAAACTTTTCAATTTAATGTAATCAAAATTACTCATTTTGCGTTTCATAACACTCTGTCTCGTTTGGTCATAAATTCTTCCCTTCTCCATAAATCTGACAGGTAAACTATTCCTTGCTCTCCCAGATTGTTTATAGTATCAGCCTTTATATCTAAATCATGAACCCATTTTTAATTTATTTTGGTGCATGGTGTGAGATATTGGTCTATGCCCGATTTCTGCCATACTGTTTTCCAGTTTTCCCAGCAGTTTTTGTCAAATAGTGAGTTTTTACCCCAGAAACTGGGCCATGCAAGTCTTTCCAGGCTTTTCCGAGAGCATCCTGCTCATCATTTCTTATTGTACAGTAGTATTCCATTATAAGCACATACCATATATCACAATTTGTTCAGCCATTCCTCAGTTGATTAGCCTGTAAAATCTTTACAACCTGGCTTCCTCCTGTCTTTCTAGCCTCCCTTTTCATAACCTCTTCCCCTGTAACACCCCCCCCCCCCCCCCCCCCCCCCAAACACACACACACACTCTCTCTCTCTCTCTCTCTCTCTCTCCCTCCCTCCCCCTCCCTCCTTCTGGTTTTCACACAGAGTACTCCATCTCAAATCTCTGAGCCTTTGCATTGGCTATATGTATCCCATGCCTTGAATGTATTGCCTACTCACTTCTGCTTCATAGAATCCCTCTTTTCTTTCAAGATATAATTCACATGCCACTTTCTATACAAAATCTTTCTTTATCTCTCAACTGCTAGTGCCCTTTCTTGTATTTACTCTGCATATATTTATGTATGTACATGTTGTCTTACATGATAAAATGTAAGCTTCTGAAGAGTAGAGATTGTTTTATTCTTTGTATTTATGTCTGTGGTTCTGAGCACAGTGCCTGGCATGTAGTATGTTCTTAAATGTTTATTAATTGATAGTTGCTTGTATCTGCAAATATTGTTTCATAAATTAATAGGAAACTTCTTTGTGTTCTTCAAAATGAAATTTAAACAATAGCTTCCCTGTGACATTATTTTTGACTATGTAGAAAAACTAAATGTATATAAAATGGAAAATTTTATCATCAAATGTTGGTTCTCCTGTGTTGCTGTCATGTTCAAACTTGGTTCTGAAGATCAGAATAGCGTTTGTCAGAAGTCATGTGGTTTGGGGGATCTTTTTGAATTTATAGTAGTCTTTGATTTTCCCTCTATCACTTTCTCACTTCTCTTCTCTGATAACATCCACCTTATTCATCTTTCTGAATGATAATAAGTATTTCTTTGGAAAAGTCAAAAGTATAGAGGAAAGTTTTGCCTAGGATTGGGAGGAATGAATAGGAAAGTGCTGGAGGAACATGAATGGGGAGGGGAACTCATTCAGTTCCTGTGATACTTTGAAAATGATTCTTTTCACTCTTCAAAAGCCTCAGACCAGAAGTTTTGAGGCAAAAAATAAATTATTTTAAATTTCATCACAGACACTCACTAGGTATGTGACACAGGCAAGTCACCTTTAACTTCTTGGAACCTCAGTTCCATCATTAGAAAAATAGGGGTAATGATAGTTGTAGTACATACCATCCAGAGTTATAACAGCTAGTATTTATGTGGTGCTTTAAGGTTTACAGAGCACTTTACAAGTGTCATTTTTTTTATTCTCACCACAACCCTGGAAGGTAAGTTCTAATCCTTGTTTTGCTGATAGGGAAATTGAGGCTGAGGGCAGTTAAGTGACTTGCCCAAGATCATACAACTACTAAGTGGGTCTTCCTTATTCCAAGTCCAAGGCTTTCATTATTCTAAGGCCCAAATGAGATAAAGTACTTTGCAAATGTTTAAAAAATGCTGTGTTAACATCAGTTGTTATTACCTTGGGAAAATTAAAAATAATAGTTCTTTAAGATGAATATTTTTAAAATTTCAATTAAAAGGAATAGTATATTTCTTTAGCATTCAGAAATTAGATCTTAGTTTTAAAAAACTTGTATCCGATCAGTTCCTAGCTGCTTTGCTTTTTAATGCCGTGGTTCTTTGTAAAGAAAAAAATGACACTTTTTTGTTTTCTTAGTTGTAGTTAATTTTTAAAATTAAGCTAATTTTTAATTAATTTTTAATTTATTGTGTGCATTTCTACTTCTATTCCAAAATCATTATTTTTTCCATTCCAGACAGAAGACAGAAGCACTTTCTTTGAATGTACTATGAAATTTGTACTTTAAAAAAAATTTAATTGCTCTTTAAAACCAATATGTCTATGCATGACCCTTTATGTTTGAAATGGTCCCAAAATATTATTTATATACTGTGCAAACTACTCAGAATCTTTGAGTCTATGATTTTTGTTGTTTTCCTTACATAGGGAACATGAGTGGTTTAAACAAGACCTTCCAAAGTATCTCTTTCCTGAGGATCCATCATATAGTTCAACCATGATTGATGATGAAGCCTTAAAAGAAGTATGTGAAAAATTTGAATGTACAGAGGAAGAGGTTCTCAGCTGTCTGTATAGCAGAAACCACCAGGACCCTTTGGCAGTCGCTTATCACCTCATAATAGATAATAGGAGAATAATGAATGAGGCCAAAGATTTCTACTTGGCTACAAGCCCACCAGATTCTTTCCTAGATGATCACCATTTTTCTCGCCCACATCCTGAAAGAGTGCCATTTTTGGTTGCTGAAACACCAAGGTCACGCCATACACTGGATGAATTAAATCCTCAAAAATCCAAACACCAGGGTGTGAGGAGGGCAAAATGGCATTTGGGTATTCGAAGTCAAAGTCGACCAAATGACATCATGGCAGAAGTTTGTCGCTCAATTAAACAACTGGATTATGAATGGAAGGTGAGGATTTTTTTTTATCCTACAAAAGTCTATACATTTCCACAATGTAACTGAACTATTCTGTATTGACTGTAAGTAGTAAGGAAACTAACTGCCATGTATAATGTTTCTATAAAAAATTAATTCATTAAATTTATCTTAAGCATTTACACATCTGCAATACAGTTTTCCAACATGGAATGCAAAAAGTATATGCTGTACCTTGCAGTGTGATGGAAAAGCTTCTTCCTTTTCTGCTATGGCTAAGACTTCTATATCTAAGCTACTTGTAGCGGCTTCTAAAGTAGAGGATCTGAGTTACAAGAGGACATTTTATAAATAATACTGCAAACATTAAAACCTTGTATAATGCCAGCTATTAACTATAATTAGATTGCCAAGAAGCGAAAAATTCCAGGGGAAATTTTTTGGTTACAACAAGTTCTTCCTTCAATAGGCCAGTTCATTCTTTCCTTTCCACTGCTACAATCTAATGTTTTTTAGTAGAATTTCCCTCCTTTCCTGGGCCATGAAGACTATAATGCAGGCCTTCTAAAATTTTTTATTAGTTGGACCTAAATCTGGCAAACCTCTTTTTGATACCTATAATGAAAAACAAAATCACAAAGAAATGTTAAAAGATTAAGATGCATGTATGATTCAGAGGGAAGCCACTCTCCCTTGAAGTCCCCAAAACATATCTTTCACTCTCCTCCTTTCCTTACCACCCTCTTCAATGGATCTAAAAAAGCACTTAGTTGCTAGCAGTCCCAAAGCAGCAGACTGCACTGAAGGAGAGGCATATTCACAAGCCAACATAGAGGAGGGAAAGAGCCAGTAGTAATAGTAATCTGTAAGCACAAGCAGCAATTACCTGAGGGTATTTATTTAACATGGCCAATAAAGTTTCTGTCTCAAAGCAAAAATCCAGCAGAAAATTCATACTCTGAGATCAAATTACAACTGGATAGACGATTCTACAGGAAAAGATAATTTTCATATAATAAAAATGTGAGACTTTATATTATCAAATGAGTCGCAGATGTTGAGATAATCAGTACAGAAGATACCCAGTCATATTCTCTTTCTGTTGCTGTAAAAGAATCAAAACTTTGAGACACAATAGATCTGCAAGTACCCACATTATTTGCTTTGTATACTTTTTGTGCCTAATAAAGTATACAAATTGTCTAAATGAAAAATTGCATATGATGATTTTTCCTCTTCATTTGGTATGCTAGGTTGTAAACCCATATTATTTGCGTGTTCGAAGGAAGAATCCAGTGACAAGCACATACTCAAAAATGAGTCTACAATTATATCAGGTGGACAGTAGAACTTACTTATTGGACTTCCGAAGCATTGATGGTATGTATGACGTTTATTCTTATGAAAAAATGAATTCCAAGTTTCAAACAAGCAATTATAAATTTCAAAACCCTTTGAAGTTTGGGAATTATCAGTACCTAGAAATAAAATGTTATATTCGCCAGTGTTCTATATATAACTTTGAGTACATTTTAATATAATTATTTTGCTATAATAGTCTTTTTTTATCTCTATGTTTTCTTCTATCAAAACCTTAGTAGAAATTCCACCTTCTGAATCTGGGGGAATGTGCATTATAGTTATGATTACCTCCTGTATTCAAGAGCTGTTTTTCCATCTAGTATTTCTTGGAGGGAACTAATGTGAAGGAGGATTTTTAGTCTGGGAATCTCCTCTGGTCCTTTAAGCTCAGGGAACAAATAAGGAAATAAGTGATTCATTAATTACTTGGGAGTTGCATGGTTCTAATACAATATTTTCATAGCTGTATTTCAATATAATTGATTTGGATTGCCAACCCTGTTATAAGTACCCATGATTCTATCTTCTTCTGAATCCTTCAGCAAAATTGCCACACTATCATTTTCAGGCTCTTCCTATCTTCTGGCTCCTCCTCTGCTGCCTACAAACATGTTCATGTTCCTTCTATTTGTAATAGACTGACTCAATTCTACCCTACCTCTCAGCTGTTATCCTATATCTTTCATCTCTTTTGTGACTAAACACTTTGAGAGAGCTTCCTATATTCAGTGTCTCTACTTCTATTCAACTTAATTTAGAATAATCTGCAATCTGGCTTCCAGTCTCATCATTCAGTTGAAGTCGTCCTCTCAGAGGTTACCAGCGATTTCATAACTGCCTTGCCTAATAGCCCTTTCTCCTTTCTCTGTGGTATTTAACACTGGTCATCCTCATCCTCTCAGATACTGTATTATCTTTCTGTTTTTGCTCTTGCCTTGTTCACTGTTTTACAGTTCTTCAGACACTTTTGCTGGATCTTCATCCACGTTATGCCCACTAACCATTTGTATCTCTCAGTGCTTTGACCTGGGCCCTCTTCACTTTTTGCTACTCTCTCCCTTGGTGATTTCATCAGCTCCTGTGGTATTCAGTCATCATTTCTATGTAGATAATTTTGAGGTCTCCATATCTAGCATAATCTGTTTCTTGGGCTACTCTCACATATCACCTACTACCCCATATGCATCTTAAACTCAACACGTCCAGAACAGAATTCATTATCTTATCCCCCAAACCCTCACTTCTTCTGAACTTTTATTTTATTGTCTAGGGTACCACTATCCTGGTCTCTCATACTTTTAACCTCATCATTATCCTCATCTCTCCAATCAGTCATCTCACATAACCAGTCTTTTATCAGATATTGTCATTTCTCCCTTAAAAACATTTCTTGCTTTCTCACTTCACACAGTCAAAACCCAAGTCCAGGATGATATCGCCTTTCACTTGGACTATTACAATAGCCTTCTAAAAGATCTCCCTGCCTCACATCTTTCCCCACCCTAATCTGTCCTCCCCTCAGCTTCCAGGGTGATTTTTCTAAAGCATATGTCCAACTATGTATGCTCAGTGAGCTCCAGTAGCTCCTTTTTAGTTCCAAAACAAACTATAAATCCCTCAGTTTGGCATTTAAAGCTCTTCATAAACTGGCCCGTTCCTGCGTTTCCTTCCACAAACTATGATCCAGCTTCACTGGCCTACTTACAGTTCACTAAACATAACACTCTACCTCCTTTCTCCATGCTTTTCCACTTGCTATCCAAAATTCCAGGAGTTCTCTGACCCTTCACCTCTACCTCTTGATTTCTCTGGCTTTCTTCAAGTCCCAGCTACTATAAGAGGCCTTTCCCAGTCCTCCTTCCCCCAGCCACTGCTGCCTTTCCTTGTTAGATTACCTTTCATCTAGATCCTGTAGATTGTGTATCAAATAATCATCTGTTAGAATGTGAGGTCCTGGAGGGCAGGGACTGATTTGACCTTTCTTTGTATTTACAATGCTCAGCACAGTACTTGCTGGACACATAGTAGTACTTAGTAAATGCATGTTGACTGACTGACAGAACTGGAAGAGACCATAGGTTTAGTGACTGCTCAGAATCTTCATGGCTCAACATTACGAATAATTTCTTCAAGAGTGCCAGAAGGTGATGGATGCAATGATTGACAAATGGTACCATTTTTAAAAAATGGAAATTGACTACATCAAAACAGTAAAAGGGCCTCATGGTCTGGAAAATGCTTTCCACATGTCATTTGATCTGGAAACAGTTGTGCAGTCTATCAACAACTTAGGGCAAAGGTCAAAATAAAAGCCAAATTAGAAAGGATAAAGATGAGACGGTAGCATAAGAGTATAACAGCTATTGACCTTGAAAAATGGCACATCAACAAAAGTAAAATTAGAGGCTTCAGTTATCATTTGTTAAAGAAGTTTTAACTGTTGCAAAACATTATTTGCAACAGTATTCTTTTTGCTGAGCAAAAGTTCTGTGGCAGCCAATGGAAACATGGATTTAGAGCCTAGATTCTTAAAATTTGTTGCAGCCAAAAGAGTAAGAATGTAATAATAATAATACAGAACTAAATAGGGCATTAGGTGTAAAGCAAAGCAATCCCTCCCCTCAAAGATTACATTCTGATAAGCAATATAGTGTTTTGGGAGAGAAGACATGTACAGTTGGAGGAATTGGGAAAGGCTTCATGTAGAAAGTAGTGTCTGAGCAGAGGTTTGAAGGAAATCAGGGATTTCAAGAGCCATAGGATTTTGGGCACTGGGGACAGACAGCTTATGGAGCATTCTGTGCAAACTTGGCCAGCAATATCACTAGACCATAGAGTATGTGGGAGACAAGTAACGTATAAGAATACTGGAAAGGTAGAAAGGGGCTAGGTTGTAAGGAACTTTAGATGCTAGGAGAATTTAAATTATATTCTAGCAGTAACAGGGAGCCACTGGAATTAACCAAATAATGGGACTCTTGGGAAATTACCTTAGGATTTTACAGAGGACAAATTGGAATGGGGAGAGACTTAGGGAAGGGAGAAAGTTGTAAAGCTGGTGGCACACATTAAAAGGGAGTTTGAAGGAAGGGTAGATTGGAAGAGAAGTAGAATGAGTTCTGTCCTGGCTATGCTGTTTTTGATGTGCCTATGGGAATATTCAGATTTAAATGTCCAATAGGTAGTTGGTGATATATGACTGGGGTTCAAGAAGGATACTAGGTAGGGGAGCGTATATGTAGATCTGAACATCATCTGAAAATTGAATCCATGGGAGTTGATGAGATTACTAAGTGAGAAAATAGAAAAGCAAAAAAGTCCCGGAACAGAGACTTAAAATACACTGACATTTGGAGGGCAAAAAAAGAGTGATATGGTTGATGATCCAGCAAAAGAGACTGAGGAGTGGACAGAATTTTCAGTTGAGTGATGTCAGAAGCCAGATTGCAGGGATTTAGAAGAGAATCACAGGAGAGGAAATTGAAGCACTGAGTATAGATGACCTTCTCAGGGAATTTAGATGAGGAAGGGAGGTGAGATAAAAGACAGTTGCTAGCAGTGATGATAGGACCTAGTGAGGGTTTGTGGGCATTAAGGAAAGAACCAATGGATAAGGAAATGTGGAAGATTAGAGACAGAAGGAATGATGTAGGTCAGGGCTGTCCAACCTTAATTTTTTGTTGAAACAATATACAGTATATTTTGGTTTGCCATTTTAGTGAGATCTCTTTCATAGCTTGGCTTTGTTTACTAAAGCATTTATGTAAATTTCTATGCTTGTAGGCAGGCCACATAAATCGCGGACAAATGGGGCATTTTGGACAGCCCTGATGTAGGTTATCTGTTAGAGCAGCGCTTCTCTGGGTCACAACCCTGGGGTCGAAAAAAATTTGGCAACGGTAAAAGGTTTCTGAATGGGCAGTGACCAAAAATTAATTAAAAATCAAACGCATAATAAATCTGAGGTGTTTCTTGGCAGAGCTTGCTGTGTTGCATAATGCAGTTTCATTGCAGCCTTGGTTCTGAACACAGAGCATGCACACTTTGCACTATGCATCCCCTCAGGCCATGTAATGTCAAGGAATGCTGTTGAAGGCCATGAATGAAGTTTGAGAAGACCAGAGAAGGTGGGATCAAGGATAGTTGTAAAGAGTTTGCCTTTGGAGAGAAGGGTCACCTCTTCATCAGAAACTAGAGCAAAGAAGTTAAATAGTTAGGATGGTGTCTAGAAGGGAGTGGGGGGAGTGCATGGTAATAGTTTCTGTTTTCATGGTAAAATGTTAGGTGATATACTCATAAGAGAGGGTGGGAAGTGGCATACTGGGTGAAGCTTGAAGAGAAAAGGTTTGGAACAGCTGTTATGGTGAGTATGATAGAGAGTCAGTTAGGGAGGAAAAAAAGAGTTGCTTTGTTGGAGTGAGGCTTCCATAACTTTGTAGTGGAAGTGGCATTTGGTGGGAATGATCTAGAGTTGGGATTTAGCAAGATGTAAATAGCAATAGGAAAGGGGAGGTGAGGTTTTGGAAGTGGAAAATAAAGTTGAACTTGGGGCACTATTAGGAAGGAAAATTATTATTAGAGGTGGGATTTGGATTTAGGTCCTCCGGACTGCATTTCCAGCACTCTAGTCCTCCAAACTAGATTGTTTAATTGGCCTGTAGATGATAGATTTTTGTCTTCTATCTCCAACATTATAAAGATGTTTTTAATTTTAAAGTGCTCCTGTATTAGTCTATCAGTGGAAAATGTAAACCTTTCATTAGCCAATTTAATTTCGAAAAGACAAGATAATGCCTTTTCCTAAGCTTGTGCAAGACTGCTATATGACAGATATTATGTACAGATTATGTGTAACATAATATATAATAATGTAATATTGTATTAAAGATTGTATATTGTAGCAATGTGCAGTCTTTTCTATGCATATATTACACTAATAATCTGCTACCAGTAGGCTATGACCTTTAAAATTATGTTTAAATAGGGATGATGGGCAGCAGTACAGTCATGTGATTATCTGCTTGTCTAACTCTATGTTAAAATGACCCAGGTAAGGCATGGTATATATGACTGTAGAAGACTTCCCCTCCCCCTTTAATTCTCACCTGCAACTTTAATTTTACTAGGAACAGCTAGGTAAATAAATGTGAGATTAAATTGCTAGTAATTGTTTTGTTCTGGTTTTTAAAAAATTATGTTTCTTGTTTTTAGATTTTCCTTAATTTAAGTTGAAATTGGTATTGTTCTTAGAAAAAATCTTACAGTGCAAATGATCTTACTCCTAGGAATGTTCAAGAATTCATTTGGTACTAATGAAACCCTATAATGTGTGTTCAATCCCAATTAGCTTTGTGTAGAACAGAACTATTCTGTAGCTACAGACTAAGCTTGGCTCTGGCATGTGATCACAAATGCATTCTATGGGTTATAAAGGGGAAACCATTGATGGGCTGAGGATGACTGAGAAAAAAATACCATTTTTTCAAAATCAAAAGCATGTATTTTTATGACAAGCTTGTTAAGTGTAATCTTGATGTACAAAAACTTTTTCATCTTCAAAATGTGATGAATTGAAACTTAGTTTAAGTGTTTCCCTTTCTAGATGAAATTACCGAAGCCAAATCTGGAAGTACTACTCCACAACGATCGGGTTCTGTGAGCAATTACCGATCTTGCCAAAAGAATGATTCAGATGCTGAAGCTCAAGGAAGATCCTCAGATGTTTCCCTTACCTCATCAGTGACTTCACTTGACTCTTCTACAGTTGACTTAACCCCAAGACCAGGAAGTCACACAATAGAGTTTTTTGAGATGTGTGCAAATCTTATTAAAATTCTTGCACAATAAACATAAGTTTGCTTATTTCTTTCATAGCAATAAGCATGCAGAAATCATAGCCAAATGCTTCCATTTGTAATCAAGTTATAATTATGGCACTGAGAAGAATAGCCCTTTCCGAATGCAATTTGCACAGAGATTGGAACGTGATTAATAGGCTAACGAAGTGAATTGTGATTATTTTATTGTCCATTTTTCAACAAGTATATAGTATATAATACAAAAGGCACAATGAATTCTAAGTCTCTCGAGCTCACTTGAGTTTTGGATATTTTACTGCACACTGGGCTTTGTAGAATATTACTGTTTTACCTCAAAGGCCTTTATATTTCTCTTATGTTTTGTTAAATTTTTGCTTCAAAATTTAAGTCAATAAATACTTGCCTATTAGTCCCTAGAAAACTAAAGAATTGATTGTTTTTCAGCTCCTTTAAGTGCTTCTCCTTTAAGTAATCATCCAATAATTTCAACAGTCTGAATGACTGTATCTCTCCCTTCCGTTATCTTATAATATAATTGAAAATTGTTACTTCAAAGACATAAAATGTAAACACATTTTAGTTAAGGCTGAGAAGTCTGAGCACAGAGTGCTTCCTCATTCAGATACCCTTGGCACTTAATTTATTCTAATAGTAAGTGCTAATACTTTCTATATATAAATTGCTCTTTCTGTCATAAGGGATGAGTTGGCATACACTGTAAATAAGACATTGGGCAATGCTCTCCAATTTTAAAAATACTCTATTTACTTTTTATAACATATCTTGACAATTCATTATTAAATTAAAGCATGATTCTTTAGTCAATTGATTATGTATCTGTTTTAAATTGACAGTGAAGATAACATCTACACAGAGTATTTAAGTGCCCAGTTATTTGGGGGGTTTATTTCTCGGATGAAATTTAACATGAAAAAATTCAGTTTTCTGAAGGATCATATTTCCCAAACTAGTTCTAGATTTTGATTAATTTTTAAATAGGATTATATGAACTGAAGAAAATGCTAAACCACCTCAAGATCTGACTTTTAGAGACCTGTTTCTATAGCTGGAAGTATTCATTTTTTTCTTTTCGGTAATGGTGTCATATAGCTATGGTAAATACAAATTTAAAGCCATTTTAGAGGAATCTGATATCATGTGTATGCTAATAAATATAAACAAATGCTGAATCTAATATTCTTGCCTTATATATGTTACTTTCAGTTTGATTCGTTTTATGAATAATATAGCACTGTTCCATATCCCCAAGTATTTCTTTCCTTTATTTAAATACCTTTACTTATTAGGTTATTAGGCAAACACAATGCATATCTGCCTAATCAGATGATAGTGTGTCCATTTGAATATCATGATAACTTACATGAATGGTTACTGTAGTTGTGAGTTCAACTCCAACAATTTAGTAACATGCACTGAATTGAAAAGAAGCACGACACTGCTTATGTCCAGGGGTTGCTGTACTTAACGTTAAATGTGGACTCTGTACAAAGTATTAATATATCCACTTAATATAAATTTAAATTTTCTTTAAAAAAATTTTTATGGCCCTTGATATTTAGAATGATATTTTGAGACATGTTCTTCAAGTGAAACGTAATGTCCCTGGAGATTGGCAAAAGATTGTATTTTTTAAAGTTGAAGATTTTGGGGTATGTATATAATACAGGGGACATTACTATAATGTCTATATATGCTAGAGGAAGAGGAACCAATTAAAAAGAACTTTCTAAAATACTTTATTAGTCTTATAAAATTCAATTCTGATATATTCTGTTAAGTTATTGTGATCCCTTCTGGTAATTGAGTTTTTTTTTTTTTGAAGTTGTTTAAATATTGCACTTGTACAAATAGTATAATAAACGCACAGACTTTATTGCAGTATATTACTTTTTAAGCTGGGATCTTTTTGAAATGAAATGAACTTTTGGTTGTATATGTCAAGGTTGTATCAAAACTTTCACAATCTGTTGTAGTCTGCAAATTCTAACTAATGTTGAAGACCTACAAAGAGTCAAGATGCAAATGGTTTTTAATCTTTTTTTATATCTTTTCAGCAATTTATATTTTTTTGTGCTTTAATGCAACCATGTTTTTTACTTTGTCTTGACAGCTGGGAGATGTATAGGCTTTTGCCACAAATGTATTGTATACATAGTTTTAAATATAATGCAGATTTTTCTGGCATGTAAAGATTTTGCCATTAAAATAGATGATTTCTCATTGAAAGGAATTTTTATACTGGGTTTGGGGGAAACAGAAGCTTATACTACTTACCTAATTTAAATGTGATTTCATTAAGATATAGCTCCATCTTTTATTTGTTCTGCTTTTTTTTCTTGAAGTGTGTGTAGTTCAAGATTTTGGATGATTTTTTACAATGATTTCCCTTTTTTTATACACTGTTGTCTTTGAGATTATAGTGATGTCATGCATGTTGAATTGATGCCATGGTAATGTGGGTAAGCTGCAGGCTTCACTAAACTTTAGAGAACTGATTGGCATTTTTGGGAATGAAAACAGAAAGGATTTGGTCAAGTATATGCTATTTGTATGTATCTTTTTCTTACTTTCCCTCTCCCGGATTTTCGTTAGTATGAAAACACCTTGACAGAGCTTTCCTTTTTATTCTAATTTCTCATCATATTCATTGATAAACTGAAATTCTACATGCAACATTTTATAAACTGGTAGTAAGGTAGAAATTGATCTTTGTGGTGCAATATTCTGAGAATTTTCATGTATGTTTTGACGAGTGTATTTCAGTATAAATTTTCAAATAAACTATTTACTCTGCTTTAGAGCCACTGTATATTATAGCACAGTGATCATTTTTCTTCTGTTAAGAACATTGTACCTAATTCCTTTCAAAATATCTGGCAATACCAAATGGAAAAAAAATGCTTGTTTGTAGTTGTGCAGCTGTAATTTTTTTTTTTAAAAAAAATACGGTATCTAAATATAAAATACTTAATTTTTATTTTTGAGGTTTTAAAGTTGTGTGCAAATTATTTCATCCCTTGTAACTAAATTACAATGAATTTTTAATTTATTTAAAATCAAGAACAGCTTAAAACATCAGAAATATGTAGAATGAAATTATAGCAACTACCATTAATTGCTAACTGCTAGTACTTATGCTGGTATAGTTTTAATTGTTATTATTGTGTTTTTAAGAGTGCTGCCTAATAGATTCTGTGCCAGTTAGTTGTCAGCCACAATCTTAGAGATGATATTCTGATTTTTATTAAGATTTGTATTAAATAGACTGCCATGTCTAACATGCAGTGCCAATCTTTTAACCTTGTAGCAACTTTTGAGTTGCTATATTTATCTTAACCTTTTAAAATTATATGGTTCTCTTGTTTTAAACATTTTATCCTTGTTCATAATACTGTCATCCATAAAGCAAACTTAGGGACAAAGAATATCATTCTATTAATTTCAACGGCTTCTTAGTATACTCCTAATATACTATAGGTCCATTAATCAGCAATTAAATGATAACATCTCTTGAGATTAATGGTGGAAATGATTTATTTTCTTTGTCATTGAAATAAATGTGTATATTAAGTTTAATTTAGTCTGTGAACAGGAAGACTAGGAATTGTATTTTTAAAATTGATTTAAATGGCTATTAAAAATTAAATTTACAATATTGAGTGTCCCAAAAGTTTTAGTGCAGTTTAGTTAAGCTCTAATTTCTTAAAACTGCACTGGGACTTTTGGGACAACTTGTATATCTTCTCAAATTTTAGAATTAACTACCTTTGAATGCTGCAAATATTTAGCATATGTTGGGTTGACTAGATCAGATAGATAGGAAGAAAGATAATCTATATCAGTATACACACATGCATACGTTTCTTTTCACCCAAAATAAGCACTAAAATTTTTTGCTAGATACACTTCAAATGTTTGCCTTTTTGAAATTTACCATTCATAGCAATACTATTATTATGCATTTTGATGTGTGCTTTGTGTAGAGTGTTATAAAGGTATCATTAACTCAAAAAATGGCATTTTATGGGGATTTAAATAGTTACTTGTTAATGTGCTACTGAACTCTCATCTGACATGTGAGAGAGTGGATATATTTAGATAAGATCCATTATTCTTAGCATGACTTCATATTCCTCTACAGTACATGATAAATTTCACTCAGGTTTAAAAAAAAATTCTTCCAAATTGAGGTTGATACCCTGGCAGCTAAGTCTTACTTTTTTGCTGCTCCTGCTAATGTTAATGTTGGCCTTGCTATCCACTGGTAATGGGGGAATCTTTTGCAGTCCATCAGTCACTGTTGCTGCAAATAATGTCATTAGGTTTGGTTTATATGGTAAATACAAGTTAAAACTTGAATGTGTAAAAATAAAAAAAAATACATATAGTTTGTACTTGTCAATATATGGTTTCTGTTTTCAGTCACAAAAGTACAAGCTGGGTGAAAGGAAAAAACAGTCCAGTCAAAATTTGGAAGGAAGTATATGAATAAGGCTAGAAAGCGTCCCAGATTTGGATAGTGGTCTTGAATACCAGGCTAAGGAGTTGAATTTTATTCAGTAGGCAGTAGGTAATCTAAGAAAAGGAGTCATTTAGTCACATGTGTGCACAAGAATCATAACTGTTACAATTTGAAGCACTGAGGTGGAAGAAAGAGAAGAGGCAAGAAAATTGTTGGAGAGCCTTTTGTAACAATCCAGGTTGGTTATGAGGGATTGCCACTTTTAAGACCCAGAGGATCAATCATTTGTCTTTGATCAGTGAGCTTTTTTTTTTTTTTTTTTGCTTTTTTGGCAGGGCAATTGGGGTTAAGTGACTTCCCCAAGGTCACACAGCTAGTACATGTGTCAAGTGTCTGAGGCCGGATTTGAACTCAGGTCCTCCTGACTCCAGGGCCGGTGCTCTACTCACTGCACCACCTAGCTGCCCCTATCAGTGAGCTTTTTACAATCAAAATGTGTTATAAGAAAAAAGTATAGAGGTTAACGTGACTGTGTAAGATTGACCTTTATTAACATGCCATTCCAAAGTATGCTCATTTGCTTTAAAGCAGTGTTCTTCAGTAGTACAAAAAATTTAGATACCTCGTGGCATGTCATCTCATGAGGATCCTACAGTCAGTCATCCAAGCTGTATTTGAAGCCACTCCAGCTTGGTATTGTACTTTCCAAAGCTTGCACTGTACTGGCCTAGCCTTGAAAGAGCCCACGATCACCTCCATGCCACGATGATGCATTGGAATAGTAAATCCAAATGCTGCCACAAATAAGAATTATGTATGTGCCAAAAAGTCAGTTTACCATTAGCTTATAATTTATCTATGTTGAAGACTTCCCCTCTTTCCCCAATAGCATAAGGTTTTCCTTTCTCAAAGAAGGAAAGGTAAGTGGAGAATTTCAGCCTCCAAATAAATGGACTGTTTGAATTTTTAGAGAAAAAAAATAGCTTGATCCGCTATAGAGTCTTTGTTGTCAATAATAAAACAATATATTTTGTTTTAATTTTACAATTTTAAATTCACCTCTAAATTTGAACAAATCACTGCCCTTAACTGGATCATGCCTGGTTTGAGTTCTTAAAACCACTGTTTTGGGTAGGCCTACAGATAAGTCTTGGCTCTATCCATCAGACTACATTCAAATTCTATTTAGATTATACTTTTATTTTTAATTTTTTTCAATCAAATATATTTTCTCTCTCCTACCTGTACCTCTCGCCCCACAAACAAATTCCTGCATTGTAGACACTGTCACACTCCTCCCAAGTGTCACCATCTATAGAGTCTCACCTTTTTGTTAGGAGATAGGTAACATGTTTCATCTTGAATTCTCTGAGTGAGTGGTGTCAAACTTAAATAGAAATGGATCCCTCCTGGCATATTGCCTTAGAAAACCACAAATTTATATCTGTGTTGTACTGTATTTTTGTTTACTTTTTTACAACATTTCCCAATTACATTTTGATCAGGTTCTGGCTGTACTCAGGATTTTTGCAGGCCAGTTTGACACGTCTGGTCTGGAATCATGGTTGATCATAGCATTTATCATAGTTTTTTAGTCTTTCAGAGTTGTTTTGTACAATATTGTTGAAAAAACTCTGGTTCTGCTTACTTCACTCTGCATCAATTCACAGGTCTTCCCAGGTTTCTCTAAAATAGTCTGCTTCCTCATTTCTTACAGTATTCCATCCATATATCATGGTTCATGTTGCCCTTTGCTCAGCTTTTCCCAATGAACACCCACTCAGTTTCCAATTTTTTGTCATCAGAAAAATTGCTGCTATCATTGTTTTTGTACATATGGGTCTTTTTCCTTGTTCACTGATCTCTTTGGGGGCATAGCTCTAGTAGTGTTATAGCTGAGTCAAAAGTTATGAACCGTTTAACAACTTTTTGAATGTGGTTCCAAATTGATTCCCAGAATGGTTATACCTGTTAACAGCTCTGATAACAGTACATTAATGCACCTGTTTTCTCATACCCTCTCTAGCATTGTCATTTTCCTTTTTTTTCTCTAAGTTTTACTTATCTGATGAGTATGAGATAGAATCTCAGCTTTAATTTCTATTTCCCTACTCATAATTTAGAGCATTTATATGGTTTTTAATAACTTGCATTTCTTCCTCAGAAAATATCCTTTGACCATTTGAATCAGTTCCCTCTATATCTTAGAAAGGAAACTTGTCAAAGCCTTCATTGTTTTTAGTTTAATTATTTTGTTCAGCTTAGTGGTAACAGCCTCAGGAAGGATTTCAATGTCAAGCAAGTGACTCGTCCAGGGTCACACAGTTAGTAAATGTCTGAGACCCGATTTGAACTCAGGTCTTTCTGACTCCAGGCCTTGCACTCATCCACGGAGCCGCCTACCTGCCAAGCCTAATGGCAAGTCATGTCATCATTTCCCTGATGTCATGGTCTTCTTTGAGAACGAAGGACAAACACAACAATGTTGTTCAACTATTCTTCTCCTTTATTCTGTTTTTAAACAAAATGTTATCGATAGCGTTTGTTTTTACATCAAATGCATTTCTCAATGTATTTCCTTCTCTACTTTTTCCTATAGCGATCCTTTATAATAAGAGTTCTCAACCTGAGGTCTATGAACTTGGTTTTTATGAATAGCTTGCTCACTCTTTTCCAATTTAATTTCATTGATGCTGTGTGTGTGTGTGTGTGTGTGTGTGTGTAACTATGCTTACCCACTAACTTCCTAGCCATTCTCCCCAGCACAGATATACCACCTTCATAGAAAATAAGTACAAGGAAGCAAAACAAACCACACATTTGCATTGTTTCATTCTACACCTCTAGTCTACCATCTCTCTGCTAAAAGGTGGTAATTGACTTCATCAATCTTCTGGAGTCATGATTGGTCCTTGTATTGATCTAAGTCTTTCAAAATTGTTCTTTACAATGTTATAGTCATTATATATATAATGTTTTTCAGTTTTTGCTTAGTTTGCATCAGGAAATAAAAGCCATCATGTTTCCCTCCATCTACCACTTTCATAATTTCTTAAGGTGCAATATTTCATTATATTCACATATCATAATTTATTCAGCCACTTGTCTCAGTGGCTTTTGCATCTCAATTGTCTTCCATCTCATCCTTTTGGGGTCCTTCATAATTTCAATGTCTATGTAGATATTCCCATTGCCAACACCTTAATCTCTTGGTTTTCTGACCTCCCTAAATCCAAATATGTCTTTTTCAGCCCTGGACCTATCACTATTTGGACCTTCCTCTAAAATCCTTAACTTCTCAAACCCCTCTCACATCATAGCCACCTCATTGTTCTAACTTTCCTGATCCTTTATTCGTACTGAACTTACTTTTTTTTTTCTTTTCATGACCCCATAATTCCCTTGACCCTATTTCTATCCCCTTGCTGATTGACTTGCTTGCCCACTCAACCTCCTGTCACCAGTTCAGTGATAAACAATAAGAAATCTTATGGAATTTCAGTTGTTTTTGCTTTGCTAACTTAAGGCAGGCAAATAGGATTTATGCTCATGTTTTGATTGACTATGTTTTCATCAGATTTTATATATTCACTCATATTCAGCTTCTCATACACTTCTCTGTTGCCCATCTTAAAATTTTATTTAGGTTCTACTTTTGTTAATTTTCTAAAAATTATTTTTAAATTCATTTACTTTATTGGGGACCCAGAATTTAGAGTTAGAAAGGACCTTTGAGATTGTTCAACCCTATCATTTTTTTTTATTTTGGTTTTTGAGCAGGGCAATTGGGGTTAAGTGACTTGCCCAAGGACACGCAGCTAGCACGTGTCAAGTGTCTGAGGCCATATTTGACCTTAGGTCCGCCTGGTTCCAGGGTTGGTGCTCTACTCACTGCGCCACCTAGCTGCAACCCTATCATTTTATAGATAGAGAAACTGATATTCAGAGAAGTTGTGATGGCCCAAAGTTATACAGGTAGCAAGTACGAGAGCTGGATTTCAAGTCCAAGTTAATCAATAAGCATTTATTAGGTGTCTGTGTGGCAGATGCTTTTCTAAGTGCTGGGAAAACAAATGCAAAAGTGAAACAATCCCAAACCTGATGGTGCTTACATTTTTTTTAATTACGATTTTATTACTATCTTATGATTTGTCACTTTTGTTTCTAAATATATTGCTCCCTTGATACTCCCCAGTGAGCCATCCCTGTAACAAAAAAGGGGGAGAAATGAACTGCACAGACCCAAATTAAGACTTAATAATGAAATCTTAAATGGTGAGTCTAAAAAAACAAACAATACATTATGTGAAAGAAAATTATAGTGATGAAACAACTTACCAAAATTTTCTGGGATGCAGCTAAACATGTGAAAAATCATCTCTGCAAACATGTTAACAAAGTAGAAAAAGAGGGTTAATGAACTGGATGTGCATTTAAAAAAGTAAATCTAAAGAGTCAATAAACCTAGCATGAAAAAGATATTTTAAAATTACAGGAGGAATAAACTGGAAGCACTCTAGAAGTGATAAAACTAAAAGCTGGTTCTTTAAAAAGACCAACAAAATTGATAAACTTTTAGTCAATCTGATTAAAAAGAACAGACAAATCAACAAAATAGCAAATAAGCAGAATGAAATGACAATAAAAGAAAATTTTAAAATAGTTAAAACCTATTGTCAGTTACATGGTAATAAAAGTGAGAACACAAAAGAAATTGAAGGACACCTTCCAAATATACAAAACACCCAAATTAACTGAAGACCAATTAGAGATCTTAAATAATCAAATCTCAAGGAAGGAAATGGAACTAGCCGTAAAAGAACTGCCAAAAGGGGGGAAAAATGCCTGGCCTTGAGAGATTCACAAGAGAATTCTATTGAACTTTTAAGGAACAGTTAGTACATATGCTTTGCAAATTATTCTCAAAAATTGGGAAGGAAGACATCCTACGAGATTCCTTTTAAGACAAATGTAGTGAATACCCGCCAAGGTAAGATAAGGCACAGGCCAACTATAGACTAATATCATTAAGGAAAATTTTAAATAAAATCTCATCAGACTACAATAACTTATCAAAGATGTCATTCTTTATAACCAAGTTGTATTTATACCTGGGATACAAGGATGTTTCATCATTAGAAAAAATAACATTTTTCCCATTAAAAACAAATATCCAAACCACATGATTATCTCATTAAATGTGGGAAAAGTCTTTGACAAAGTACAACACCCATTTGTGCTAAAAACCCTACAAAATATAGTTGCAGAGGAGTCTTTTTCTTAATAACATGAGTTTGAGCCAAAATGAGTTATCATGTGCAATGGGTATGCTAGAACCTTCTTAATAAATATAGATGTAAACGAGGATGCCTATTCTTTTGACTATTTAATATAATTCTGGAAATGCTAGCAATAGCAGTAAGATGAGAAAAAAAAGGCATAAAAATAGGGAAAGAGGAGATAAAACTATCCTTATTTGTTGATGAAAAGATGATTTACTTGCAAAATCCTAGGAAATTATCAAGGATTCTTAGACACTAGCTTCAGCAAAATTATAATAAACCTATAAAATAAATCTTCAAAATCAATACATTTCTACATAATAAAATCGAAGAGGCAGTGATAGAGAAATCCCATTCCAAACAATTACAAAGTACATGAAGTATGTGGTGACCAATCTACCAAAGCACCCAAAAGGTTGTTACTGAGCTAATTACAAAGTGCTCCTTAAAGAAATAAAGAATAACAAATAGCTGCTCATTGACATGACAGCTGCTCATAGAGTGCTCATGACAAGGCTGTGACAATGTAATAAAAATGGTAATATAGCTAAAGTTAGTATATACTTTTAATGCTACACCACTAAAACTTTCAAAGACATACTTAGAATTTGATAAAATTCATTTGGAAAAATGAAAAATCTGAAATATATCAAAGGAAAGGAAGGGACAAAGAGAAGATCACTTCTAGACTTCCTACTATATTTCAAAGTGACAGTCATCAAAATCATCTGGTATTGGTTAAAAAATTGAGGTAGATTGATGGCATAGACTAGATGAAACAATAGAATGCAACTGTTCAAGAAAGTTGGAAAACAAAAATTTTCAGAAAGAACTCACTATTTGATTTTTCAAAAGCTACTGGAAAAACTAGAAAACTGCCTGGCATATATCAATACCTTAAACCATATTCCACAATACATTCTAAATAGTATGTGTCCTTAATATTAAAGATCATACTATTAAAAAATGGAGAAGCAAATTATATACCTCTCACAGCTATGGTTAGGAGATGTGTTCCTAAATAAGATATAGAGGCAATTACAAAAAGTTAAATTGATAACTTTGATTACGTGAAACTGAAGAGCTTCTTCACAGACAAAATTAATACATCTAAGAAGGGAAGCACGGTCTAATGGAAAACTTCTGTGTCAGATTCCTCTGAGAAGGTTGGTATAGAAATCTATAAAGAATTAATGTGTATAGAAAGTCAAAAGCCATTACCCAGTAAATAAGTGATCAAAGGATGTGAACAAAAGTTCTCAAAAGAAGAATTATAAACTTTTAACAGCCATATGAAAGGACACTCCAAGAGTGGTGCACTCTAAGTAGTGAATCAGTATGATGGAAAGCGATCTGGAATTATGCAAATACAATTTCTAAAATGTCCATACCCTTTGATCCAGATATTTCATTACTAGACCTATACCCCAAGGTAGCTATTGATAAGAAGAAAGTCCCTATATATGTGAAAGTATTTGTAACAACTCATTTTGTGATAACAAAGAATCAGAATCAAAATAGACGTTCATTGATTGGGAAATGGCTAATTAAATTGTCATACATGAATGTAATGGAATATTACTGTGCAGGAAGAAATGACAAGTGTGACAAAAACAGAGAAACATGGAAAGATTTATATGAACTGATTGAGAGTTAAGTAAGCAGAACTAAGGAAAACAATATAAACAATGTAAATGGAAAGAACACCGCCCCCCCCCAAAAAGTCAAAAGTGAATATTCCAAAAAGTTTAAAGAGCAAGTGTATCTTAAAAGAAGAGATGAGAAAATTCTCTGACCCCAACCTTTTGCAGAGGTAGGAGGCCTATGATTATTACACATAACACATATTCTTCAGACTTTTTTTTGAAGTTTTGATCAGTTATTCTTATTTGTTTATTTGTTTTGGAAGAAAGAGGTGGTAGAGTAATAAACAAAGATTTCTTCAGAGACTCCCCTAAAACAGAATTCTCTTCCAAGATCACAGGTCCCCAGCAAGGAAAGTCTCTTAATGGAAACCAAACTATATATCCCTTGAAACAGGTCTCCTCGTCAAAAAAAATAGAGCTCCTGTCCAACTGACAAGGGAAATTCTTACCTCACTTTTCAGAGCCAGTTGGTTCAGCATCTTATGTAGGGCAGAATCTGAGATTGAGGTCCTGGGGAAAAACTGTTGAAATCAGCTGAAGTAGCCATGCAAGGTAGAGGACATGAACCCTTGAATCAGAGATTTTTTTGCTTTGATATCAGTAGTGCTAATAGTATAAATGCAATATTGAATTCAAGTGATATGTGGTCACATGGTTCATTTGTTCATGTGCTATCTGTTAAATAGACATCAGTGTGTCCTAAGTGGGCTTTGTCGCTAAGTCTGTGAGTTTCTGTGTGAGGAATAAAAAATCCTAAATAAAATAAAAGGAAGTAGGACCCAAGGGATTCAGGGGTGAATTTTGCCAAAGTTTAATGAATGGTTAATTTCTATACTATTGAGGTAGGACATTTAGATAATGCCTCTTCACCCATGGAAGGAAATGAGTTATGGAAATAGAGATAGCTGGATTACCTGATGAACATCCATCAGTGTGGCCTCTGACTTCCTCTGTTTAGTCTCATTTGACATTCAGGATTAATGTATTCAAAGACATGTTAAGTGTTTAACCTGAGATGGGTAAATCTGTAAGAAGCTTTAGCTTCCTTTGTTTACCCTAGGCCCTGGGCAGTTTGATAGTAATATTAGTGACTCTTCTGTAGTTTTATTACTGTCCAGTTAGAAATAACTTCTGTGGAACGGTTATGTGTATAGCTTCATTTCTACAAACAAACAAGCAAGAAAGACAAGACTGATAAGGTAGCAGTAAGGCAGACTAGAATATGCCTTTGCATTATTATATAAGTATGAGTTGAGGTGAAGAAGATGAGAAGCCGGAGCCAAAAGTCCTCAGAGCCAAATGCCCTACCTGGACCTTGAGGAAGTGCTAGGTGACAGAAATAATATCTGGCACAGTGTTGACCATATGGTTAGGCTAATTTTCCCCCTGAGCAAGGCAAGGAGACCAAGACATGATTGGTCCATAGAGCTAATTCTCAAGCCATTGACATAGCTTCCTCATTGCCTTAAGGAGTCATTGCTTCTCAGATTTAGCTGATGTCCCACTGCTGTTGAAGTCATCACATCTTGTTGACTAGATGAGTTTGTCTCTGGAGACAAAGAGTCTTCTATCTACCCAAACCCAGTTTTGTATCCTTGCTGATTATCCTTCCCATGCTATAGTTAAATAAGTAACACAGAAATATGAAACTACAACTAATATGTACAATTTGCTTTTCTTTTTAAGCACATAATAAATTCAATGTATAACTTTCCATGATGTCTTTCAAAACCCTTTTGATTTGCAAGACACCAAGCACATAACCTTTTTTTCTTTTTCTTTTATTAAGATTTTTATTTTTACTTTACAACACTCAGTTCCGCATGAACCTGAGTTCCAGATTTTCTTCCCCCCCCCCTGCCCTCCCTCCCCAAGACGGCATGGAATCTGATATATCTTCTACATAACTTCACATTGAACTTATTTACACAATAGTCAAGTTGTAAAGAAGAATTATTACCAGTGGAATGAATCGTGAGAAATTAGAAACAAAACCAAAAAAAAAAAAACCCAAAAACAAAAACAAAAGAGAGAAGAAAAAAAAAACAAAAGAGAAAAAAAAAGGAGAGCAAAGAGTTTGCCTCAATCTGCATTCAGTCTCCATAGTTCTTTCTCTGGATGTAGATATATCTCTGCAGATAACATTCTTACTGTTGGTTAAAAGATAATCTACCCTTGGGCAGGAACCTGGCATTTCTATATTTTAAGCTGTGGTCCAGAAATCCAAATCCTATTCTTATCTTCTTAGCCAACTGTTCACTTTCCAAATCAGCTTTTCTCTTACCTGTCTGTACAAATACATTCTAACCTTCTTTTACCTATGGTCACCTTTGGTTCTGAAAGGACGATTGAGGTGATTATGATCTTCAGTTTCTTGTCCAAGAATTCATAAAATTTTTGACAACACTCTCTAGAAATCTTTTGGGAGTGTCAAGCATACTGATGTGAATCTATAGAAGTCAGTAATAGTTACCTACTTTGACAATGTCCTTGTTTGCTGCTTTTACTTTCTTAACTGTTTTTTAACCACCTTGGAGACTCTTTTTACCTGTGAATATTTATAGTTGTTTTTATTATAGGGAAAATTTATTTGAACCCTCAATTTAATTAAAAAATTAATCCATTTCATCAGATGCAGAATGGTGTCTTGGAGGGCTCATTACAAACTTGCCTATGACTGCTTTGACTACATCCCATAGATTTTGATGTTCTCTCTGACTTGTAATTGTCCTTGATATAATTTTTTTTATTTCTTCTTTCACCTAAATGTCTTTTACTTTTTGTTTTTCACAAGGACCTGTTTCTTAATAGCTAGCATTTTAAAGTTTGCAATAATAATTGAGCTCTTTATATAATAATATAGCACTTTAAGGTTTTCAAAGTGCATTTAAATATTATCTCATTTTAGCCTATAAACAACTTTGAGGGGTAGGTTCTATTGTGATCATTCCTGTTTAACAAATAAGGAAAGCAAGCCAGACCCAGGATTGAGTGATTTGCCTAGGGCCACACAAACTAGTAAGTGTCTGAAGCAGACACTTCAAACGATTCAGGTCTTTCTGACTCTAGGTCAAGCTCTCAATTAACTCATCACTTAGTTGCCTCAGATAGAGCCTTTATTTACTACTGATTATTGAACTAAGCTCTAAAAATATGATCTATACGATCTATGCTTTTGAAAATTTATCTACATCCTAGCTGTGATCCAATGTGTGACCATTATTTTTTTTTTGCATGTTCTTTGTCTTCTGTAAAAATAGTTAAGTCACAATGATTGGTTTGAGTGTGGGTTTGATGAGCAGAAAGGTATAAAGATAATGAATCTGATTTGTGATATATTTAATTTGTGGTATTGGGCAAGATAGCTGGATGGAAATGCTCGGTAGGAAATGTGTGACTGGAGTTCAAATGTCGGTAAAGGAAGGTAAAGATTAGAAATCAACAATGTAGAAGTAACAGCTAAAAGTACGGGAGTTAACGAAATTTCCAAAGGCAAAAGGACTGAGAAAACCTTGGAGATGACCTAATTGTGTAGGGTGTGAGGAAGAAGTATAGTCATTTGAAGAAATTCTGAAAGATAGATGATAGAGGTAAGAAGACAGCCTGGAGGAGGCAGTTAAACAGCACAGGCTTCTAAGGAAAAGTGAGTGGTCAACAGTGTTAAATGCTTTGCTGTTTAGTCATTTTTCAGTCATGTCTGACTTTTTGTGACCCCTTTTGGGGGTTTACTTGGTAGAGATACTGGAATGGCTTGCCATTTCCTTCTGTAGCTCATTGTACAGATGAGGAAACTAAGGCAAACAAGATTAAGCGACTTGCCCAGGGTCACACAGCTAGGAAGTGTCTATGGCCTGATTTGAATTCAGGTATTCCTAACTCCAGGCCTGGCATTCAATCCACTAATGATAAGGACTAAGAAATAGCTGCTCAATTTGCAGATTACAAGGTCAGTAATAACCTTTAAGAGGACAATTTCGGCCGAATGGTGGGCATGGAAGGAGAGACATTGTGATGGATGTAAAGCACTTGGCAAACCTTAAAGCATGCTATAATTGCCAGCCATTAGTATTATATCAGCCTCAGTTTCCAAGCCTCCTGTCTGGTGGTGATTTTATTCCTTGAGCCTTCCACAGCATTGCTGAACTCAAGCAATGTTTTAGAGCAATATAGGCATGTGCTGATCGATGCTTAACAACAGGATTGGCAGGCCGTGGTGGGGGAGATGGGGAACTGTATGTGCACACACTTTTAATTATTTAATTATTAATGTAATTTAATTATTATATTGTTAACGCTTTAAACAATTAACAACAACAAAAAAAAAATCCTGATTTGTAGTCCCGTTTCCCCCCCCCTCCATAGATTTCTTAGGTGTAAATGCTGCCCATGAAAATTTAACAAATCACTTGGGTTACAGGAGATTTCAGTACACCTGGCTAGAAGCCAAAATGCTAGGGCTGTTCAGAAATGAATCAGTGATAAGGGAATGCAGACAAGAAACAGAGACTATTCTTTTATACCTTTGACCAATAAAAGAAAGGAAATAGAGCAACAGTTGAACGGAATGGGAGGTTTTTAAATAAGATTTTTTTTTGTATATGTGTAATGGAGGATCTTTTACAAAGAGAATATTTATTTCATAAGGTATAATTACAAATACACAGACTTACTCCTCAGATACTATGGAAGAAGCATAATCCCTCCTTCCTGCTTTTCACCACCTTAGTCTCTGGGGCTGAGAAGAGGATTAGGTTTATAGCTTAATTTTGTTCCCACAGAGCACAGTCCCAGTTCCAAGTTCAAACTCACCTTAGACTTGAGTCCCAGCTATCCTGGCTTCTCAGGCCTTCTATGCCAAGCTGCCTGGCAGCACCATTTCGCCTGCATTCCTGGCTCCAATTCCCAGTCCGGTGGGGATCACCACCAGCACCTGAAAGTGAGGAGAAACAACACAAAGCAGAAATAAACATCCTCAGATCCATTTGTTGGACTGGGGAGAGGTGGGAAAAGGGAGGTAAGTAAGGGAAGGAAATCCTTTCAGTCTCAGTTCAATTTGTGGCCTCCACACTGGGCACGGCAGCTAGGAGTGGCCAAAAACATGGCAGAAAAAAAAATCAATGAGTTTGTCTAACTATTTTTAACTACATTCGATAGCCAATCAAGGAGGCTTCTCATATGACAGGGGACACAGTGAATTGCACACTAGCCAAACTGGGGATTCTTGAAAGGACAGCTGAGATACATGTGAGGGATATGCATATGTCCTGTGACATTCACTAGAACCTTTTGCCTCTATCCTCTTGTAAGCCTCTGCACAATCTTCATGGATCGTCAAAGTGTGCAGGGTTTCAGCTTGTTGCTTGCTAGAATTTTGAAAAGACTAGAATTAGTTCCAATCAGTACTGACATGTCAATGAATGTTGGAGAGTCTAGATATAACCAGAATCTGAATGTACACTTTTCTGTTGGCACCAATAACTTCCTTAGGAAATTTCAAGCTCACCTGTATATACCCAGGAATGGATAGTCTTTTTCATTCAAATCACCAAGTCCAGGCCCTGTCATAGGCTTTAAAGGTATTTTACCTAAATATTTGTCATAAAAAGATTGGAAAATGATGATAACTTAAGATTCACTGTCAAGGACAGCATTGTAGTCCACATTCTCAATTTTTACCATCAACTCTGTATGAAGTCCTATGTTTTCAGGTGGAATAGACCCATAAGAAATTGATGATGTCGTCAATGTGACAGACCTGGAAGCCCAGGGTGACCTCCTCTCTTGACTTTGCTCTGGTTACCCAAAGTTGGGTCAGATTTTAACTACTTCCTGACCAATGCTGCATTCTCTTTGCCAGTACAATATAAGTATGGCCATCTGGTCTACAGTTATAACAAAAGTTTGATCTGTTACTGTGATGATTACTTACAGAGGTTGTCTTATGTTAGGAAATTACTTGAAATCTCTAGAGTAGCAAGCTGGGGATAGGGACATGATGGAGACCACAAGCTCTTCTCATTTGGCTTCTTCCCAGAGTCTTTTCTGACTTCAGCAACCTGAAATGGGATTGACATTGTCCATCTTCCATCTCGAAGTTAGAAGGCAGAAGAGCCTGAAGCAACCATAGAGCCCGAAGATCTCAGAGACCCCAAGGAAGTCTGCAAAGACTGATTTCAGACTGTCTCCTGCTTTCGCCATCTCCTCCTGCCCTCACCCAGGATCAGGGCATTGATCTCCACCAATGAAGAGAAGAAAAAAAAAACAAAGAAATAAATGGCCTACCCTTTTTTTTTTTTTTTTTACAATGGAGGAAATATATTTTGGAGGTTAAATAACTTTGCCTCTGGCCATAAGTTGAGTGAAGGGCAGAGCTAAGATCTTAACCAAGATCCTCTTAATCCAAATTTAGAGTTCCTTTTATGATGCCCTTCTGAATCCCTCCAGTCCGCAGTTTTGCTCATGGGGTGGCATCTTTCTTCTCTGGGCATAGGGGTGTGGTGGGGTGGGGAAGGAGAGATATCTGTGCTGCCTTTTAGAAAAAGCTTACACAATCACACCCGACACGGAGAATTTATTAAGCACCATATGGTAAGCACTGGGGGCAAAGGACAATCTCTGTCTTCAAGCAGTTTACATTTGAATGGGGGAGGCAATAGGCAACACACACACACACACACACACACACACACACACACACACACAGGGCAAGCCATATACAGGATAAATAAGAAAAATTAACAGAGGGGAGGCACAAGAATTAAGAATGGATGGACAAGATCTCCTGTAGAAGATAGGATTTTAGTTGGGACTTAAAGGAAGGGAAAGCCAGTAGGCAGTGATGAGGAGAGAGAGCCTTCCAGGCACTGGGGACAGCCAGAGAAAAGGTGAGGCAAGGTGATGGAGTGTCCTGTTCACAGAACAGCCAGGAGGCCATTGTCACTGAATTGAAGGATTCTTGTTGGGGAGTTAGGGTGTAAGAAGACTGGGAAGGCAGGAGGGACTACGTAATGAAGGGCTTTGAATGCCACAGAGAAGCATTTTGTAATTGCTCCCGGAGGGAATAAGGGAGCTACCGCCGTGTGTTGAGTAAGGTACTGATATCGTCAGACCTGAGTTTTAGGAAAATCACTTTGGTGGCTGAGTGGCGCGTGCCCTGGAGTGAGGAGACAGCCCACAGGCAGGCTACTGCAGTAATTTAGGACAGAGGTGACGAGGGTCTGCGCTAGGATGCGGGCGATGAGAGAGGAAGGAAGGTGGCACATTCTAGAGATATTATGACAGGAGGATGGACAGGGCTTGGCCGTAGAAGGGGCGCACATCGGAACTCTAATCTCCCCCGGATTACCGGAGCCCAAGCGTTGTGCACGAGTCCTACGGAATTTCCGGCTCTGAGCAGCAGAGATCGCGCCCAGGGCGAATTTCCCGCAGCCCCAGCAGAGGCCGCCCTGATGCTCGCAGGCATCGACCTCCGTTTCCTAGGAGACCTCATGACACTTCTAAGGAAACCTCCCCCTCGCTTTTTCAAGAGAGACGGAAGTGCGAACGGAGTCGCTTCCGCTTCCGGTGTACGGGAGTGGCGTGGAACGTAAACACTGGTAGTAGGCAGCTGTCGCCAGGTAACCCGGGGCTCTCGGGGTGGCCTGGGTAGGTTGGGGCGGAGGAGGCCTGGCTTTGGTGAAGAGACATCTCTAGGAGTTGCGGGGAGGGGACCGCAGCCCTATGGGTTGGCCCCCAGGTTGAGCGGGAGGCCGGGATGGCCTTTAGAGGTCGGGGCGCCTTCGCCCCTTGGGAGATGGGAGGAGGGGGAGCGAGCTCTTGTCTCCCCCGCCCTGGGTCTGTGTTGGGGTCCCGGAGGGCGGCTTGGAATATTCCCGGGAGAGTGGCTTCATTTGCTGCGTCCCCGCCACCCCCTTTCTGACGTCCGTGGGCAAGTTTCACACAACCCTCTACCCCTGCCGGCTGTGGGGAGGGGGAAAGTCGCTGAGCCTGTTCTCTGTTTTAAAGGAGTTACGTCATTTCTCGGAGCCCCCACTGACTGCACCTCCGGGGACTGACGGGAGGAGCGGCTTGAGCCGTGTTCCCTGTTCTGGCTTGTGTTTGGGGGTTAAGTAATGTCAGTGATAAGCTGCGCCCCCCAGAGCCTCAGCATTGAATAAAACGTAGCTTATAAATAGACAAAAATAGTCATCCGGCATTAACTTAAGAGTGCCCACTGTGCACTCCGGTAGGGTAGCCCGGGCAAGGACAGACCAGTCAGTAAATGCCTCCTAAGCACCTACTTTGTGCCAGGCTTTGAGGTAGATATTGGAGTTACGAAGAAAGCGCAAAGGACAGGCTCTCCTCTCTCTTACCGTTGTGGTATTTTAGTGGCATTCAGAAGGTCTTGATGTTCATGGTTTCTTCGGAAATCAAGGAAGTATTATTGTGTTATTTTGGGGAAAAAAAAAACTTCATTAACCCAAGTATGAGAGTGGAAAAAAATTATACTATGTCTAGGAATTCTTTTGGTTAAAGCAAAAACTGCTTCGAAAACTAAAAAGTGGTAAAAACAATTAGGAATTGATGTTTCAGTTTCTCTAAATTTACAAGGTTTATAACTTTTTGGAATTCCATTAGAATGTAAGTTTCTTGAGGGCAGGAACTAACGTATGTCCCCATGTATAAGAGCTCCCATGTGTAAGGTGCTGCCATGTATAAGACGCACTTGAATTTAAGCCGAAATTTGGGAAAAAAATGTATGACAAAGTTATTGAACTCAAGTTTTATTCATCTGTTCATAGCTTTCAGGCAACCTTTGGGCAAGTCTGGTGTGTGTACACATGGTTAGTCCATTCTATTTCATGAACCTGAAGCACCAATTGTGTCCTCCTTTGAAATCAGTAACTTCTTTTTCATCAGCAGTTCTTCTCTCCTCATGCTGAGCCATCTTTGTGGACACAGGAATTCCAATTGCCCTTGGGCAATTCAATCGGTATCTTCAATTCCCTCTGTAAATCAGGCCGTTTTGCTGACTTGCCTCTCACTGCCTTCTGCCGTGGCGTTTTCAGTAGGGTTTCTTCTTCCTGTAGCCAGTCTCAGATTGTTTTCTCAGTTGGAGGAGGACCACACTTATGTTCAGCAGCACAATTTCCATTCAACTTTTGCAAACTGGATCACTTGTAACTTGAATTTAGCACTGTGCGAAAATCTTTTCTGAGCTATTTCTGGGCAGAAGTGGCAAAATGTAAGGTAGTAATTATACTGATAACAAATGCAAAACAATGAGCACAAAGACAACAAGCACAAAAAAGGAGGAAATGCAAGGAAAAAAAAATATATACAACCGCTGTAAAAGAGGCACCCAGTTTTAGACCCCAAATTTTTTGAAAAAGGGTGCATCTTATACATGAGGAAATACAGTATTTCATTTTTGTCATGGTATCACCAGTGCTTAACTCCGTGAGAAGTTAGAGGACTTGCCCATAGTCACGGAGCCAGTATGAGTCAGAGAAGGGACTTGAACCCTATCTTCATGGTTTGGAGGCCAGCACTCAAAACATTACACCATGCTGCCAGGTAATTAATAAAAGCTTATTGGTTAAAGATCTATACTGCCTACCTTTTCCATCCTAATCTGCTATTTCCCAAACATGCTTTATATTTTTAGCTTTATTATTCATATATATATATATACACATATATAATATATATATGCATATGTATATTTTAAAAAATAATTCATTAATATCTTTCCTTGTACCTGGAAAGCCCCAGTCCCCTATTGTATCAGATATGCTCTCCATCTCCAGAGAGAGAACTGGTGAGCTTTACCTGTCCTTTTCCACTGGGGAAAAAAAATTCTTGTAACAAATATGAATAGTCAAACAAATTCCTATGTTAGCCATATCCAAAAATATGTGTTTTATTCTGCATTTTTAGTCTATCACCTCTGTATGTTTATTGAAATTCTGTCATTCAAGGTCTGTTGTTTTTTTTATGTGTTTCCTGATGATAGCAGCAAATTTTTCCTTTCCATACAGCTGTTGTAAAATTCTTAAAACACTTATTATCCAAATCAGTCATATGGAACTTATATATTCTTTGTATTATACTGATTTGTGCATTTCTAATATCCTCTAGATTGTAAACTTCTGACATCCTCCAAAAGAGGCACCTAATATTTATCGTTGAGTGAAAAGTAACAGTGGGGTAGAAGGTTAGACTAAGCAAATTTGAGAACCTTTTAGAATCCTGAGATTTTATATAGTTATTCTATTTGTTTTTTAGAATTAATTTATCCTTTCCAGGGTGGCTGTACTGGGAAGATGTTAATCCATAGAAGCTATTTTGAAAAATCTGACTTTAACTGACGTGAAAATTTTCTGTGGTCAGAATACGTAAGGCTGTGTTTGAAGAACATTAGAGCTTATTCAACCTGTAATTTTGCTAGTCTGTTACATATTTCTTAGGAATGAGCATACCACTTTTAAAAAAATAACTTATTTTTAGTTTTCAGCATTCACTTCCATAAGATTTTGAGTTTTAAATTTTCTCCCTCTCCCTGCTCTCTACCCTCCCCAAGATGGCATGCAATCTGATAAAAGCTCTACTTATACATTCATATTAAACATTTTTACATTAGTCACGATGTAAAGAAGAATTAGAACTAATGAGAGGAACCATGAGAAAGAAGAAACAAAACAACAAAAGAAAAGGAGAGCAAATAGTATATTTCAATCTGCATTCAGACCGAAAAGTTTTATCTCTGGATGTGGATAGCATTTTCCATCATGAGTCTTTTGGAGTTGTCTTAGATCATTGCATTGCTGAGAAAGACTAAGTCTATCGAAGTCAGTCATTGTACAACATGGCTGTTGCTGTGTACAATGTTCTCCTGGTTCTGCTCGTTTCACCCAGCATCAGTTCATTTAAGTCTTTCCAGGTTTTTCTGAAGTCTGCCTGCTCATCATTTCTTGTAGCATAATAGTATTCCATTATATTCATATACCACAGCTTGCTCAGCCATTAGCCAATTGATGGACATCTCCTCAATTTCCAATTATTTGCTACCACAAAAAGAGCTACATGCAGCTTTTATAAATGCAGAAGTAAAACACTAATCTCTCAGCTTACATTTTCTTTGAATGCGGGCCTACTTTTAATATTATCAGATTTATTTTGTTTAATTAAAATCAAAATTATGTTATTAGGAATATAATAAATAACTTATTCATTTGGGTTTTACTTGGTTCTGGTACTGCCACCTCCCTGCTTTGCAGAGGTGGAGGCTGTGGGTGTGGGATTTTGCATATACTGTCAGATATGGTTGATTTATTAAACTGGTCTTTTCTCTTTTTAAATCTTTGTTATAAGTAAGGAATAGCTTGCTAAACGGGGAAGGAAACAAAGACATATTCAATAAAAACAAAAGATAATAAAAATGACGTTAAAATAATCCGTATGCTGTTCTTCATACATGAAGATGGCACTACCGATCTACAGTCGGTAAAGGATGCATTCATGAATTACTTTTCTAAGAGTATTGTTATAGTTACATGGATCCAGTTATATACTCTTTCCGTAGGTATGACCAGTAATACCTATTTGTGAATCAGCCGTCTGGGAGTGAATGGAACTCTGGCTGTGAAATGAGCTGTTACTTTAAGGGCCAGTTGTTGGCCCTTGTTGGCACATTGTAGAGGGCCAAGAGATCTCTAGGAATCAATCAGTGTTTTACCTTAGGGGTTCCAAATCTTGTCAAGTTTTTAGCATCAAATCTAATAGTAACTCACTTGATCTTAGGATCACAGTTCATGTGGCATGTTTTGTTGGGTTGAATAAAGAAGAAAAATGATAGCATTTGTTACGCATGTGAATTCTCAGACCCCTTACAATAGCTCAGTGCCTCTTTAAGAGTCCTCATCCAACAGACTGGGAAGCACCGTCTTACCTCATAGGTTTCCAAACTAGTTGCTCTTGCCTAGCACAGTCTCTACTCTTTTTTATAGATTCTCATCAGGGAAATGTAGCAGGCAGATCTTTTTCTGCTGTCTGTTTAGGGGTTTTATTGTCAGATTTTAATATTCTTACACATAGTCCTCCTCCATTCCTCCTACTGTTCCTCATTATTGAAGACATCACTCTCAGCAAGTCCTTTGCCACCATTCCAGGCAGTCTTAAAGTTGGTGGGAAATGATTAAAATTGGTCATCTATAATTTTCCAGAATGGCTTCCTTTGGATGGAAGAGGAAAATTGGTGAAAAGGTCTCAAAAGTCACATCCCAGCAGTTTGAAGCTGAAGCTGCTGATGAGAAGGGCGTAGTGGAGAATGACGATGTTAACTGGCTTCATGCAATTAAACGAAAGAAAGCAATTCTCCTAGAAGATTGTGCAGAGAAGAGTAAACGGCTAAAGGATGAAGGTGCAGTTTTGGCAGAGAACAGGAGGTATGGTACCTATTTTTCCATGTCAGGCAATGGAGTTTGTTTAATTTTCTGACTGTGTAGTCATTAGATGAAGATTTGTATATTCACACATTTTAAATTTATAAGGTAAATAATAGGTTGCCAAGGTGAACCTTCCTATGGCTAGTATAGAAAAATTTTAATTTTGATTATATTATTTCACAGGTTCAGAGCTATTCCTCGGTTTTGCTTTGCCACCTAATGTGGCTTCATCTAAAAAGGCAGCTATGCTAGATGAAGCACATCACACTTACTTCTCCTGGAATGCTTGATGACTTCTGGAAACTTTCTTATGGCATTAACAACTTTGAATCAGTACTAGGCAAGTTAGGCATTCTCTATAGTAGCTTTAGGGGTATATAATCTCGTTATAACCCTTTTCCCTGTCCAAGGCATCCCCAGTTGGGAGGTTCAGTTGTAGCATTCCTCTAAGAGTTCTAATCTACTCCTTGAAATTTTTGACGTCGTAATTAAAAAAAAAACTTTAGCAGCATAGGGAATCAAATTATATATTTTCTTTAGGGCAGGGATAGGCAACTTTTAGACAGTGGTACAATGGAGTTGCATCTGGGATAGCTTTTAGGGGCCCACTGCCACTGTAAGTATCTTTTGTCTTTTCTTTCTTCCTTTCTTCTTTGAATCTTCTTTTATTCTCCTGTCTGATTTCTTTTTCCTTTCTCATTTTGTCCTGATTCTTGCCTGTTCCACCGTGGCCATTATTTGGCCTCACCGATGACTATAGCTCTAAATGTCCTAATCTGTGAAAAGATTAGATTGTACTAAGTATATCTTAAGGACCTTTCCAACTCTAGACTTCTTTGCTCCTATGTAGTTTGTCCCAGAGAACTTGCTATCCCCAGGTATAAGAGACCCTTTGCATTTCATCCAAGACTTCATTCAAAAATAGACTCTTTAGTGTGTAGTTGATGGCTAAAGAGCACGGGATACTAATTATATCTTCGTTCATAGGTTCTTTGAGGAGCTTCTGAATTTGAACTGGGAAACTCAATAGCCTAATAACAGCATTTCCAGATGGCTGTTGGGGAGTAGCTAGATCATCATCTAATGATTGAAATATTTTTGCTTTCTGTAACTAGAGGATACAGGGTGAAGAGGAGTAACAGAAGTATGTATGTGTGTGTGTGTGTGTGTGTGTGTGTGTATGCATATGTGTATGTATAAACACCTACTTACATGTGTATACACACTTAAAGGGCAGCTAGGTAATGCAGTAGAGGGTTTGCAGGGCCTAGATAGGAAGATTCATCTCCCTGAGCTCAAATCCGGCCTCAGACACTAGCTCTGTGACCCTGGGCAAGTCACTTAGCCATGTTTGCCTCAGTTTTCTCATCTGTAAAATGAGCTGGAGAAGGAAATGGCAAACCACTTCATATCTTTGCCCAGAAAACCCCAAATGGGGTCATGAAGGGTCGGACACCACCAAAACAACTGAACAGCAACAATGATACACACACAATCTTGCTACCAGAGTAGCCCGCAGGACTTCGGTTTTACTTTGAATTATCTAGCCAAAATTCTAAGTTTTAAGTAAATTTTAGTAAATGATCCCTATTCTAAGAGTTTATGCTATTCACTTTTGTTAGTGATCTCTACATTATCGTTTTATTTTAATGATTAAAAAAAAGCAAGGAAGAAGTTACTGTCCATGGTACAGCTAATGGGAAGAGTTTAAGATGTAGTATCACATGCTTATAATCACTGCTACTACAGGCTTAGCTTGGTGGATCTCTTGAGCTTGGGAGTTTTGAGAGCTAAACTAATCAAGTCTGGTATCAGTATAGTGGGAGCAAGAGGCCACCAGGGTGTCAAAAGAGTGATGAATTGGTCCACGTTGGAAATTGAGCAGATCAGAACTCCTGTGCTAGTCAGTAGTATTGAGCTCATGACTAACCACTGTGCTTCACCTGGGAGACCTAGTCTTAAGAAAAAAAGATCTAAGGTGTATATTTTTATTGTTTTCTAAGGGTGCTACTTTTGTGCTTTGTTAATTTTTATCAAGTACAAAATATATAACAATTTTGATTTTTTTTTAAACTATTTTAGAGCTTTTCCTCTTTTTACAATGCATTTTTTTTTAAAATTAAAGAATAGAAGGAGGTAGAAAAGGAATTATGATAGTGGAAACAAGGCAAAATATTAACCAGAAGTTTTATTATTGAGGCAAGTTTTTAAGAATTGCACCCCTCCCCCCATTGTAAGCTATAATTTGGACTTCCTTCCACATTGGCAGTCTCATATCTCCTGCCTCTCCCCGCCTCCCCATTCCCAGACCTAGATCTCTTAGACCTAGACCTCTGGTGTTTCATTTGTTTCAAATAAACTAAGGAGGTGGAGTATATGGAATTTTTGCCATCTTCAGTCTTCCTTATTATTTCCAATAACCCTTTAGTACCTTCTATTTTTGTAATTTCTGCTGCCAGTGGAAGAATTGGAGAGTATTTATTTGTTCCCTATTGCAGTTCCAATTGCAACCTCTGTGTTTAGTCTGGTAATTCCTGTTACCTTCAACCTGTTCTCCGAGTTATCTGATAGGATTGCCATGTATCTCAAATCTCTTTAATGTGGTGAATCGTAGAATCAGAATGTCAGAACTAGGAGGGAGCTACAAGATTAGATGGTAGAATATCCTTCTCTTTTCCCCCATTTTATAAAAAAAAGGCACAGAGATGTGAACTGACTTGCGCAAGGTCATATAGTTTGTAATGGAACTAAGTCTAGTATCCTAGTCTCCCAATTTCCAGTCTTCTGCAACTCTGTCTATAGTGGTACTGGTGAGTATGGCTGTGGGATATGTGTAGTTTGGGAACAAGAATATCAGTGTGTAAGATTAGGTGACGTGTGATTGAATAAGTCAATTTCTAAATTATTGGCACCTATTGTTTCTGTAAGAAATACAAAAGATGTATAAGTCATGGTCCTTACCATAAATGAGTTTGTGATTTAGCAAATATATGCATAGAATACAATTATAAAGCATGGTAGTACATAATCAAGTATAGATGGTGGAAATCAACCACTCTGGAGACATCACAATTGAATTGGTAAGTGGCGGCTTCAGGCTTTGCAGCCGTAATATGTTATACATAGAAGAGAAGTTCTATGGTTAGAATTTGGAAGGTATATGTGAATGCTGGGCTACCCTGAGAGCAGCTTCTGGCTAGTAGACATGTTTTGTGCTGTGTTTTATGATGTCCTTTGGACATCTATCCTCCCATGATCCCACTCTATTTATTCTACTGAAGAAATGTATGAGATAATGAGAGTGTAGAGAGGTTAGTAATGGAGGGAGTAG
Source organism: Trichosurus vulpecula (assembly GCF_011100635.1). Taxonomy (NCBI): domain Eukaryota; kingdom Metazoa; phylum Chordata; class Mammalia; order Diprotodontia; family Phalangeridae; genus Trichosurus; species Trichosurus vulpecula. The sequence goes on along the minus strand of NC_050573.1, from coordinate 406,388,881 downwards.
AGTTAGAATATTGAATGAGTTGATGAGTCAAAGAAGATTCTGAGTAACAGGAAGTGAAGAGAGGAGAAGAAAAAAAAATTAAGTCTGTCTTTGCTCTCTTAATGGGCTGTGAGGATTATGCTGCTGTTCTTAGCATAATTCTGCCTTTCATTGCATTTTCACTGCTACCTTTAATGTTATATAACATCAACATGATGGTATGTTTAGGAGACTTACTGGTAAATATTTGATGAAAGAGGGTTGGCTTATCTTCATGGCTGACTCACATATTCCAACTGCTGTTGTGGCTATTAGAAACTGAGCTAATTCATGTCCTTGCATGTTCATGATGCTTGGCATCTATTGAAAACAGGGATATGATCTGTACCATTAGTTTCATTGGTATAGAAAATTCCCTGGATGAAGAAACACCTTCTTCCAGTATGGGTTGATGCCTTCTCTACAACTTATTTTCCTAGAGAGTTTCCGGGGGTACAGAGAACTTTAGCACAGAGAGCCCAGAATAACAGCCCATGTATGTCAAGTGCGAGACTTGAACTCATGTCCTCCTGGTTCCAAGGTCCAGTCTCTAGCACGACACCTAGCTGCCTTTCCTGATAACAAAATTTCTTTGAAAAAAAACATCCTTTGAGAGACTAAGAAAATTGTAACATTACTGCATTAATCATTTGTGGATTATAGTGCTAGAAGCATCATAGATGTTGAGGAATTTTTGTTTTTTTGTCCCCGTTTTAATTTTTGATTTAGGAGACAATCTTTTGTAACATTCTAATATAAACAGAAAACAAATTCTTAGTTCAAATGTTATCAAAAAAAGAATAAACAGAAACTCCTGGGTTAATATGTTATAGATTATGAATTAACAGTCTAATACAAAAACATTCCTTCTATAGGACTTTACAGAGTTGGCTGTTATGTCTTGAGCACAAAAAAGGTTAACTGTAAATTTCCACATTTATGAAATCACTTTCTAAATGTCCACAAAACAGAACTTTAGGAATTTTTGTAAGTGCCATTTAATAACTTACTGTCATTGTTCTTTTTCTGAACTGCAGAAGAGGGAAGAAGGAAAAGGCAAATTAGTCATTACTGTGATGACCCCCGAATTTCCTGTGTGTAGTTGTCAGAAAATGCAGCCATATAGATAAACAAGATATGTACTACCTGCCCACATAGTCCCCAAATATTGTTAATTTAATGAAAAATGAGTCAGAGCTCTTGTTTGACGTCAAATGGAGAAAATAACCAGATGTTTAACTGATTTTTTCAACTATTTGTTTTGACATAATGTATACATGGCTTCATAGAATAACTAAACATTAATTAGAGGTTAGTAGAATAGACTAGTTTGGCTGCTGTCAGACAAACAAAAGTTGAAATAATTGTCTGAAAATAGATAAATGTAGTCATCAAAGCAGGAAAGAAATACTTACCTTGTTACAAAGTTATGTAAATTGGAAGAATGAGGTTCAATTAAGAAAATAAATTTTTAGGTTAAGAGGGGAATATTCTATTTTAATTAGGCCACATTATAAACTAGATTCTGAAGGAAAAGCAAGAGAAGCTACATTCTTTAAGGTATTTCATGAGAAACAACTTTTTCCTGACTTCACAAATTAGTGAATTGTATAGAAATAGAAAAAAATGGAAAAACATTAGTGGTAGTCTTAATATTTGCATATTTATAGATATATTATTTTTCATTTCAGAGGTAGGACATAAAACAAAAAAAATGCATCTGAAAACATATAAACATTAAGAAAAACCAAGAAAATGTGACTCCATCTTTCTCTAAGTTCATGACTCTTATACACACTCACTATGTGAGCTGGGGAAAATATCTCAACCTTTAAGTGCTGTAGGCAAATCTCTAAGGCAACAGATGACAAAGAAGGGGCTAACCTGCATTGGTAGATGGAATTTTCTCATGTGGCAGTTCCCTCTATAGCTATGGAATACTTAGAATTGAACCTTAGCCAAAATCTAAGATTACTCTAGAGTAGAGAGTTTGTGATCTGGAGCAGAGTGGTTGGTTAATTGTTGTGGATGTGGAGGTAGAGATAAATAGCCAAAATGGACCAGTTTCTGCCTTGGGCTGATAGAAAAAAAGACATCTTAAAGGGAAAGGGAATCATCTTCTATATGCTTGAGATCCAGCATTCAAAATAAAAACAAATAAGACTTTTCTAAATTTTGTAATTTAAAAAAGTTTTAGTTATGAATATGATAGCCATGTTGCTTTCTGTAATTTTTCATTGAAAGAATACAATGTTTCGGTTTTGTTATGGGTTAAATAGAGACATTTTGGGGCTGTTTTGGAAACTTAACCACCATTTATAATACTGCTTTCATGGGAAAGTTGTTTCCAAGTTCCAGTGATGTTATTTATTCTAAAAATTGTAAAAATTTGTTTTCAATTAACTAGTAGTAATTCACATAAAATTATGTATCAGCAGGAGTTTCTATTTTCATTAGTATATTTGTAATTGTGCAGAAAATAAAATCAAGGAGATAATCAACATTAGCATATTTCTAATTATGGGGAAGGCGTAACAATGTTAGAAGTTATCATTACCTCTGTATTAGACTAGGCTGAAATGAATTATTTGAAACTACTATCTGGAACATTCTTTAGCATAAAACATGAAAAACCTGTTCATTGAAACACTTAGTGTCTGAAATTCAATAGAGTAGGCAGGGTGTCACCATTACTTCCATTTGAACATTTAGTGCAAAACTATCATAAGAATCAATGTTATATTGAAAAGCAAATTAAAATAAATTGAAAATAACTAGTTGAATGAATGCAACTTTTTTCCCTACATACATGCACTATTCCCCTCAGATGTTTAACTGATTTTTGGTTTACTTATTTGGGAATTAACTTACTGTGACAAATCTATGATTTAAATAGTAGTTAATTTGTTACAACAAATGGTAAGAAAAATACATATAATCTGCCTACTTTGTATTTACAACCTACCTTGTAGGGTTGTGCAAAAAGCACTTTGTAAATTGTAAAGTGCCATAAAAAATCTGAATTGTTTTAATCTCTATTCTGGATATTACAGTAGTATGGGCTTACACAACTTGTGGCCCTCAGGCTGCTTGCAGCATGCCAAAGGATTTTGGGAGGCACGCGAAAAATGTAGAGGAAAACATCTTTTGTATGTAGAGGAAATGTGGACTGCAAGTTGTGCAGGCCTACAATAGTAGGAAGTCAATGCTTTTATAGTTTACAGAGCACTCTCATATGGGTCTGGCACCTTCTGTTACACTGATGCACTCCGGGGGGCACTGGAGTACTCCAAGGGTGCCAGTGTGTTCCCATCCCAACCCTTTTTCCAGTGTCAGCAGACCTTTTTGTCTCCCTATGCCAAGTTGGGCCTGACAAAGAATTCATTTTAACGTTTTCTGGATTTTCCCATTAGGATTTGAGCTGGTGTATTTTTTTTAGGCCTGTTAAAAGTTTGAGTTTTTGTGGAAGGGAGCCTGACTGCATTGCTTCCTACTGCTCCATCATCCGGGCTTCTTGTATTTTAAAAAGGGTATCCTGAAGACTGAAAAGTCTAGGGAACCTAGGTAGTTAATTTATTGTGCTAGAATTCCAGACATCATGGCAGGGCAGAGAGACCTACAAAGCATCTTTTAAATTACACTGCAGATAGTTTGCCTATGCATAAGGCTCAATCCCAGTTCTAGTTGTTGTTGCCTTTTTGAATATTTTGTACATTCTATGTCAAAATAAAATTTGACATTCTTCAGTATGTCAGTACTTCAATAACTTTCTAGTATAATATCTACATTATATTTTCCTTATAGTCTAGGTTATTATAGGCACTTATAAATTAATAACTAGTGAGTAGGATCTCTTGATATTTTTTTGACTTAAAAAAATGACAAGAGAAATGAATGGAGAGGTATCATAAGTACCTGAATTCAAAATGGAGTTGAAAGTATGACCTGTTTTTGAAAGAAAATTGCAGCAAGTAACAGGATTTGCTAATTGATTTAAAATTTTTTTAGTTTAACTTTTTCTTGTACTTAAAGGTGATTTTTAAAAAAATTATGCTCTCTTTTGTGATTTCTAAAACTAATTTGATCTAAAATTTTCATATAATCCTAATTATCTTTAAATTATACATGTTTTTGTTTAATATTTTATTTAATAACTAGTTGAATGAATGCAGCTTTTTCCCCTACGTGCATTCACTATTCCCCTCACACCAAGAAAAAGGATATGGTTTACTTCTTGGGGAATAAACAACTTTTTTTGTGGGGGGGAAGGCAAGGCAATTGGGGTTAAGTGACTTGCCCAAGGTCACACAGCAAGTCCTCTTGATTTGGTCCTCTACTCACTGTGCCACCTAGCTGCCCCTGAATAAACAACTTTTTCGTGAAAGTAAAATTTCAAATTTATTTAATCTTATAGGTCATTTAATTCTATTTAAGGGACAGCTTTTAAAACTATCTCTGAATAGTTTAAAGATTTTCTTTTAAAGATGATACTTTGTATTGTTTTTCCTTCACAGAAAGGGATCAAGAATTTTTTGGTCCATTCTAAAATTTTTGAAACCATAGTCTGAATGTAGTGCACACTTTGCTCCCCAATCTGAATTCTCTAAGTTCATGTTCTACAAACATTTGTTAGCACATATTACTCTGCCAGTTTCTGGGGATACAAAAATGAAAAATGACAGAGCTCTTATTTTTATGGGGATTACAGTCTTGTTTGATATTTTGGTAGCTAACAGATAAAGACTAGGGTAGGAAAAAGCCAGAGAACAGGGTTGATTCAGGCTCAGGTTAGAAGGAGACGTTCCATTAAGGGCACTTTACCTTACCACTTTCATGGTTAGTATATGTTATTTTGAAAAATGCCATCGGATACGAAAGAGACAAGACAAAAAGAGAAATAGGATTCTTTTATCTTAAAAATGAACACCAAATACTTGTAAGGCAGATACTAATGGAAAAATAACCAGAAGGATGATAATGAAAATATCAGCAGAATCAGCAGCGTTAGCAGTGGAATCAAGAATGAAAGGATCCCAGGAGTTTGGGCTTACATTAGACATGTATAAGGCTGTTTAAAAGAAAACAAAACAAAAACCTGCAGTAAATGCTAGTTAAGGTCGGACATCTGGAAGGAACGACGGAGTAATGTTTAGGGAGAAGCTCCAAGAATGCTTTCAAGCCTAATGACAGTGGAAGGAAAGTAGAATGTGACTTGAATGTACCTAATGATCTGTGTACAGACATAGCAGGTAGGCTTGGATCATTTGTCTACATTAAGCATGTTCCCCATATCTTCTAGCTAAAGCCGTGTATGCTCGTTAAAGTACTTAGATACATGTACGTTTTCTTTAAGGGGCATTGTAACGTCAGAAGGCCACAGCAATGGAGAAGGAGTCGGGAGCTAACAGTTGGGGACAGTTAGCTGTGTTTCAGAAATAACTCTACCACACAAATATGATAAAGTGCATAGGAGAAGCCAAACATTGCATGAAAGATCAGGGTAGGAAGAGATCACTTCTCAGGGGTGGGTTGGGGGATCAGAGAAATCAATCATCATGGCATTTGAGCTGAGCCTTAAGGAAGGACCAGAATTAAAAATATAAAAAACCTTATGACATACTGTGTTCTCAGTGGAAAAACAGTTAAGTACTTCTTGTTCTTTCTAGAAGTAACAGAGCCAGTACAACTGATTCTCTCCCTCCTTCTCTCTTGCTGTAGGAGCCTGTACCTGACACCCCTGCTGTTGGTGCTGCAAAGTAAGGAAAGAGATCTCTCGCATTTCCTTTCAGTGAGATCTCATTTTAGAGGTGTGACCTATGTTCTGGAATAGCCTATATTTTGATCAATGTTGTAATTCAGTTTTTTTCAGTTTTCACTCATCTTCAAAGTCAAAGTCTTTGTTATTTTTATTTTGAATTCATTTAAGTTACAAATTGTGTGAAATTTATACTATTTATTTCGTAATGTGTTAAAACTGGTAGAGACCTTAGAGATCATCTAGTGTAATCCCCTTATTTTATAGATGAAGAAACAAAGGTGGTTTGGTCTTTTTCAGATAGCTGTTTTCTATTTGAGGGACATAAGCACTACATAATCTACATATCTGGTTTAATTTGGGGACAAAAAATTTGGTGTCTTATTGACTAACTTTGAATTTTAATTCACTACTTTGGAAGGGAGATGATTTTTGCTAAAACAAAATACTTTTCATAGAAAAACTCATTTGGCTGATTCTTACCGTAGCAACAGTGAACCATGAAAAAGTACTTTCAGTATCATATTTCCATAATAGCCACTGCATAATTAAAAAAGTAAACAAAACATCTTTCAAATATTGCTCTAATGTTGTACAAAAGAAATCCATCTGTAAGATGCAGAATATAAAAATGAGTCAGTAAGAAGGCCATTTACCATCAAATTTCATTAATAAACTTACCAAATGATGGAATAAAAAATAAAAATGAACTCCTAGAAAGGCGTTGACAGCAAACTCGGAAACAGCTAAGTAAGACTATTTGAAATCTGAAAATATTTAGTAGAAGGAAATGGGATGCTGGACCTTTACTGTTTTCCTGTAAATTTAACTGGATGATAGCTTTAAATTTTGTTTTCATAATTTGCAGTTTGTAACTCATTGAACAAGGAATATGGCTTGCGAACTTCTTGCTTAGCTATCCTCGGCAATATTAGAATCATCAATTGACATCTGATTGATTACCTTCTAGCTACTCTGAATGGGAAGGAGGGATAATAATGTTCCTTTCCCCCACTTGACTTCTGTAAGTCAAGTCAGTTGATTATGTGACTGGGATGAAAAAGCGGCTTTTTATTTAAAAAGAGAATTGGACCTTCTCAGTCCAAAGCTAATCTGCCCCTAAAAGGGCCAGCATCCTTTGGGGTGGCAGAGAGCTGGAACTGAAAGAGTGATTATGTATTCAAACCTCAGGCAAACTCACACCTACTGAGGAGCAAGTGAGAAGCACTGAGCCATGTAGGGTTTCTGCTATGCTCTTCATCTCTTTTCTTTTCTCTGGTGGCTGGTTAAAGTTACAGTACTCTTTCTCTGTAGCAGAAGAATACCCAGGCACCCCTCTACTTTATGTTCTCTAGCAACCTTTTTTAAAATAATTTTTTCAATCAATAAAAATCTACCTTCTCTTCCTTCAACTTCCCCTCTCCACTTGAGAAAGAAAGGAAAACAAAACCTTTTACAAGCATGTATAGTCAAGCAAAACAAATTCCCCTATTGGCCACGCATGTCCAAAAATGAAAAAATTTGCTTCATTGGCCAAAGTTCCTAAGTTTTTCAAAGTTATTTTACGCTATTGTTGTCATTGCATAAACTATTCTTCTGATCCTGTTCTGCTCACCTCACTCTATATCTATCCAAGTTTTGCTAGGTGTTTTTGAAACTATCTCCTTCATCGTTTCTTATAGCACACTAATACTCCAACACATGTATATACCATAACTGGTTTAGCTGTTCTCTAATTGGTGGGCACCACCTCAGTTTACAGTTCTTTGCCAGGACAGTAACAGCTGCTGTAAATACTTTTGCATATCTTTTGTTAGAGCTTTTTTTCCTTAGGATTAATGTCTTCCTTAATCTTCCTTACTTCTTATTTCCTCTTCTCCTTTCTCCTCTTCCTCCTTCTTTCCCTCTTGAGTGAAATGTATTTCTGAACTTAAGAGAAATGAGTGTGTAATTTTTTCTCCCTCGACCAGTTCATATGAGAGTGAGGATCAAGTGTTAAGCTGTTGCCTCCTTCCTCTGTCTTTACTTAGACTTCTTGTGCATTCTGATTATGTGGATAATTTCCTCATCCTTCTTTTTCTTCTTTCCTAACCTCATTCCCTTTGCCCTCTATTAATTCCTTTTCCCCTCCCTTTCTATTCTTCTTATAAGATCATCAAAATATAAGAGAACTAATTCCAGATGCTCTATCTAATTGATTACCTCTAATGATGACGGGGAACACATGTTTCATCTTTCTCATAAGAATGTAAACTGTTTATCCTTTTTAAATTCAGTATGATGTTTCTCTTGACTACTATGTTTGTACTTCAGAGTTTCTGTGCAGCTCTGGGTCTTTTCATCAGGATGCTTTTAAGTCCTATATTCATTAAAAATCAATTGTTTTTGCATGTAGGAGTATACTCAGCTTTTCTTGTGATTCCTTAGAACTTGAATTCTTTCTAGCTGCTGGTAGTATTTTTTTTTATTTAAGCTAGAACCTCTTGATTTTGGTTGTACCATTCCTGGGAATTTTCATTTTGGGGGTTTCTTTCAGGATGTAGCCAATGGATTATTTCTATTCTCACTCTTTTCTTTGATTCTGAGATAATCTGGGCAATTTTCTTTTGTGATTTCTTGAAATATGATATCTAGGCTCATTTTTTGGTCTTGGCTTTTGAGTATTCCATTAATTTTTAAATTATCTCTCCTTGATCTGTTTGCCAAGTTAGTTGTTTTTGCACTGAGATACCTTGTCTTTTCTTCCATTTTCCTCCCAGTCTTTTGCCTTTGTTTTAATATTTCCTCTTGTCAAATGGAGTCGTTAGCTTCTATTGCGTTCATTTTAATTTTTAGGGAGTTTGTTGTTTAGTCAGTATTTTGTATCTCATGCCAAACTAAATTTCCTTTCCAATTCATTCTTTTCTAACTTGTTTCTTTAACATTTTTTCTTTCCAATGTTCTCATTTCATTTATAAAATTATTTTAAAACTCTTTTTGAAATTCTTCTTTCATCTCTTCTGGGAATTGTAGTTAAACTTGGGACCAAGCTGTGTCTATTCTTGAGGCTTTGCTTATAGATGTTTGGAGTCATTTTCTTTTTTTCAGTTTGTGTCTCAAGCGTCCCTGACACCACACTAGCATTTTATGATGTCTTTGGTTGTTTGTTTGCTTACTCCAACTTCAGACCTCATATTAGGTTGGACTCTGCACATTTCTAGAGGGGATGTCTGGGCTGGGCCTGCTGCTTTTTTCTTGGCCTATTAAATGTGTTATTCTAGGATTTCAGGCACAATCCAGGCTGAGAACCTGCAAACTTTCAGGGCTCCCAAAGTGGTCTGTTCTAGGGCAAAGGCTTGTGGCTGCCCTCCTGATCTGAGCTCTGTGTATTTCTGACCAGCAGTTTCTGTGGGTCTGTGCTGCATGCCTGAGGACTTACTCCTGGTTAATGTTCCAGTAGATTGCTGCTAGATTCTGCCTCTATCAGCCAGCTAGAAAGCTCTACCAGTTCAGAGCAACAGAAGTACAAGCTCCCCTTTGGTTTGAATTTCTTGTCATGATTATTATTATACAGCAGAGAGGGCTCAAGGCCGGAACTGAGACCTACTCCATTCCTGGGGTCAGAGTCACACTCCTTGCTTTGGAAGTGAGGAGCTTGCATGCTTCCAAACTTGATCCTTGCTTGTATACACAGCTGAAGAGCTGTGACCACTCCTCACCCTGGAATGCCACCTTTATGGACAAGTCCCGCCTTTAGCCTGCCTTGGATGTGTGACCTAGAACTGGGTAGTGAGCATCAGAACAGCCAACTCTTAACTATTCCTACACCCTAAATGGCTTTGGCCCCTCTGTGCTGGATTGAGATCTCTTCTTGTCCTGGTGCATAGGTTCTCCTTGCCCTGAAATACTCTGTGCAGCCATTTCTGGCTAGATCCTGTCCTCTGACCTCTTTCTCCCAAAGCCAACTTGGGCTGGGAAAAGGACTTGTGATTTTTTTTCTTTTATTTCCTGATCAGGACTTGGTGTGGTACATTTTCTTAGCAGAAATATTAGGTAGAGCTTAGCTGTACTTCTTCCTGCTGCTCTCACATCTTGGCTCTGCCTCCCTCAGGGGTAGGCAGGGTGAGAAGGGAATAAGTATTTATATAGCATCTACTAGGTACCAGGCACTCTGCTAGGTGCTTTGCTGATGTTATTTCATTTATCCCTGTGGTGGATAGGTTAAAGGGACCGGAGCTGTACCTTTTTCCAGAAGGGAGAGAAGCCGCATATAGGAGGAGCTCTCTCTTGCTCTCTGTCACTGTGTCATTCCCTGAAAAGAATGCTGGACTCGAAGTTAGGAGGCCCAGGCTTGAATACTGGCTCTGACACTTAAAAACTCTGTGGTCTTAAGACAATTATATACTCTTGAGTTTCGGTGTCATCTATTAAATGGGTGTAAATTATTTTTATAGTACTGGAAGTTGATTGCAAAAAACACATTTACCATAAAATATTGTCTGAAACAAGTAATTTAATTTTTCTTTTAAGTCTTTGCAACTGTTTCTTAGATACTGATGGTATTAGTTAACCTAAAGAAGGTTTTGCCTGTACTTAGATCATTCCTTTCCTTCAGGTTCTAGAATTTCAGTTTCATAACAGTTATAAATTTTTGGCTTGAGTTCTTCATATGCCTGTTCTCCTGTTCTGGTCCTTCATATGCCTGTCTGACTAAACTCTTTTGGTCCCTTTGGCTGAATCATTATTCATTCCCTACTATTTGGTTCTCAAAGTTCTGTCCCAAGCTGGATTTCCCATTTTTTTTTGTTATCAAATTCATATGTCTAAAACATCATCTTTTTCTCCAAACTGACTTCTTCAGCAAACATCCTTACTTCTGGAATGGGTACGACCAGGTTCACAAACCTCACAGTCATCGCTTTCCTTTGATCTACATATTTAATCCATTCTTTTCTCTTCAGTCTTGTATCTTCCCTCACCCTAACAATGTTTACTTGAACTATTATAAAAACCTCTTAATTGGTTTTCTTGTTTCCCTGGTTCACACTCCATTTTTGTTATTGTCGTCTTTGTTCAGCCATGTCCAGCTTTGTGACTCTATAGATCATAGCATGCCAGACCCTTCTATTCACTATCTCCCAAAGACTGTTCACGCTCATGTTTAATGCTTCCATGACACTATCGATTTCATCCTTTGGCATCCCCTTTTCCCTTTGCCTTCAATCTTTCCCAATATCAGGATCTTTTTCAGTGAGTCCCATCTTCTCATTATGTGGCCACAGTATTTAAGCTTCAGCTTCAGTATTTGTCCTTCCAGTAAGTAGTCCAAATTAATTTCTTTAAATATTGACTGATTTGATCTCTTTGATGTCCAAGGGACTCTCAGAAGTCTTCTCCAGCACCACAATTTGAAAATGTTGATCTTGCAGCACTCAGTTTTCCTCATAGTTTAACTCTCACAGCTATACATTGGTACTGGAAAAACCATAGCTTTGACTATGTGAACTTTTGTCAGCAAAGCAATGTCTCTGCTTTTTATTATGCTGTCCAGATTTTGCCATAGGAACTTCAAGGAGCATCTTTTAATTTCATGGCTGCAGTCAGCATCTATAGTGATCTTTTAGCCCAAGAATTTAAAATCTTCACACTACTTCCATTTCTTCTCCCTTTATTTGCCAGGAAGTAATGGGACCAGTTAGCAAGATCTTTTTTTTTTTTTTATGTTAAGCTTCAAGCCAGCTTTTACACTCTCTTCTTTCAATCTGATCAGGCGGCTTCTTAATTCTTCTCATAGATCACAGCTCCTTCTTTGATGTGGGCACACCGTGCTGGGTGCCAATGTCTTCCATATCTCACAATCAATACTAAAGTTTTTCAGAGACCTTGAGAATATCCTTATACTGCTTCTTCTGACCTCTATGTGAGTGCTTGCCTTGTGTAAGTTCTCCATAAAGTAGTCTTTTAGGTAAATGTGTTTTTGGCATCGTGGGCTTTGTGGCCAGCCCATCTAAGTTGCACTCTCTGCAGTAGAGTTTGAATGCTTCACAGTTCAGCTCAAGAAAGGACCTTAGTGCCTGCTACCTTATCTTGCCAAATAATCTTCAGAATCTTCCTAAGACAATTCAAAATGGAAGTGGTTCAGTTTTCTGGTGTGGAGCTGAGAGACGGCTCAGTTTTCTCAAGCACACAACAATGAAGCCAGCACAACAGCTCTGTAGACCTTCAGTTTGGTATGCATCCTAATACCTCTTCTCTCCCACACTTTATTTTGGAGTTTCCCAAACACTGAGCTAGCTCTGTCAGTACGTGTGTCAATTTCATCATTTATGTGGACATCCCGGGAAAGCATATTGCCAAGGTAAGTGAAGTTATCCATAGCCTTCAAAATTTCTTCAATTGTTATAACCAGTGTTTCCACATATGGATGGAGAGGTGCTGGCTAGTGGAGAGCCTCTGTTTTCTTGATGTTGATACGCCAAAACTAGCACAAGCAGCAGAGAATTGATCCATATTCTGTTGCATGTCAGCCTCAGAGACTGCATTGAGTGTACAATCATTTGCGAACAAAAGGTCATGTACCAACTCTACCTCCACTTTAATCTTGCCTTGTAGCCTTTTCAAGTTAAATAGTTTACCATCAGTGTGGTAGCTGGCCTTGATGGTCATATCAAGGTGATGACATATAGCCTTGTCATAGTCCTTTTCCAGTCTTTTTTTTTTGATTAAAATTTTTTATTTTTAGTTTACAACACTCAGTTCTGCATGATCCTGAGTTCCAGATTTTCTTCCCTCCCCTCTCACCCCCTCCCCAAGACGGCATAGAATCTGATATATCTTCTACATATAACTTCATATTGAACTTATTTACACAATAGGTTGTAAAGAAGAATTATTACCAATGGAATGAATCATGAGAAAGAAGAAACAAAACCAAAAAACACCAAAAGCAGGAACAAAAGAGAGAAAAAAAAAACAAAAGAAAAAAAAAGGAGAGCAAACAGTTTGCCTCAATCTGCATTCAGTCTCCATAATTCTTTCTCTGGATATAGATAACTCTCTCCCTCATGAGTCCTTTGGATTTGCCTTTGAGACTTGTATTGCTGAGAAGAGCAAAGTCTATCAGGGTTAGTCATCACAGAATCCATGTATCTGTGGTTGTGTATAATGTTCTCCTAGTTCTGCTCTGCTCACTCAGCATTATATTGTGTAGGTTTTTCCAGGTTATTATGAAGTCCATATCTTCCCTATTTCTTATAGCACAATACTATTCCATTACATTCATATACGACAACTTGTTCAGCCATTCCCCAGTTGATGGGCGTTCCCTTGATTTCCAGTTCTTTGCTACTACAAAAAGAGCCACTGTAAATATTTTTGTACATGTGGGTTCTTTTCCCACTTGTGTGATCTCTTTGGGATACAACCCTAGAAGTGGTATTGCTGGGTCAAAGGGTATGAACATTTTTATAGCCCTTTGGGCATAGTGCCAAATTGCTCTCCAAAATGGCTGGATCAGTTCACAACTCCACCAACAATGTAACAGTGTTCCAATTTTCCCACATCCTCTCCAGCTTTTGTCATTTTTCTGTTTTGTCATTTTGGCCAATCTGACAGGAGAGATGTGGTACCTAAGAGTTGTTTTGATTTGCATTTCTCTAATCAGTAGTGATTTTGAGCATTTTTTCATATGCCTATAGGTATCTTTAATTTCTTCCTCTGAAAACTGCCTGTTTGTATCCTTTGACCATTTTTCAATTGGGGAATGACTTATACTCCTATAAATTTGGCTCAGTTCCATGTATATTTTAGAGATGAGGCCTTTATCAGAGACACTGGTTGTAAAGATTTTCTCCCAATTTTCTGCTTCCCTCCTAGTCTTTGTTGTATTGGCTTTTTTTATACAAAAACATTTCAATTTAACACAATCAAAATTATCTGTTTTGCATTTTATAATGTTCTCTATCTCTTGTTGTGTCATGAATTCTTTCCTTTTCCATAAATCTGATAGGTAAACTATTCCTTGGTCTCCCAAATTGCTTATATTATCAGCCTTTATTCCTAAATCATGAATCCATTTTGACTTTATTTTGGTATATGGTGTAAGATATTGGTCTATGCCCAGTTTCTGCCCTACCATTTTCCAATTTTCCCAGCAGTTTTTGTGAAATAGTGAATTCTTAGCCCAGAAGCTGGATTCTTTGGGTTTATCAAAGAGTAGATTGCTGTAGTCGTTGACTACTGTGTCTTGTGTACCTAACCTATTCTACTGATCCGTAACTCTGTTTCTTAGTCAGTGCCAGGTGTTTTTCATGACTGCTGCTTTATGGTACAGTTTAATATCTGGTATGGCTAGGCCACCTTCCCTAGCATTTCTTTTCATTAATTCCCTAGATATTGTAGACCTCTTGTTTTTCCAGATGAATTTTGTTATTATTTTGTCCAGCTCAGTAAAATAATTTTTTGGTAGTTCGATTGGTATGGCACTGAATAGATAGATTAATTTAGGTAAAATTGTCATTTTTATTATATTAGCTCGGCCTAACCATGAGCAACTGATATTTTTCCATTTATTTAGATCTGATTTTATTCGCATGAAAAATGTGTCGTAGTTATGTTCATATAGGCCCTGGGTTTGTCTTGGCAAATAGACTCCCAAATATTTTATAGTGTCTACAGTAACTTTGAATGGAATTTCTCTTTCTATCTCTTGCTGTTGGGCTTTGTCAGTAATGTATAGGAATGCTGAGGATTTATGTGGGTTTATTTTATATCCTGCAACTTTGCTAAAGTTGTTTATTATTTCAAGGAGTTTTTTACTTGATTCTCTAGGATTCTCTAAATAAATCATCATATCATCTGCAAAAAGTGATAATTTAGTTTCTTCTTTTCCTATTCTAATTCCTTCAATTTTTCTTACTTCTCTTATTGCTACAGCTAACGTTTCTAGTACCAAATTGAATAATAGGGGTGATAATGGACATCCTTGTTTCACACCTGATCTTATTGGGAATGCATCTAGCTTATCCCCATTACATCTCTCATTTTCTTGAAGAGATCTCATGTCTTTCCCATTCTATTGTTTTCTTCTATTTCTTTGTATTGCTCTTTTAAGAAAATCTTCCATCTTCTTGCTTTTTTCTGTAATTCTTCATTCAGTTGGGTGTATCTTTCCCTTTCTCCTTTACTTTTTGCTTTCCTCTTTTCCTCAGCTGTGTATAAAGCCTCATTGGACAGCCATTTTGTTTTCCTGCTCTTCTTTTTTTTTTTTTTTTTAGAATGTTTTTTGTTGCTGCTTCCTATACAGTATTGCAAACCTCTCTCCATAGTTCTTTAGGCATTCTGTCTACCAGATCTCATCCCTTAAATCTATTCATCACTTCTATTTCATATTCTTAAGGGATATTATTTAGTTCTATATGGTCTGGTGGTTTTTCCTGCTTTCCTACTTTCTTCAATTTAAGTCTGAATTTTGCATTAAGAAATTCATATCAACTCTGGTCAGCTCCAGGTCTTGTATTAACTGACTGTATAGAGGTTCTCCACTTTTGACTGTAAAGTGTATATAATCAATCAGATTTTGATATTGGCCATTTGGTGATGTCCATGTATAGAGATGCCTTTTGGATTGTTGAAAAAGAGTGTTTGCTATGACTAGTGAGCTACCTTGCTAAAACTCTAATAGCCTCTACCCTGCTTCATTTTGTACTCCAAGACTAAACTTGTCTGTTATTCTGATTATCTTTTGATTTCCTACCTTAGCATTCCAATTCCCTATGATGAACATGGCATCTTTTTTGGTGTTATTTTTAGAAGACATTCTAAGTCTTCATAGAACTGATCAGATTTGCCTCTTCAGCATCAGTGTTTGGAGCATAGACTTGTATCACTGGGGTGTTGAACAATTTGCCTTGGATTCAAGCAGATATCATTCTGTTGTTTTTGTGATTATACCCTAGTACTGCTTTTTTCACCTTTTTATTGACTATGAGGACTGCTCCATTGCTTCTAAGAGATTTTTGTTTACAGTAGTGTGTGTAATGATGACCTGAATTAAATTCACCCATTCCCATCTATGTGAGTTCACTGACACTCAAAATGTCGATGTTTAATCTTTCCAGTTCCTATTTTACCACATCCAGCTTACCTTGGTTCATAGCTCCTCCATGTAGCTGCCAAAATAATCTTCATGCAAGTCTGAATATGTCTCTATTGCCACTAAGATAAAATACACACTCCGTATCCTGATGTCCTCCTGGTATCCTGGTCCTCCACTAGCTCAAGCCTACATTTCTGGCCTTATTTCACATTGCCATTACTGGGAGTAATCCAGAACTGAGATTTGGCAAGACAAGAATGGCAGTAAGATGTGGGGGGTGGGGGGAGCGTAAAGGATCCAACAGCAGATGACATTGTAGAGGTCACATGGCTAACTATTGGGCAGAGTTTAGAGAGAGAGAAGAAACTGAAGTCAGATCAGGGATATATACTTGAGAAAGTATAGAGGGGTAGAAGTGTTGAAAGTTTTGATGAAGGCAAAAAATTTCTTAACTTAGATATTTCCTAAGGCGTTATTCTAAGCCTGCTTCTCTCCCTTCTCAGTCTTTCCTTTAAGAAAACCTCATGTACTCCTATGCTTTAAACTCATCTCTATATTGATGATTCTCTGGTATCTGTCTCCATCCCTGATCTATTTGCCAACTTCTCTATCCACGTAGCATGTCTTTCTGGCTCCTCAAACTCAACATGAGAGGCAGTGTTGTATCATGGAAAAGGCACTGGATTTGAAGTCAGAAGACCTTAGTTGAAATCTTAACTCTGCTTTGTTATCCTGGGGATTCTGTTTCCAAAATAGAGTTCATTTTCTTTCCCTCAAAACATGCTTTTTATTCTTACTTCATTGTTTTTGAATATTTCTGCAATATCTCTTGCATTTAGTCTCCTTTCTATTGCCATCATCCTGCTACAGGGCCTCATTACCACCTTCCTGGACTGTTTGCAGTAGGATCCTAACAGGTCTTCTCCTTCCTGCTTGTTCTCCTTAACAGTGCTGCTAGATCATCTTTCCTTGTGATATGTTGTGGTACTCCTCCACTTGAAACCAGTCAGTGAGTGAAATTAAAACTCTTTAGCTTGTCATTCAAGGTTCTGCTTTTCTAGTCTTATCTCTTATTGCTTTCTTCCCGGTACTCTTAAATTCCAACCAAACTGATTACCCATATCCTTGTATTTATTTATATTCTTCCTTTTGCCTGGAATCCCTTGACATTCACTCCTTGTCCTATCCTGCCTTTTTCTGTACCTGTTTGATTCAAATTCAACAGTCCCAAAGCAGAACTCATTATTTTCCCTTCTCCTGCCATTCCAGAATCTACCACTCTTCTGAATTTTCCTGTGTCTACTAAAGACACAGTCATTCTCTAGTCTAGTGTTTGTAACTTTGGTGTTATCCTTGACTTTTCACACCCCACATATCCAATCAGTTACTAAATCTTGCCATGTTTGCAACCACAACATATCTTGTGTCTGTTCTCTCCTCTTTATGTTTCCACCATCTTGGTTGGGGCCCTTATTAAGATTAATTGATTTCCTTGCCTCAACTTTACCCCCACTGCATTCCATTCTCACCACAGCTGTAAAAATGACTTTTAAATTCAGGTCTGACCCTGTCACTTCCCTACTTAATAACCTTCAGTGACTTCATAGCTTTTGAGATCAAATACAAACTCTGCAGTTTGGTTTGTAAATCCCTTCACAACCTGGCTTCAACCTCTCTTTCCAATCTTCATGTCACATTATTCCTTTCTATAGATTCTATCTTCCAGCCATACTGATCTTTTTTTCTGTTCTTCACACTTGCCAGCCACTCCATCCTCATGCATTTGAATTAGCTCCCCCCACCCCTGGCTTGGAATTCACTCCTTCCTCATTTCTGCCTTACAAAATATAGGATCTCTCTCTTCCTTTGAGACACAGCTCAGCGCCTACCATTTTCATGAAATCCTTTCCCCATCCTTTCAGCTTCTAGTGCTTTTCCTGCTAGATGGTACTCACTGAACTGGACCAGTGAGTTTATTAGTTTAGGAAACTTCCAGGTGAAGAAACTCCCTCTACTGATGCAAATTGGCACCTGCTCTGCATTGTAGAGCCTTAGAGAGGTTGCCTGAGGCACTGAGATTTGTGCAGGGTCACACAGCTGGAGGTTGCATTTGACCTCAGCCAAGTCTTCTTACTAAAAACCAGAGACATCACTTTGCCAACAAAAGTCTGTATAGTCAAACCTATGGTTTTTCCAGTAGCGGTATATGGCTGTGAGAGTTGGACTATGAGGAAAGTTAAGTGCTGCAGAATCAACACTTTTGAAATGTGGTGCTGGAGAAGACTTTTGAAAGTCCCTTGGACAGCAAAGAGATCAAATCAATACTTAAAGAAATTAATTCAGACTACTTATTGGAAGGACAGATACTGAAGCTGAAGCTTAAATACTTTGGCCACATAATGAGAAGACAAGACTAGTTGGAAAAGACCCCGATATCAGGAAAGATTGAAGACAAAATGAGGAGACATCAGAGGATGAGATAGATACTGTCACAGAAGCATGAGCTCGGACAGACTGGGAGATAAGAGAGGATTGAAGGCCTGGTGTGCTATGGTTTCTGGGGTCACAAAGAATCAGAAACGACTGAATGAACAGCAAAAAGTCTTCCTGGCTTCATTTGAGGGTGCCTCTAGCCACCATGCCATGCAGCCCTCCTCCCAGCTACCTTATTTTTTATTCATATTTATTCTGTGTGTACTTTTATGTGTACTTGTTTTTTCCCCAGAAAGATTATAAGCTTTCTCAGAGTAGGGATTTTTTTCATACTTTGTATTTTTATCCCCTCTCCCTAGAACAGCATCTGGCACATAGTAAGTGCTTAATAAATTCTTGTTCATTAATTCATTCCTTTCTATCTTTTAAGTACTCTACTAAAATGTCATTTCTTGTAGGACACCTTCCTTGACCTCACTCATCCTCCAGGTTAGTAATAACTTTTCACCCACATTTCACATAGGATTTCACTTGTCAACTTTATTATGTATGTAAGATGTATAATTTTGCACTCTGGTCGTTTATTGCAAAGGCAGAGTGGCATAGCAGGCAGAGAGTTGTTTGGAGTTCTGAAAACCTGTTTACAGTTCCTACTTTAGCTGTGTGACTATGGAGATTTGCTCTTTGTTATTTCTAGCTTTTTTTTTAAGTTGGCAGATTGTTAAATTTTTTTTCCTGTATGGTGTGTGTTTGTTTTGGTCATGTTTAAAAACCAGTTGACAGTGGGTCTTCATGACCTGAGTTAACAGTGTCCTGCTTCATTCCTCATAGAGTTTGAACCAGTGGTTTAAAAGGATTTTTTTTCTCTGTAGTTTTAAAAACTCTTTTTTGGAGATAAGGTTGGATGAGGCAAAGGGACAAGTAGAGATTCTTTAGAATGATAAGAGCTAAAAGCAAGTAATTCGATTCTTTTCTCTTCTACAGGAATAAAAATAAAATCTAAAAGTGACTTTTGATAGAAGTCTAGGTTAGGAGATGTTTGAATAGTCTTCTATGTCACCTGTGTTTTTGTGTATAATTTTATTGTACTTAAATGAGAATTGCTTTTTGAAGTTGTATTTAGCCAAGTGGATTGCTAATGCTAATTGCCCTGCTTCATGTTTGGGAGGAAATTATGCTTCTTGTAGCAGTCCTCAGTGTGTTTTAGCATTTTTCTTCTTAAAAAGGGTAGAAATTACTTAAATTAACATAATAGCATGAACAACTTATTTTCATTTTATTAATTCAGTCACTGGCTTTTTCTTAACTATGGGAGAATCAGTGAGAATATCTCATTCCCTCAGGGTAGTATCATTTACATATCTTTGATAGTGATATGTTTTGTGATAGGATAGGTTTCTTACCAGAGATAATGTTAATTTGTTTAGCAGTCCCAAATACCCTCTTTTGGTTATTATATTTCCTTAGGTGACTTTTAAAAATGATAAAAACAGGGAGGAATTATTAACATACTGGATGACAGAATCAAGGTTCAGAAATATCTAGTTAACCTGGGATGGTCCACAACTAACAAGAAGATGAAATAGGTAATTTTTTAAGGTATTTTTTTTTTTCCTGAACTCAACATTTGGCTTGAGCAAGGTACGTGCAGTGGTTACTGCTCGAAATTCTGTCTCTCCTCACCTCTATTTCCTGGATGTCCTGGCTTCTTTCAGGTCTTAGCTAAAATCCTTATCTTTGGCAAGTAATCTTTCCTGTTCCTCCTTAATTTAATGCTTTGCCTCTCAGCTCGCCTCCCATTTACTTTGTATTTCTCTTGTTTGTACATAGTAGTTTATATATAGTTTGTTGAGTTTTGACTCCCCAGTTAGAATGTGAACTTCTTAAGGGTAGGGACTGTTTTTGCCTTTCTCTGTATCCTCAGTGCTTAACATAGTGCCTGGCACTTAGTAGGGGCTTAATAAATGCTTATTGAATTGACAGTTGGCAGTCATTTGGAAAAGGTTTCAGTTAATCTGCAAGTTTAGCATTAGCTGGAAAAGTGATATTGCAAGCCAAAATAGCAAATGAAGTCTAGGCTTGCATTAATAGAAGTATAGTATCCAGATGAAGGAAGTTAGTTCTTACAGTACTCCTTGTTGAGGTCTTTATTTTACGTGCAATATTTAAAACTTTGTGAACAAGATGGTGAAGGGTCAAGGAAACCATGCCATATGAAATTGGGGATGTATAGTCTGGGGGCAAGGGTAGATTAGAAGGAAGACTTGAGGGCATGGAGAGGGCATGCTTTTATTTTAAAAATGTATGTTTGAAGGATTGTCATGTAGAAGAGGGATTCACCTTACTCAGTATATCTCCAGATGGCAGAACTAAGACCAGTCTTGCCCCAGACACTTCTGTGTAACCTTAGAAAAGTTGCTTAACCACTCTCTCAGCCTCAATTTCTTTCTCTCTAAAATGAGGATGATTTTGTTATGATCAAATGAAATGTGTAAAGTGCTTTGCAGTCGTTAAAGCACCATATAAATGCTAGCAATAATGATGATGTTAATTCTATGTGTATTATTCCTAGATTCTCTGCAGTGGCTTCCTGTTGTTTCTAGGATAAAATACAAAGTCCTCTGTTTGGTATTTAAACTCTTTAGCAACCCTTCTTTCCAGAATGTTTTCCTATTACTACCTCTCATTCACCCTACCTTCCTGACAAAGTGGTTTCCTTCTAGTTCCCACCTCCATGCCTTTGTGCCAGCTGTCTCTCCGTCCTGAAAGGTTCTCTTTTTTTGCCTCAGTTTCTTAGAATCCCTAACTCCCTTCAAGGCTTAGCTCAAATGGCATTTCCCTAGACCCCAGAGGCCTTTCCTGTTGCTCCAAGCTGTTAGTGCTTTCCTCTTCCCATTGAACTTATTTTGGTTATATTTTGTATTTCTCCGCATACTTGTTTTCCCTCAGGAAACTAAATTCCCATGAGCAGTAACTGTTTTCATTTTGTCCTTGTATCCCCAGAGCTTGTTAAGTTGAATTGAATTGAATTGAATTTCAGTGCACTAGGAAGAAGAACTTTGGAACAATTTTATCAGACCAAAGATGGAGTGGTCAGCCTCGCTGGGTAGTAGCTTGTCTCTTCCTGACTATCTCTGTAAGGGAGGGTCTTTTAAATGGGACTGCTCCTTGAGGTGAGAGGTAGAACCCTTAAATGACCTGCTAGAACTAGATGATTCCTAGGGAGGGCCATTTTAATTAAAAGATTCTGTGACTCATGTAGAGAATGTTGGGGCAGGGAGAAGAGGCCTTCCAAGGAGCATGCAGGGATCAGGCTTTTTGTTATTTGGGACCTTGACCGATCTAGGCCTGCTTGGTACTGTTCTGAGAAAATAATGAATTGCCTAATAAGTGTCCATTGATTGAAATCACCGGAAAAACGTAACCAAAGTGCTTCATAGCTTCTCACCTTGAAAACAGCCCTGCGTTCTCCTTTTCCACAACAGTCTTGGGTTTCTTAGCACCTATCATTTAAGATAAGATTTAGTCTAATCCTAGAGAGAGTTTCAAGGTTCTCTGCCTATTCTTGCCTATATCACCTCTCTCATCTTCCTGTGCTCTTCATTTCTCTCATTCCTAGAGTAATCTTATCATTCATATTTTTTAATAAATACTTATTTAATAGTATCAGTGAACTTTGAGGGACCTAGTGAAATTATAATGTTATTTTAATAACTGCAGGTACTGGGAGGCAATTCACAAATGGGATGAAGCACTTCAGTTAACTCCAGATGATGCTACCCTGTATGAGATGAAATCACAGGTAATACTTGTACTCTTAGAATTTTAAAGTGGTAACAAGTGAAGAAAATGGGTAGTCCCAAAAATTAGATTCGAATTTGAAGAAATTGTTTTTGTGTATAATATTATTCTTTAAAATGGATGGAAAACTTAAACCTGCTCTAAACCTATTTTTAGACATCTCTCTCTCTTTGACAATTTCCTATATCATCTAGCAAAGAGGATACTAATATATGCCTCTAATTAAGGTCCAGTTAATGTAATTTAATGATGTATTGTGCTTTAACTGTTTCACGATTCTTTCTAGTCTCTTTTCATTTGATCCTCCCCACAACCCTGTGAAATAGGTAGTTGGGATATGATCTCCTTTGATAGGTGAGGAAATTGAAGCACAAGGAGAATAAATGCTTTATCTGAGGTTATACAGCAGGTTAGTTTCATAGATAATGCCAAATAGAAGTTAACTTCCAGTTACGTTCTTTCCAGAGGATTAGGACAAGTTAACACTCTCAGGTGAAGTGTGAATGAATCTCCTTTCTTGTCTCCTTCATCTCTCTGTTCCTGTCTCTTCCAAAAGGAATAATTATTGAGAAAACTTTGTCCTTTCTGCCTCTAGAAACAAAGCACTTAACTTCAGGGTATTAAGTTACTTGAAGTTGTGTAGTCAGTGTTGCTGTTACTCTCACGTCAGCCTTATTAGATGTCATTTGAAGCTGACGACTTTGCTGGTCTGCCACTCTCAAATATAATTCACGTGAAAGCCAGGACATGGCCCTCGTGATGTCATTGATCCACAAACAACAATGAGAACAACTAAATGAAGGGATTAAAGGAAGCCTTAGAAGACCTGACTTAGTAACTAAAAACTGCCTGAGTTCCCCACCCTGCTCAGTGCCTCCCTATTGTGAAACAGTTAAAAGCATGCTGCTTCACAGCATGAGAGTAAGCCTCATTGCATGCTGGGCTGGGATGACATTATCTCCTGGACTGATTTATACCGCCAGTCTGTGAGGTACTTTTCTTCTCTAGGCTCACTCACTGACCTTGGAGTTCACAGGAGGTGAGTTGTGGGAAGATTCAGTTATTGGGTAAGAGACCTAGACTTTGCTGGTGACTAAGCCAAGGGAAGGAGAAACAGCTACAATATTTTATCCATTCATTTGGCAAATATTTATTGAGTTTTTGCTTTGTGCTTCAGACTCTCTTGCCTTCCAATTCCTAAAAGTTGCTGGCATAGAAAGCTTGTTAATCAAAAATTCTGGATTATTAAGATTTGGGTTTTTTGGATACTCAAAGGTGCTTTGAAGTATTGGTTGGGACTTCCTAGATGGCAGTGAAAGTTATTTATAAAGGAGACTTTTAAATAGCCATCTGTGGTCTATATGTATTATGTGTGTAGCATCTTTCCTACTTCTTTTGGATATCTCATTGAATGCATTTTAAAATCATGTGATCATATTAGCATATTACTAATCATACTGAAAATGCATGTACCCTTTGTTTTATAATAAATATAATATTGTCAAAAATTTATGGGATGCCACCTGCTGGAATTTGTTATGTAAGAACAGTCTTTATTTGGTAGGCTAAGGTAAATTAATGGTATTTTCTGTCTTGCCTTTTTGTTCAAAAACAATTTCATTTGACAGAATTGTTTTTTAATAAGTATAAACAAGAGTTTCACAGCATGGGCAGACCTAGATACATTACGATATGTATCATTAGAAAGAATGCCCACATCAGTGAGATCATAGATGCGTTGGGTAATTGGAGTATTCTGCTATTAAATGTTTGTGATAAACATTTTGTCATGAGACAGGCAGGTAGTACTGTGGGTGAGATTCTGGACATGGAGTCAGGAAGACCTGAATTCATATCCTGCCTCAGACCTTATTCGTGCTCATATAACCTTTTTAAGCCTTAGTTTCCTCATCTGTAAAGTGGGATGACAATAGCACCTACCTCACAGGGTTGTTGTGAGGATCAGAAAGATAATATATTCCAGTGCTTTGTAAACCTTGAAGTGCCATATAGATGATGATGATGATGATGAGCCCACACAGCATTTGTTTGGTAGGCCAAGGTGAATTAAAATAGCACTTTGCTCTTATTTTATTGTTTAAAGACAGTTTTATTTGGAAAAGAATTAAAGCACATTTCAGTTACTCATGGATTATTTTTGGTGTTGTTCTGGACTACTGATACCAGGGTATAGTGACACCTGCTTTTCAAACTCTGGTCTTTGAGAGTTAGTGACCTAAGGCACAGAGAGGTGATGGGATTTGCTGAGGATTCCGCAGCTAGTGTGTATAACAAGCGAGACTTGAATCCAAGGGTTCCTGACTCCATGTTTGCCCTGCCACACTCCTCCTACTTCTGGATAAAAGTAGTAATTTATTTGAATTTTCATTTAAATCAACTATTATAAAAAGTAATTATTATTGTCTATGAAGCAGCTGGATTTCTCTTCATAAGAGTCATCAATGATTTTTTAATAATTTTAAACTAGGAATCTTTTTTGGGAACTAGCTGTGCTGTATTTGGCATATAGCTTCATTGCCTTCAAGATAATAACATCATTGGTTCCTGATAATCAAGTTAACTCTTAAAAAAAAAAAGGCCTGAGCAGGAGACTAAAATACATTCAAAAAAATATTTATGAATAGTTTTAAAATGATACTCATACTTAAATATTTCAAATACTTATATGAGAAAATCAGACAGAAGGAGTCGTGGGTACTAGGCACCAGGTTTGTTTTCCTAAAATATTTGAAAGCCTCAAATAAAACAGCAAAAATAGGAAACTTTTTTTTAGGGAATAGTTGTAAAACATCACTAAAGTGATCCTTTTAACACACAAGTATGCACATGTATGTTATTAAGATCTGAAGTTGGCCAAGTCTTTTATAAGCCTTTTGGGTAGCCAGGGAAAACACAAGTAAAAATTGTCCATATACTATAGGAAACATTATTTTATAACTCAGGTTTTGTTTTAAATCTTCTATGTACATTAAACTATGATTTGTGGCCACCTGTGTGAAATAAGCTTCTGTCAGTGATCCTGAATTGTTTGGGTTCCCTAACACCTAAGGGGAACTTGGGCTTATGGACCCTAAAAATGCCAGACCTCTTGACTTCATGTGGTCATGAAGAACTTCTTGATCTGGCTGGCTTGGTGGGATTGAAATAGGAACTCATTAATTCCTGAAGAAAGCACTCTGGAGAAGTTTAACCTTCCCTTTCTCTTCTCTCTCCTCTCCCCACAAGAGCAGAGACTTCATAGGGTTAGAGTAGAAAAGCTGCTGGTCTTCCCAGCCTTGGGCTGTGACTTGAAGGAAGTGTTTTAGCTTAGGTAGCTCTTAGCACAAGCATTACTGCCATGGAAGCCACATTTTTATTTGTCTTTATGGTTATAAGAATTTGTAATTAGAAGAAGAAAGGTGATATATTTGAATGTTTAAATAAGAGATTTCTTGTTACTTGGAGTGGGGGTGGGGGGATCTCCTAATTCAAAACATAAATGAGAGAGGAAGGGAACAAAAATTAAAATGACAGCATCTAAGTGTGACAAGAAATTTTATTCAGAAAGAGAAAAGTCGGAAAGGTGTTTCATCTTAGTTTTATTAAGGGGAAAACTGATTGTTAGTTTTTGACACTAACTGATGGATTGGTTAATTTTTCTTCTTTTCTTTTTTTTTTTTTGATGTAGGTTCTGATGTCTCTTCATGAAATGTTCCCTGCAGTTCATGCAGCAGAAATGGCTGTTCAGAGAAATCCACATTCGTGGGAAGCTTGGCAAACTCTGGGACGTGCTCAGCTTGGTTTAGGGGAGATTGTCTTGGTAAGGAAACATTATCTAAATCCTGAAGGCTTGCATTTATTGATGTTAGATGTGATTGGATAAACCTGAATATAAAAGCCCATTAATTTATATAACTCATATGAATTGCTCATAGGATCATAGAGTTATATCTGGATAGGTTCTTCTCTAAAACTGTGCCAGCAGAGGGGTAGCCCTGGTAGATTCTCTCATGCTGAAAAGTATGGAGACTCTTATCACTAGTACGCTAGCCACCTAGGATCTGTGGCCTGGGTAATGAGTGAAAAAGAACAAATGAACAAGTGCAACCCCCATCTACTTCTAGAGTAACAATCATGAAGTGGTGAAAAAGCAACTTTTGCTATTGGAACTCTGTATTTCCTATTTTTCTTGATTGACCAAAGGAATTGACCTACTACTGGGAAGGAACATAGCAGTCTTGGCATTCTCTCTGTGAACAAAAGAGGCAGTTATGGCTTACATGCCTTCCTGGAGAGGCAAATAATGGAATTGGAGGAAAAATTTTTAAAAAACAAAACAAAACATTTTTAGTGATATCTTTCCTATATTGTTTTGATATTAATATCAAAATAACAATTAACATTGTTTTTACATAAATTTACAAAATTTCTCCCAGAGAGCCATCACATATAACAAATAACAGTTTTTTGAAGAAAAATAAGAGGAAGAAGAAAAAAATTGGCAAAACTATCCAATACATCGAAAGAAAATCTGAAAATATATGCAGTGTTCCTCACCTGTGGACCTACCACCTCTGCAAAGGAGTAGAGTATGGGGAGAGGTCTTCTCTGTCTTACAAAGACTGCTTATTCTTTGTAGTTTTGCAGCATTCGTTTTTGATTGTTTTGTGGTTCTTTCTGTTGTTGTAGTTATTATGTATTTTGTTTACTTCACTCTGCACCCATTCATAGAAGTTTCTCTATGCTTCTTTCATCATATTTGGAGGAATTAGCATTGTCATTTATCCATTTATCTATTACTAAATGGACATTTGGACATTATATTGTAGTACTCAAGTTGAGTATTAACAACAACAACAAAAACACTGTGAAAATAATTGTGTTTATGAACCCATATCTGTTGTAAAGGGATGAAAAATTAGAGGAAGATTTGAAGGATTTGATCAGATTCTCCAAATCAAATCAAGCTTTACTTTGATATTCATTAACTTAAATCAGCAGTGTAAGTAGGCAAGCACAGTGAAAAATATGTTGGGAGATAATAGTTCAGGAATAAGGAATGAGAAAGGCCCAAAACTTGAAGAATATACAGAAGTCTCATGCCTATATAGCATAAATACTATTTGAAAAAAAGAATCCTTAGACCCTAGACATGGCAAACACCAAGTAACATCAAAAAAATGAAATTGATTACATCTTAATGCCATATTATTGATGTGGGAACAATTCCTGAATCATTTGTCTACATACAGACTCCTAACTTGTTAGAACAAATATTAAAACTTATACAAAAATAAAAGAGTAAACTTGATGAAAAGATACAATATAAAATTTTAAAAATTCGAACCTGAACTATTTGAATAAGTTATCATTGAAAAATGAGAAATAGATGAAGAAGGGGGTAGTAGCATACACCAGTGGTAGAAGTGTAGCTGATGTCAATCAGTAGCTGTAGGAAAGAACAAAAAAAGCCTAAAACCTGCCCTAGTGAACACCCAGTGGACTTAGTAGCTAAGCAGAGAGATACAGTAGCGAAGAGCAAATACTGTTTTAAAATGTAAGTTCACTTGGAAAATCTCACAGTGAAGAGTGGTAAAAAGTGATGAGGAATAATTGCCTGCCAAAACAGTGAGAAGCAGAGGATGGGAAAATCATTTTAAAAGGAAAGCTAGGAGAGAGGACCCAGTCATCTTGAAGGTATTTTAGAATGAAACTGGAAGAAGAGGACCACAAACAGACCCATGAGGGAAAGAATTTGAAAGTGTTTCTCACAAACTTTTCTCACAGTGAAGGACAGTGGAGCCACCATTTTGGGATTGTCACATTATAGTTCTGGATATTCTTATAGAGAAATTGTAAATAGCACTGAAAAAAAGTATGGGAAAAGCAGCAGGAGTGGATCACATATACATAGAGCAAGTCTGTACTGGAGGCAACACATTTTGAGGGAATCGAAGGATTTGATTCTTAAGATATATGAAAGAGGGTAGAGTATCAAAGGCATGGGAGAAATGTGGGATCTTGTTACTTAAAAAAAAAAAGGTGACCAAGAAAACGTAAGTAAATACTAACCCATATTTTTACTTCTTATCTGTATAAAATTTTAATGAGAATAGTTGGTGTACATGCTGTGGATAACTTGAGGAGGGCACTAGAAGGGAACAGGAAGATTTTTACAAGTAAACCTTCTAGACCATATCTTTGCCGTCGTACAGTTGACTAAAAGATGGACAATATAGGATTTCACTGTGCTTATTGTTTATTGATTATAAAAGAGTATTTAGTTTGGTTGGGCAAAATGTCACCTTAAAGGCTTAGTTTCAACAAGATATCTCCCATGCATGTTAAAATTACTCAGGGTGACCTGAATACTCTTAGTGACAGAGATCACCTTGTCCAATCCTGTGATCGTTAAAAATCACAATAATAGCAACAACAACCATAAATAATTACACAGCATTTCACTATGGGCCAGGCACTGTGCTAAGTGTTTTCCAATTATTGTCTCATTTTATCTTCACAACAACTCTGGGAGGGAAGTGCTATTTATTATGTCCATTTTATAGATGAGAAAACTGAGGCAAACTGAAGTTAAGTGACTTGCCCAGGGTCACACAACTAGTAAATGTCTGAGCTTGGATTTGAACTCAGGTCCTCCTGACTCCAGCCCTGGCACTGTATCTTCTGTGCCAATTAGCTGTTCCCAATATCACATGAGGCTGGAACAAGGAGGTATATCCCTTCCAAATGTACTCACTACTGACATGAAACAGATCCAGGACAAGAGCCAGTTGTGGAGGAAGTACCTGAGATTGTGAGATCCTCCATATTGCTCCTGTTTGAGGATGAAATTTAGTGATAGTGAGGATGGAACATTTAGGAATTACAGAACCTCCTAAATGAAATCATTAGCCATTCCAAAGAATTCACCTAACTATCTACATAGAAAAACCTTCCAAATTCAAACCTAAAGAAACTCAGTGAATGAAGAAATTTAAGACTATTGATAGTCTAAACCGAGAGTTGCCAAACTATGCCCTGATGGCTTACCAGCCAAGTCTTGCCCACAGCCTATTTTTATACTCCTGTGAACTAGAAGTGGTTTTTACATTTTAAAATACAATAAAACTTTGTTTACAAATATAAAAAAAAACACTTCTTACCTCTCAGGCCATGCCAAAACAGACTGTAATCTAGACATAGTTTGCTAACCTTTGGTCTAGACAGGGGTGGGGAATCTGCAGCCTCCAGATCACATGTGGCCTTCTAGGTCCTCAGGTATGGCCTTTTGCCTGAGTCTAAGTTTTACAGAACAAATTCTTTTATGAAGGGGATTTATTCTGTGAAGTTTGGATTCATTCAAAGGGCTGAACTGGAGGATCTAGAGGGCCATGTGTGGCCTTGACACTTCAGGTTCCCCACCTCTAGTCTAGACCATGATATGTAGCTAAATATAGAGAGCTTATCCATCACTATATATTTGTATTTTAGACAGATACTTCATATTAGGTTTTTTTACCTTTTTTTTGCATCATGGATCCCTTTGACAATCAGGTCAAATCTGCAGACCTCTTCTCAGAATAATATTTTTAAATGCATAAAATCAAAATCATAAGATTACAAAGGAAACCAATTATGACATACAGTTATCAAAATATATTTTTTAAAGTTCACAGACCCCTTGATTGTAAATGGACAATGAATTGGGCTGAGAATTGAACAGGGGAGGAGGGCAGACTAGATTGCTCTTGGGAAATTGCATAATTTAAAAAAATGACCCCAAACAAATACTATCTGTTTAATACCAATATTTTTCTGGTGTTTTCATGGAGCATTATAATCTCTCTAAAGAATTGAAATTGAGGGTAACTCAAAGGACAGTGGACAGGCATATGGTAGCTGTGAGCAAGCTGAGGTAAATTTTAAGTGGGGAATTGAGAAGCAGTGTAAAGAATGCCATCAAAGAAATGTTTGGATGAAAAAGATGATCTCATCATGTGATAAGAGTTAGAGACAGCCAGTAGATAGTCTGTTTGCTCATTGATATACTGGTGATGTCCAGAGGAGTGAGGGCGAAAAATTGTTCAACAGAAAAAAAAAACCCTTAAGTTGCGTGCTAGACAGTATCAAAAAATATCCAGCATCCTGTATGGATCCTTTGTGGTGAACATATGGGAAGAGATGGGCGAGAGTCACACAGATGGCAGGTGAGGGTGGATTGGGATAAGCATCGTTGGAGGGAACATTCACATTGATGAGATAACAGATCCATTTGAGAATTTGAGAGGCCATTGGGACAGCTAGATAGTGGTTTCCAGCAGGGAGTTGGATATGCAAGGCTGGACTTGAGGATATAAATTAGGGTTGGATTACTAGGTTTGGCAATCATCTGTGTAGAGCAGATAATTGAACCCAGAGGAGTGGATGAGATTAGTAAAGGAAAAGATTTAGATTGAGGGTAAGAGATGACTAAGGATAGAGCCTTGGGAGTGAGGAGTGGGGATATCCACACTTAGGTAGCAGGGACATGGATGATGATCTAGTATGGAATCCTAAGAGGAAATAGTAAGAAATAAGGACCAAAAGAGACCAGTGTCATGGAATCAAAAGGAGAATGAAGTATCTAGGAAAAAAGGAAATTGTCAGCAGTAGCTTAAAAAAACCCCAACACAACAGCTCAAGTAAGATGAGGACTGAAAAAAGCTAAGAAATTGTTGATAACCCTTGTGAGGGTAGTTTTAGTTGAATGTTAGGGTCAGAAACTAGATTGCAAGGGATTGAAAAATGGGTGGTAGGAGAGGAATTAGAAGCAAACAAGTGTAGGTAGCTTCTTATAGGAATTTGTGAATTGATAGTTTGAGAGATAACAGGGTCAAATGAAAGTTTTTAGGTTTTTTTTTTTTTTTTAAGGAGTGGGAGTGTTAGGACTGTTTGTAGTTCATGGAAAAGGGACTAATGGATAAGGAAAAATTAAAGAGATGGAAGGGTAATTGTGAAAGGAGCAACCTCTGTTGGAGGTGGGAAGGTTTGTGATCAAGGGTCCCAGAAGAGGAGTTGATCTTTACAAGAAGATCCTTCAGAGACTAGAGAAAAGAAGTAGAAAATGGGAAACGATGAAGACAGATTTTAAGGTCTGGAGTAGGAAAAATTTAGGGAATAATTTTTAAGCTTCCATTTAATTTTATTTTTTTCTCAATTGCATGTAAACAATTACATGCAAAATTTTTTTTCTCAATTACATGTAACATGTAAACAGATTGAAGTTCTGGAGTAGAAATAATTAAGGGGATAATTTTTAAATTCCATTTAATTTTATTTTTTCTCAATTACATGTAAACAAACAATTTTTAACTTTTTTTAATTTTGAATTCCAAATTCTTTCCCTCCTCCCCCCCCCATTGAGAAGACAAGCAATTTAAGTCATGCAAAACATTTCCAAATTAGCCATGTTGCAAAGGAAAATGCAGACAAAAAAAAAAACCTCAAGAATAGTACAGAAAGTAAAAAAAGTATGCTTCAGTCTTCCATTCAGACTCCATCAGTTCTTTCTCTAGAGGTGGATAGCATTTTCCTTTATGAGTCCTTTGGAATTGTCTTGAATCATTGTATTGCTGAGAAAAGCTAAGTCATTCACAGTCGATTATTATACAATATTGCTGTTACTGTACACACTATTCTCTTGGTTCTGCTCATTTCACTTTGTATCAGTTCATGAAAAAGGTTCGTTTTGGATTATCTGCTTTTCCCAGGAAATCGAGGAGACAATGTTGTCTGCTAAGAGAGAAATGTGAATGTGCAGTACAGGGGAGCTTGAGGAGAGAAGGTTTGAAACAGTCACTGTGGGGAGTGTGATAGAGGTCAATCAAGGAAGACTAAAAGGATTGTTGTGCAGAGTGAGGGCTCAGTTGAGGTAATGTTGCCAGCACAGTTGTGTGACTTGCAGCTGTTTATCAGTAGATGAGTAGAAGAGAAGGTGAAGAGAGGAAGTTGGGGTTAGGCAAGGCATGATTAGTTATGGGACAAGGACAAAGGATTCAAGAATAGAAAATAAGATATAGTTGGATTGGTCAAGGCAGTGAAGGGAGGAAGGTAAGGTTGGGTTAGGGGAGATAACCACTGAGAGGACAGGGTTAGATGAATGTGAAGTAATAGTGAAGTACAAAGATTAGGTTTAGGTGGACTGAGATAGAAAGAGAGGTGGAAAAATTGGGGGTTAAGATCAGGGAACAGAGTGTCAGAGTCTAAGATCATGGAGGTTGCTAGCTAAGATTTAAGATAGAATCATTTCTGTGAGTCAAATGAAGATACAGATCATAGGAGTTGAGGATGATCCTGAACTGTCTCCAAGGAATTTGAGGTTACATTAGTGTGTATTTTGAAATGTTTTGATAAGGGCAAGGGTTGAGTTTGAGAGAAAGATCATGAGCTGTTAGCAAGTATTTATTAAACACCTACTGTGTACCAAGTACTCTTCTAGGTTCTAAGAATACAAATACAAAAAATGAAACAAGCTAATTACTGACTTGAGAAAGGTTGTAGAATTCCCTGGAAGCTGGTAGATGACTTCCAAGAAGGATTTAGATCAGATGTTTTTGGCTGAATGGAATGCACTTCAAAGGAGGAGAATTTTGCTGAGTGAGGGAAGGATTGGAAATGGCAGAAGCAGCATATCTTGTATTTCTTCCCAGACCAGTGTTGGGTTGGGAATGTGAGAAAAGGAGCATCCAGTGTTGGAGAAGGTAGCCAGGACCACAGTGTCTTCTAAAATAGGTCAGGTTCTATGAGTGCAAGATGAAAGCCTGAGATGAGATCTAGGGCAGGGCTGTCCAACCTTAGGTTTTTATTGAAACAATAGACAATATATTTTGATTTGCCATTTTAGTGAGAGCTCTGCAGTAGCTTGGCTTCGTTTATTAAAGCATTTATGTAAACTTCTATGCTTGTAGGCGGGCTGGCGGGCCACATAAACCTAATTTTGGATAGACCTGATCTAGGGTAAGGGGAAAATTGTTGATGATTGAACAAGAATGGAATGTGAAGGAGACTAAAGATTGAGGTGAGATGTAGCAGAGGTGGAAGTTGAGACATCAGGGAGCTGTAGCAGAGGAAGGATAATTTCTTCTTGGCAGACAATAACTTTCAATTACAGGAATTGGGATTTAGTGTTTGCTACGTCTGTGATGGAGGAAGTACCAGTTTATAGGACTTCCACCCTCTGGGGCCCCGTGATAATAAGGGATGATGATCGTTTTGTCCCCTGAACTTATCCTAGTTTCTTGGTATGTAGTAGGTGCTTAAGAAATGCTTGTTTTGGTCAAAAATTTTTCTCTTGAAACCTTGAGTGGAAGGGGTTTGAACCCATAGATTCATTTGTGTGCCTGGATCAGCAAGTACTTGGTGGGGGAAATTTAGAGAAAATCTTATTGCACAGAGACCTGGTCTTTGGACTCAGAGAGTGGAGTTAATATATTTTGATTGAATCATATTTCCTCAAAATAGCTATCACATCTTGACTTGTAGCATAATTGGATCTAGAGTACCCTGTTGCTTCTAAGTAGGGGCCACAAAATTCATGAAGCCCAACAAAACTGGCATTTATGTTGGGTTGCAGAATTCCTCAAGGATTTTCTGTGTATACCCTAGCATTAAGGCTTCTAAAATTTTTAAAAATTAGTTTATTAATGAAAGTCTAAGCGTGGCAAAACATGTCTAGCCAGTGATGTCCCTTCAGAAGCATTATGAATAAGCAGCTTCAAACACGAAGGAAAAATCAATTGATGTAAGAATAATAGCTAGCAAATTCCATGTGCTAATTACATCTAAAAATACTAATCCAGTCCAATTCATAGTTTACTTTCTTTTTTAATAGTTTGATTACAATTTTTATTATATCATAGAGAGCTGAGAGACGTCCAAAATGCTACTGTTTGGTAAGAAATACTGTTTTTTTCCTCTACTCAGATGAGTTATAGTAGAGATGGAAATTGCTAGTCTTTCTAATATGTGGAGTATATCATAGTACATTGCAACATATTCAACTATGAGAAGTTTTAGTAGCATAAATCTTGTTTTGAGCAAAGCCACCATTATCCACGAGGTAAATACACTTAATTCGTGCTTACAGTGATCTGTGTAATATTTATTCAAAATTGTATTCAGTTTTCTTACATCAGGTACTTGTATTGATAAAGATACTTTGAACTGAGAATTTGCCTCTCATAAAATATGTAAACTTGTTGGTCTCCTGTCTACCCCCTCCCCCAATGCAGACAGTATTTTTTAAAAAGAAATTCTTGGCTACACTGAATTTTTATGAAAATGCTTAAATACGTTAGCCAAAAGAAAAAAGGAAAGAAGAAGGGAAGGAAATCACAACTTCAGAATGTATTTTTCTTGTGTATTGTTTTTAATTTTTTAAAATTGCCTATCAGCTTAATCCTTTTATAACTTTCTTAGATGGACTAGAATGGCTTCTGCTAAATCTTCAAAGCAAACTTTTTTTGTTGGCCTCCTTTATTTTTTAGAAGCATTCGTTAATGGACATTAAATGTTGGATCCTGACACTTTATCTGGCTTCCCACTTAAGTGAAAGCTGGTGGTAGCTGAGCAAATCCTGACTCAACACAGTACAAGGACAAGGTTTATTCTTGAAGTCCTTTCAGGCCCATTTTCAGAATATCCCGACTCTGTGGGGCAGATGATAAATGTCCACTTAGCAACAGGGCAGGAGGTAGTTGGTGTCTGGGAAGGGCACATAATGTTTTTGAAAGGGAACACTCTTTGGGTGTTTTTAAACTCACTATTTTCCATGAAAATATAAACAGTATGTATAGTATTTTAATTAAATCAAGTGCTGTGATTATTTTCCAGGAAAAAAAAAAGCATTCTTTGAAAAGCCTGTCTGCCAGCTAAATTTCTTTACATTTTTCTCAATTCATTACAGTCTCTTATTCTTTACTGATAAAATGTGGATATATACCAAGGATTTTAAGAGTTAAAGCCATCAGTATTTAGGTTCTACAGGACAGCCATTTGGAAAATAAATTGTAGATTTTTTTGTTAAAAATTCATCATATATCCTATTTCACAAATTTGAGCAGTATAATTAATACACTTTTGAAGATCTTCCTGCTGAGCTTCATTTTCCTCAGGTAAGACAACCTGGCAGAAGAAGTTCAGGCATTTTCTGCCCAGATGCCCTCTCAGGTGTAAGAGGGCAGGCTCTTAGAAAAGGATAAAATGATCACAGCCACTGCACTGTTTATTTCCTTCTCAGAACTTGGTGGTGGCGGGGAGTGCGGAACTGAATGAGTGTGAGGAGAGTGTGCATTAATACAGTCAGAACAACGGCCGGCCTCACCCCCTGCTGTTCTCCTTTCCTCTCATCCATCAGTGCCTGTTTGATATATTTCAGTGCCCAAGACTTTGATGAGAAGCATCAATGACACTTACCAAAACTCTAGCCAGTCACCGGCTTGCATCCTGGGAAGAGTCATCGTCAACAAATGATATTTTTTATATTTGGCAATAAATTGTTCCCAGTGAAGTCATGATATGAAACACAAAGTATGGAAAAGATATGACTAGTGTTAAACTGATTGACTTGAACACCTCTCACCTCTTTTTTTGTAGGCAATTAGAAGTTTCCAAGTGGCCTTGCACATCTATCCAATGAATCCTGAAATATGGAAAGAAGACCTTTCCTGGGCAAGAACATTGCAAAAGCAGCAGAAGGAAGCGCAGAGGATTAAAAGAACTGAAACGCCAGCTGAAGAAATACATATTTCACCAAAATCGATTCCAGACTATGACTTTGAAAGCGATGAGATTGTTGCTGTTTGTGCAGCTATTGCAGAAAAACAGAAGACAGTTTCAGCAAATAAAACAATGGTGATTGTGTCGGCATCTGGGACTGTAGAGACTGTAACTGAGAAGGAAGAAGGGGCCGCAATTCCAGATGGTTCTGTTTTTATCAAAGCTCGATAAAACAATGCATGTAACTTGAATCGAGCTTGTTGAGCATCTCTTAAAAGTTTTAGCAGCAGAGAATTCCATCCATAAGAAACAGGGTGAAACCAATAATTTTAAGATGAGATATTTGAAAACTTAATGGTAGAATCATTGCATAATGTCTGGTCAGCATTTTGATGACTTATGACTTAGAATTTTAACCTCGAGAAATGTGAGTAAAATTTTGAAGGATTAACACATTTTGTTTAGTTTTAGTATATTAAAGCACTCATTTTATTAATGCATAACTTGAAAAGCGAAAGCTTATGAAAAATACAGCAGGTCCCTTTTGTCATTTGTGGATACACATGAAGACTTGATTGTTGTGAATTGGTTATTCAAATCAATATTTATTTTTTGAAATTGGGAAAGTGGCAGGTTTTCCCTCTGTCTTCAAAATATAGGTATTTAGGTGAAAAGAAGATTGAACCTAAAAGCATTTAGGCATTGTAATGAAAAGGGAGAGTTAATAGTCAAAGTTAATAGTCACAAAATATCATCAGGAATATGGAATATAGGAATGTCATGTAGAATCTTGGAAACTTCAACAAAAAATGTATACATATCTATATGTTCAAAGCAATTTCTGATACTTCTCTTAACTTGGATCTATACATTTGGTTTTTCAAAAACAAATTAGATTTTTGTAAATTTCAAATTTCAAAACCATATTAGAAAAGAAAAAGGTTATTGATCTATAATGTTGTTTCCTCTCCCTCCAACATATATCAGATGTGTCAGATTGATAATAAAAAGCATTATCCTGACATTAAAATGTTTTTGTTGTAAAAAAAAAAAGAGTAAGCAATCCCTGCCACAAATGAATCATTTTAAAAAGGTGGACCTTTAAATTTATTATAAATGTTTTTTTTTTTTTTACAGCTAGAGCACAATAACATGCATACCCTTTTCCAGTTTAAATTCTGTGTTTTCCTTAATTTTAAAGCTTACGTTACCTTCGTGGTTATTTAATATGTGATATTTAAGAAGGTAGATTTTTATTTTCAGCCTATGGAACTTGATAGGAGCTATCTCTATTGGATAAGAACATGGCTTACCATTAAAAAATAGGTAAATTCTGTCCTTAAAAAGTGAGGATGAAATTATTAGTTCTTAAGTCACTAACTCATTGTCATGTCTATAACTTAGAATCTAAAAGTTCATTCTTTATATTGCTAACCACCAGGAATTACTGAAGATATCTTTGAATGAAAATTATCAAATGCATATAAAAATAAACATCTTTGCTAATGCAAGTTGATTTTATGATTCACCAGTATAATATACCATTAAGTAGAAGTTTTATCTTATTCCTGAATCTCAGAAAGATATATTTTGGTGTTAAGGTCAGTTACCTTTGACAAGAATCAAAGTAATCTGCTTCATTATGGGGATTTTGTTTTCCTCATCTACATTGGAGGCAGGTCATTTGATGGATTTTTGACAGGATCTTTGGGTGCTTTACTCGGAGATGGAGAAATCAGCAGATTAATTCTGCTGTGGAAAGTATTGTACTATGTATTTGATCTATTGGGGAGATGGTTCCAGATAGAATGGTAAGTTATATACCCTAAATACAAAATACTTATTGTTTTAAATAATTACAAATTGGGTAAGTATAGATGTGAACAGTCTTGTAATTTCACATATTGTTTGTGTGATGGATGTTTATGCTTTCTTGTTTATTGTTAAATTCGTGTATAAATAAAGTTGTGGGGTTTTCTGCAATCTCAAGTTTTTGATTTTACTTAAAGTACGGTAGATTTTTTAAAATAGTGCAATAAACTTTTATTGTTTCCTTTATGTGTCTCCTTTCTTAGGAGATAACACAAATTCTTTTGTAGATATTTAGCCCTATTTATTTTTTTCTACTATTGGAAAGAGTGATATAAAGACAGAGTAAACAATTAAATTGCTTTGTAATCTTTCCTTCACGTGAAGGTGAAACCTCTGTCAGTCTCTGCCAGGGCATATGGTTCTTAGTATAAGTTATCAATTCATGGAGCTGCTGTATAGCCACTAGAATATTAAAAAAATTAAACTGAGACTTAATTTTTCATTTTTCTTAAGTATGCAAATCAGACTGTTCTCCCCTTTAACCAAATAAAGTCTTATACTATTGCTTCTGTTTTCTTTTTGCATGTGTGACCCATATAATCTGAGAGATGAGAATGAGAGTATTGAAGTGAAAAGGAAATCTTACTTCCATGTCTAGAAAGTAGTTAACACCATTTTCTGAATAATGGACATAATCTATCATATATATTATCAGTACTCTCATTCTTGCAAATAAGGTAAGAGTTAAGACACACTGAAAGCTTATTTATTTGGTGGTCTGTCAGTTGAAAGTATTTATTAACATATGCCTTTCCAAACTGCCAGCACAATCACATTAACAGAAAAATAACAATAAATTATGTTAAGTATAATTTTAGTATGAAGCATATAAAATATTCTAATTCTTTGAAAAGAGCTACATGAATGTATATTAACTATGTCAGTTTTTAAATAAATAGGATATTTGGTTAGCAAAATGATTATATTTTACAGATATGCCAGAAAAGTTTGCTATATAATTATTTCCATGGATATTGTGGTAGAGACCTGTTAGAAGAAAAGGTGAATTGTAAATTTAGTACGTATTGAAATAACTTTTAAAAGATCACAATGTGGAACCAATATTTCCTGCAGCTCTAGTCTTTTCAGAAAACCCTGTGGGTTTCCTAATTATGCCACATATTGTACCATGATGATTGGAACCCACCAGGGGGCAGCAGATTCCACGGAATTTGGAGTCAGATGCTCATGGACTTGTAGGAGGAAATACCTCCATGTTCTACTCCCTGTGTGACCTTGTGCGAGGCACTTACCCCGCTTTGGGCTGTAGGTTCCTTATTTGTAAGACGTAAGAGTTGGACAAGATGATTTCTAAGGTGCTTTTCAGGCTCTAAATTCTGTGATCCTAAATGTATCCTATTTATCTCAGCTGAGTCCTCTGGCCTTTGCTAAAGCCTTATTCTGATGGCTTCTTATGATATGGAAATGACCCTTGGCTTCCCAAAGGCTGGAGCCCAAGCTCTAGTAGGTCCACTAAGGTACAGTCACCACATCTTAAGCTCAGTGAGTGACTTTGTTGTTCAAGGACCAGTCTAGCTAAATTTAGAGAGGCTAATTACCAGTTTGACTACTAGGTTTTTTTTTTTTAAACTAAATGATTTAATAGTTGGATTGTGATAATTAAAACATTCTACATTAATTTTTTAAAAAATGACTTTTTTACATTACTGTCATTTTTCATTGACTCACACTTCCCAATAGAACCCTGTCTTGTAACACACACACACACACACACACACACACACACACACACAGTCAAGCAAAAGAAACAAAACCCTGGCTATATCCGTAAGTGTATGCATCATTTCATGCCCGTAATCGACCACCTTTCTGCCACCTCATCAAGCTTTTGAAGTCACAGTTATCTTCTGCATTGATCAGAGTTCTAAAGTTTTTCAATTTTATTTTCCTTTAAATGAATCAATAACCATTTACTAAGTGCCTGCTATGTTCCAGGCACTGTGTTAGGCATTTAAATTCAAATATGAAATAATCACTGCCCTCAAGAAGCTTGCTATTAAACATTACATTACCTTAAATCATTGTCACATAAATTACTCTCTAGCTTCATCCATAGCAATTCTTGAATTCTTTTTAACTGAGTCATGGTGGTTTGAAAGATATACAGATCCTTGAAATATTGACCTCCACTGAGGAAGAATTCATTATCTCCCAAAGCAGCTCATTCCACTTTGGGACATTCTTGATTATCAGGAAGATTTTCTGTACATTCATCCCCAAATCTGCCTTTTTAGTACCTTCTACCACCTACTCCAAATTCTGCTCTCTGGGGCAAAGCTGAATAAATCTATTACTTCTCTGTGACAACTCTTCAAATACTTGAATACGGTTACTGTGTCCTCACCAAGTGTCCAGATAAAACATCTCCATTTCCTTCAACGGATCCTTATAGGACATGGTCTCCTGTCCCCTCACCTTAGTCCTAATCTCTGGACATGAGCCATTTTGTCAATGCTCTTCATTATATAAACCGAATACAACATATAAGATGTGACTTGATTAGGGCAAAATGCTGTAGGACAATTTCCATTGTTCAAGTAACTGTGTCTTGAATAATGTATGAGATCACATTTGCTGCTTTGAGACTTACCTTGACCTAACAGTCTATGAAATTCCCCATATCTTTTTCATAGGAACTATTATCTTGTCATGCCTCTCCCATGTGTGGTATGGAGTTTTTGAGCCCAAGTACAGGACTTTACATTTTTCTCTTAAATTTTATCCTGTTAGATTTGGCCCATAATTCTAGCCTGTCACGGGCCTTTTGGATACTAATCCTGTCATCCAGCATGTTTGCCATCCCTCAGTTTTGTATCACCTGCAAATTTGGTAAGTATTCCATTTATGTCTTGGTCCAATTTACTGATAAGTTACTTTAAATGGCATAGGGTCAAAGACATGTCCCTGGGGCACCCTACTAGAGACTTTCAACTTGATTATGATCCATTAATGACAACTGGCATCTGGTCATAACCAGTTTTAAATCTACCTTGTCAAT
Organism: Trichosurus vulpecula; assembly: GCF_011100635.1. Classification (NCBI taxonomy): domain Eukaryota; kingdom Metazoa; phylum Chordata; class Mammalia; order Diprotodontia; family Phalangeridae; genus Trichosurus; species Trichosurus vulpecula. Next base: position 406,348,153 of record NC_050573.1, on the reverse strand, counting down.
TTCTTCAATTCTGCCTCTATGTGAATGACTCTTAAAGCTATAGTTTGAATTCAGATTTCTCCCCTGAATTCTTGAATTGTATTTCTTTAAAAATAATCCTTATTTTTATTGTTGTCTTTTGTTTTTATGTTACATTCATTTCCAAATATTTCCTTCTCCACAACCCTATCCAATGTTGTTAATTTCATTTACATTATTTTAGTCTTTGGTATGTTATTTTGATGGTTCTCTCTGCATTGGTTCATATATCTCCCCACGCTTCTCTAAATTTTTCATAATCTCTTCTTATGGCCCATTGGATCATTAGACCTGGAAGGGACTTAGCCATTTCCTAGTTAGTAAGTTTCTACTTTGTTTCTGATTCTTTGCTACAACAAAAAAAAAATATCCATAGGTCTCCTGTGGACATTTTGATGAATATAGATAATTTGCTTGTATTTTTGACCTCCAGAGGGTATATATCTAGCAACAAAGTCTTTGTGTCAAAGAAAGTGTACATTTTAGTCACTTTAAAAGCAAGAATAATTCCAAATTTCTTAACAGAATAATTACTCCATCAACTGCAAGTTAGGGTGCCTTAGAGCTACAATTTAACTTGCATCACCTGGATGTCCCACCTCAAGTACATGTCAGAAATAGAACTTCTATTTCCTCCCTTCCCCATAATCCTCTCCCTCATTTTTTTTTTAATGCCACCATCATAGAATTCAGGTCCTCATTCCCTCTCAGCTAGACTATTCCAGTAGCTTCCTACTCCATCTCTCTTGCCTCTTTCCCTTCTAATCCATCCTGCAAATCGCTGTCAGATAGGGGCAGCTAAGTGGTGCAGTGGATAGAGTACTGGGCTCGGACTCAGGAAGACCTGACTTCAAATCTGGCCTTTGAGACCTACGCTACGCGTGTGACTCTGGACAACTCCCAGTCCCTCAGTTTTCTCATCTGTAACATGGAGATAATAATAGTACTTACCTACTAGGGTTGTGAGGATCGAATGAGATAATAATTGTAAAGTCCTTCCTTAGCACAGTGTCTGGCATATAACGATATATAAATGTCAGCTATTATTTTTATTAATCTTTATCGTACATAGATTTTGTCACAGAATTTCAGAGTCGGAAGGGACTTCAGCTACCATCTTATCTAGCCTATATCCAGTATAATACATCTGACAGGTTAGAGTTATCTAGCCTACCTTATTAGGGAACCTATTTCACTTTTTAATAGCTCTAATGGTTAGGAAGTTTTCCTGATGGTATTCAAATTTGCCTCTCTTCACCTTCTGCCTATTCCTGGTTGTCTTTCAGGGCTAAACAAAAAAAGTCCAATTCCTCTTTCTCCTAACAATCTTTCAGGTACTTGAAGATATGTTCCTTCTGAGTCTTATCCTCGCCTAACTAAACATCCCTAGTACATTCAACTGATTCTTATATGGCTTGAACTTGAGGCCCTTTACCACTCTGCTTCCTCTTTTCTGGAATTTTCTAGCTTATCAACATCCTTCCTAAAAGTGGTGTCAAGAACAATACTCCGGTTGTGGTCTGATTAGGTAGCTGGTAGTAATAGTAATTTGAAATCCGGAACTCCTGGAAGCCACACCTTTCTTAATGAAGCCCAAGATCATATTGGTGCACATATAGGTGGCACAGTGGATACAGTGCTGGGCCTGGAGCAGGAAGACTCATCTCTGAATTCAAATCCAGCCTCAAACACCATCTGTGTGACCCTGTGCAAGTCATTTAACCCTGTTTGCCTCTGTTTCCTCATCTGTAAAATGAGCTGGAGAAGAAAATGGCAAACCACTCCAGTATCTTTGCTAAGAAAACCCCAAATGGGGTCATGAAGAGTCAAACACGACTAAAATGAATGAACAACAACAAAGATCATATTAGCTATTTTTTTGGCTATTGTCATTCTGTTGACTCATTCAGCTGCACCTGGAGTCCATGAATCCCCCTAGATCTTTTTTTCAGACAAATTATTTTAGAACTCAGTCTTGATTTGGCTAAGTGGACTTGTTGCATTCACGAGTAAGACTTTCCATTTATCCTGATTGGAGTTCATCTTAACAGTTTTGGCTCAATGTTCTCTTTTTGGATTCTGACAGGCATCCAGTATTAACTGTCTCTTCCAACTTTGTGTCATCTTCCCATTAGATAAGGAGATCATCTTCGCTTTTATGTAAGTTACTGATAATACTGTTTGAAAAAAGCAGAGACTTTTGGGATACTCCACTGGAGACCTTCCAAGCCGACATAAACCATAAATGACTACACTTTGAGCCTGACCATTACAGGTCCATCTGACTGTACTATCATTTGTTCACGTATTTTCTATGGGAATATTATGAAATATTTTATCAAATATTTTGCTAAAATCAAAGTAAACTATATCTAACAACATTTCCCTAATCTATCAGTCAAAAAGGGAATTCCTGATGTCTGTTTTTTCTTTTTTAAATGTCTTTTGTCTTTACATTAATCATTTCCCACCCCACTCTTTATATTGAGTCTTTCCTTGTAATAAATTATGAAAAACAAGCAAAAATATCTAATTCAGAGACCATGTCTAATGATGCATATAATCTAGAATTGAAAGGAACCTGACACCATCAAGTCCATTGCCCTCAAATTACTGTTACTGCCAGCTATCCTGGTAGTCTTCCATCTCTGCAGTAAGGGAGGAGGTATGTTTCATCATTTCTTATCCAAGACCTTCATGTTTTTTCCATTCTTCAGAATTAACTTCCTTTGACTGATCTTTTCATTTACATTGGTATGTAAATATAGTTCTTTTGGTTCCATGTCAGTTATACAATTCTTCCCACATTTCTCTGAATTCCTCACATTATCTTTTCCTTACTGTACAATAATATTCCATCACATTCATATAGCATAGCTTTTTTTTCAGTCATTTCATGGGCAATGGATACTTTGTTTTCTCTTCTTTGCTATCACAAAGATAACTGCTATAATGAGTTTGATATTTATTGGACCTCTGTATCAAAGGTATGGACAATATAATAATTTTTCTTGCATAATTCCGAAGTGAAATCCTGAATGGTTAAAGTACTTCATAGCGCCATCAACAGGGCATCAGAGTGCCTATCCATAGTCTCATGAACATCAGTTCTCCTCACATTTTTTATCTTTACTGATTTTCATGGTGTGAGACAAACTTCATAGTTGTTTTAAGTTTAATTTCTCTTACTAGTGTAGCATATTTTCATGTGGTTATTTGTAATTTGTGATTCTTGTGAAAATTGTTCATATCTTTTTTTTTTTTTTGCCCCTTATGCATTAGGAGTGGCATACCCTATTCTTGAGGAGGCTAGGCTGACCCTTTGTGATCTCTGATTCTTTTTTCTAGCAGAGTTGCTAGCCTGGGACTGCTAATCTAAGGCCACCAGGCCCTAGGTCACCAGGTGACCTTTACTAATCCTTGTCTTTTACTTGCCCTGGAGTTTGCCTTAGCTTTGTTGTTCTTGGGTTGCCTTGATTCTCTCATACAGGACCTAGTTCAATTCTAACCTCATTTCAGATTTCTGAGGAACAATTCTATTTTGGCCTTTAGTCCAAGAGGTCTCCCCAGTGGGATGTATGGGGAAGGGGATAAAAAGGTACTCAGAGTATAGCTATGACTCAGTTATAGAACAGGTAGTTTTATTCCCAAGATACAGAAAAAGGAGTGCTAAGCGATAAAGAATTATAGAATGAATTAGGATCAATTGGGAGGTTAGTATTCAAACCTCTCTGGGACATACGCAGACAGGGCTGATCATTAGCTATTTTACATTTCACCTTCACTGAGTACAGTCAGGTCAAAGCCAGGGATCTCTTTTCTTTTCTGTAGTTTTTTTTTCTCCTTTGGTTGACTCTTTTCCTCTCATCCTATCTGCCTCTGACGCTACTGCCGTTGTTACTGTGATGGCTTCAGTAGCCAATACTTCATGGCTTGATTGTCCAGGAAAGGGTGGGGGTGGGGGTGGGGGAGTTGCCAGCCCTCTTTTGAAATCTCGCAAGCTTCCATATGAAACAAAAGAAGACACAAACAGGAGATGGCCCCATCTCACACAGGCTAGGATGTCACGTGTTCTTCTGGCTGGGACACACAGGGTCAAAGGAGGATCCCTCCCAACCCCAATCCTTACCAATCCTCTGGAGCTCAGAGAGTCCTAATATATTTTAAAATTGGCAAGAAGCAGATACCTAAGGGTCAGAAATTTCTTCCTTAGTATATCCATTGAGTTCTGGCTTCTTATTGAGTCATGTCTGACTCTCCATGATGCCATTTGGGGTTTTCTTGGCAAAGATACTAGAGTGGTTTGCCATTTCCTTCTCCAGCTCATTTCACGTATGAGGAACTGAGGCAAACAGGGTTAAGTGACTTACGAGGGGTCACATAGCTAGTTAAGTGTCTGAGGATGGATTTGAACTCAGATCCTCTTGATTCCAGGCCCAGCACTCTATCCCCTGTGTGACCTAGCTGCCCTGACTTTTGGCTTAGCAGCCAACTAAAAGTATCATCATGGCTAACAGGAAGCATCCACACCTGCTCTAAAGTACACCACAAGAGGGTGCTACACCTTAATAATACATTGTAGAATTTTGCCTGGAATCAAAGATAAGCTGGCCTACAGTTTGCAATTTTTATTCTCTCCCTTTTTTGAAAATCAGGACAATTGCCCTTCTTCAGTACTTTTCCATCTCTCCTCTTTTCAATGATCTTACTTTTAAATATCACTAATTGCAGAGACAATTCTTTTTAGGACCTGAGGATGCAGTTCACCTGGGCCCTGTGACTTTCACCAAATGCACCTGGATGCTTTCTTTCTATCTTCTTAATATACACACACACACACACACACACACACACACACATATATGTATATGTGTCTATATACACACACACACACACACACACACACACATATATATATATATATATATATGTATACACACACACATATATCCTTCTCTATTAGCCATTTTTTGTTCTGACCTTTCCAGTCCTTACATCATTTTTCTTGGCAGACAAAACTGCAGCAAGATAAAAATTGAGCACTTCTGCTTTCTCTCTCTTGCCAAGTATTGTCTTCCCATCTATTCTAACAGTGGTCCTACTCTTTGATCTTCATTTTCCCAGTTGAGCTAAGTCCCCATTCTCCTTTTGGTTGTATTTAACTTTCCTTGCCAACTGCAGTTCATTCTAATCTTTAACACTCTCGATACAATTCTTATAGGACTGTTTTTGTATTCATCAAACAATGCCAAAGCCAATTTGAGCATTAAAGATAAAGATAGAATTAAAGACAATTTGTTAGTTCAAAAGAGCTTTCTCAAGGATGGAGAATGGCTGTTCTATCTAGTACTCTTTTCATGGACTAGGACTTTGTATTTCAGGTCTTTATTTTACTTAGCATTTATACATGAGCCACTCCAGGAACAGCCAATCAGAAGTTTCCTGGAGGTGATAGTGGCTGTTTTCTGTTTTCTGAAAGAAAACAGTAAAGGGAAAATACCCACCCCCATATAAACAAGTTTATCGATTCCCGAATGTTAATATGCCTAATTTAGTAGTGGGATATATGAGCAAATGTTACTAAAGTGAACAGTTAAACTACAGCCTGATGTGATTAATGGAAAGAGTACAGAATTTTGGGTTAGGAGATTTGAATTTAAGCCCTAGTTCTCAACACTTACACATTGTGTGACCATTGGTATGAGTCTAAATAAAATGGGAATAATGTCACAGAATTTTCTGCCTTAGAACTCTTTTTCTAAGTGGTATGAAACTACTGCTTGTTTTAGATGAAACATTTTTGGACAGAAAAGGATGAAGAAATGGTAATTTGATGTTCTTCATGGTCATTTGATATGCATATCAGCAATACCTGCTTGTGAATGGGCATTGTTTCACTTGAGTGCGATGAGTTAAAATGTGTTCAAAAGTAATTAATGTTTGTATTCCTTGTTAACTTAAGATAATGCTTGAAAACATATCCTTTCAGGCTTTTATTAGATTGACAAAATGGAAAGTTTTAGGAGTTTAAGCTCTCATGATACTGTTTTTGATTCTATTGTTTGTTAATTACTCCATGTTATATGATTTATGAGGTTTAGGGTCACATTTTCCTAAGCTTTTGGTCTCTCATTACTGACAGATAGAAATTTAGTCAATTAAAGCACTCAAAGATGTTTTTAGTACCTCACTTACAGGATATGTCTGAGAGATTTTGGGTTCCTGCTCTTGATTAGAAATGACCAGTGTTTACACAAGGAATAATGATCAAGAAACATATTCACAGAATTTACCTTGTGTACAGAAAGCCATTTATATTTTATGCATACCAACTCATGTCAAGCATGGGCATAGTCATGCTGCTTTCCATTGATATAAGAGAAGTATAGAATTTCAGAGCTGGAAGAGAACTCAGAGGTCATCTAATCCAACCACTTATTTTATTGAAGGGGAAACTGAGGCTCAGGTTGTTGAAGGGGCTTGGTCAAATCAATGTAACTGTTAGTGGCAAAGCCAGGAATGGAATCCAGGCCTCCTGACTCTCCCAGGGCTTTCCCCACTATACTGTTGCTACTTCCACAGAAGCTGGTTTGTAGACACTCTTGGGAGTATGTTGAAACTTGTAAGGAACATCATAGATGTCTGCGTATCCTGATATCTACTTTACAAGGCAAAAGAACTTTCATTAATGAAGGATCGAAAAGGCTTTGCAAGCTGTGACTTGGAGCAAGTTGTGAACCACATGATTCTATTCTAAAGTTACACAAGCCCTTCAAAATTATGGAGAGTTCATATTTGACTGACTGTTCTTTTTTATTGTGATCACCAAAATAATTTCACTGGGTACAACAACTTCTCAAATAGTACCAATAACAGGCTCAGAATTTAATTACAATAAAGCAATTCACAAAACACTTTAGGCAACAGAACATGCTTAATATTTCTTTGAAAAAGGCTCCTCCAAATTTCTGTACAGGATTAATGTGTGATACAATAAGCTGTTATAAGGAGACCCCGAAAGAACATCATTCTAAATTCCTTATACAGGTACCCTTTCATGACTGATCTGTGGAAGACCAAATGGTCCAATCCTTCCACATCTGGCAAATAGGAACTTTCTTAAATGATGACTCATTTTCCTCTCAAAACTTAATGGATATTGTAGATTTTTTTCCCCTCTGCAACTAGGCAAAAATATGTATATTTTGTTTTGATGGAAAAAAAGAGAGACCTGAAATTTTGATTTTTTTTACATTTTGCATTTCAGTTTGGGGTTTATTCATTTTAAGACATACAGAGTCATAGCACACTACTAAAATCAATGTACTAGTGGGGATCTAAAGGGAAAATATTCACCAGCATATTTGGCTTTCCTAAAAGAATGTCTTCCTTTGGGATGAACCATTTCTCTCTCTTTTAGTATGTATAGCATATACTTTGGAAAGAATTTTAAGCACTTAAAATTTAAAAATTATAGCCCAATCGTTTCTTTTCTTTACCCTTCTGATATTGCTAAAAGCTCTCATTAAAATTTCAGATCTACTGGTTCCATCATCAACAATCAACCAATCACAGCTTGACCTGGACATGCCTCATGAAAAATAAATCATACACCTGTAGCATCTATAACATCAGCAGGTAATATTGGGAGGAAAGGGTATGCCATTATTCCATCATACTTTGTATTAATAATAAAACCTTCTCACAGAGAAGAAAATACATTAAATACTTTCAATCATGATATATACAGCAATAAAAATTCACATTTTCATGCTTTAGTGAGACACTGAAGTTGTCTACCAAACAGTCTTTGTAGTTTATCTGAACGGAGGCCTCTTAGGATCTGACTCATTGCTCAGTGCCAGATATTAAACCCCCGATGCCAAAGGAACAACAAAATGTCTACCATCTTGAGAGAGGCAAAGAGTGGGCTCTTCCAGACATCAAGTCCTGGGGGCAGTCCTATGTCACAGGCACATGTCACAGCCATGGCACTGAGGATGTCTGGAGTCCAGGCCGGCATACCTGATTTACCTGATCAGGAGACACTGCTCTGGAGTGGGTGGACAGACAAAAATAGCCCTTCAGAGCCCGACCAACTCCCTCCTTATGTATTGAGTGTATTGGACCTTATTTACAAGGTCCTGGAAACAGCATCGTTATTTGTCCTATACGCTCTATATACACTTTTCTGAAAAGTTTAATGTTTCATTAGGGAAAGTGACTTGCAGAGAGCCGCCTTTATCTGCGGGGCCTGTTGCCCTACAGTGTCCACCAACTTCATCCACTAATATCACGCTCTCTGAGTCCTGCCCCTGGGAGGAGTCTGAAGTCTCTGAGCTTCGCATAGTCCTCAGTGAGGTGGTTTCTGATGCGGGCAGCCCGGGCCCAGTTCCTGGCAACAAATTACGGCCCCCAATGCCAGCTTCACTGAGCTCTGGCATATAAAGGAGAGTCTGGGAGGTGCTGCTGACCTCTTTCAGGTCCCGGGAAACGAATGACCTCGAGTGGCTGGACATGGCAGATGTCCGGGGCCCCGTGCAGTTGAAGTTGCCTCCTGGCTGCTCCCTGCGACCTCCTCCGATGCGGCAAAAGAGGCATTTGATTTTCTCGATTGCTTTGCTGAGCACCGTTTTTCGGAGAAGGATATAGATCCAAGGGTCCAGAATAGGGTTCGCTGAAGCAATTCGGATAGCCTGCAGATCAGGGTTCTTGCTGATATCGATCTCAATTTCTGGTTGGTACAACTGGTTCACAAAGACACGCACCTAAAACAAGGAGATATACCTGAAACTTAAAGTCGGTCCAGAGAAAAGTACTTTGAAGAAAAAAAAAAAAAGCTTTGCTAAGTCATGGCACATTGTAGCAAGAGGGAAGCAAAAGGTTCTGGCCAAAACTTCGGGAGCTCAGTTTGTAAAATGAGAAATAAGAATCGACACCAAATTATGCCAGTATTGCCTTTTAGCTAAGAAATTAAAATCCTATTTTTTCTAGATCACCGTTCAACGCAGGCAAACCTTTGCTAAATCGTTTGAGATCCATTTTATCTTTCACTTCTATCATATTAATATATGTGGGCGAGGCCACATATATTATCCACTGCTCTGCCTTCTCACTGTCGTACGTTTTAAATGAAACTCTTGTTTTACACAAGTCTTCACAGGCAAGCCTAGAGTTGCCCTTTTTCATATAGTTTAGAAATGGCCGCTGTAATTTTCAGTCCTGGAATGTCGAGGGAACTATTTAATCCTTCCAAATGCAGCTTTACTGGAACTAATCAGCTAGGAAGCTGCTTACTGACTGACTAGGACGGCTAATACGGATCTTTTTAAAAATTGTCTCACATAGAAGCTATCTGGTGATCCGGGACCCAATATAAGTAGGGGAATTTTGTATTTCTTTTCTCTAAGGGTGACTAGACTTATTGGAAACACACAATCTGATTACAAACATTTTAAAGACATCCTTTAATGGTGATAATTTTTATTAGGTATGCAATTTTTACTTTGGGCCTTTTTGGCAAAAGAAAAAGAAGAAAAGCAAAAACAAAGAACTAACTCTTGATTTCACAAATCTTTTAAATGAAGTTTATTTGATAACCCAATGTTTCAAAAGCCACAGTGAGTCAAATACTCACTCAGAGCCTATTTATTCATATGCAGGGAATGATTTTAACAAATTTGTTTTGCTCTTTCCCCAGGTTTAAACAGACTATAAGCAGCAAAATAGAAGCTGGATGAAGAGCCATTAGAAGACAGTACGCTGAAAACAGAAAGAATTAACAGTGGATGATGGAGAAAACAGAAAAACTACAAAAAACAAACATAAGGACTCAAAAACCCACAGCAGTACATTTTACTATTTAACATATCTTCAGTAGCCAATGAAGCTGTTAATGTCTATTCTATGTCCAGGATTGCACAATAATATGACTTTTCATAATAATGACCCTGAATCATAAGGCAAGCATTAAGTGATGTTTGATATCCTCTACTTAGGGGAACAGGGAAGTGGGTAAATATATTTTTAAAAGATTTGCACAAAGTTATTAAGATAAAAACATTCTGACAAAATTAAATTTAAAAAATCGCTAATTGCCCAGTTATGTCAGTGAATGAGATTCCATATATTTGATAAGTTCCTTGTTTTTAAATAGTAATTCAGGTATAAATTAACCCCAAACTACAGCACATTAGCTTTGTGACCAAGGGTGAATCATGAAACCTCTCAGAGACTGTTTCCTTATGCGTAAAACAAGGATAATGAAACTTAAATGCCCTCCCTCACAGGGCTGTGGTGAGGAAAGTGTTAACTATTTAAGTGCTTTATAAGTGTTGGTTGTTATCATTATTACTAAAATCGAAGTGGACATAGTGATTAATATAGAATTAATCTTTGGAAGAGAGATGAACATGTATTTTACATGTAATTTCAGCCACTTGGGCATAATAACCTTAATGCACTCTCTAGGTAATGTAGTAACATTTTAGAAAACACTCAGAACTATGTCTGCAGCCTGGTCTTTGTTTTTCTAGATCTGGTATAGATATTAAAGAGACAAATAAACATAAGAAGGTAGAAGGCCAATCTTGGAGAGAAGAGGACCTGGGTTCAGGTCTTACTGCTAAAATATTAGTTGGGTAATCATGAGTAGTAAATCATTTACCCTCTCAATCTCCCCAAGTAATCACTAGGACTAGAAATACAAATGAGCTTCCAATCTGCATCAATAGAGGGAGTTCCCCAACTCTTCTCTCCCTCCCTTTCCCTACACTGATGAAAAACAGGCATCTATCTATCTATCTATCCATCTATCTCTCTATCTCTCTATTTATCTATCTATCTGTTTGTCTGTCTATTTATTTAAGGATAGATATTACCATGGCTTACATATACTGGAGCTTCTGACAGAAAACAAAAACTTCCAACTTATATACTTATAGGTATCTTCTTTCTTTACTTATATACTTATTACCCAGAAGTAATGTAAATGGTTCTTAGTCATTTTTCATTCATGTCCAACTCTCTGTGACCCCATTTGGCGTTTTCTTGGCAGAGATACTGGAATGATTTGCCATTTCCTTCTCTGGCTCGGCTCATTTTACAGTTGAGGAAACTGAGGCAAACAAGGTGAAGTGACTCGCCCAGGGTCACACAGCTAGTGTCTGAGGCTGGATTTGAAGGAAGGTGAGTCTTCCTGACTCCAGACCCTGCACTCTATCCACTGCACCACCTAGGTGCTCAAGTAATGTAAATACTGTACCTGAATTTTTTTTTAAAAAGTAAATACTGTATCTTAATTTAAAAAAAAACCAAAGCTTTGTCAGCGTGTGGCACATGCAGTGAGTGTGTGGTAAATTTGCAGGCTGGGATTTTAGCAGGATTGGAGAACTATGGCCACTAGGTGGCAGGGCTGCTCCAATTATCTCCTTAAAGAACGCTGCCTTACTTTTTCAATTTCTAAGTCAGCTACTAAGAATAATCAACTCAAAAATACTTGCCTTGGTTAAATGCAAACTTTGTATCTAGCAAAGAGTGTTGCCTTTGAAATGGCCAGGTGCTGCATGATTCCCATCTTTCCACCTCAAGAGACTAGGGAAAGAGGGCAAACTCTTAGAAAATTTATGGTAGAGATCAAGGTATGTCAAAGAACACAGTTCTTTGAAATCCATGGCATTATCTTAGAGAACTGAGAATGTCACTGAAGGTTTAGCAAGTTGGTGGTTAGTACTAACTCACAGAACACCAGCCTCCTTTCACCACTGACTTGGATTACTATAGGCAAGGAGAGTAACAGTTCTGTGCTTTTGTTTACCTAGTAGTCAAACTATAGTGGTAATGTGTAGAATGAATGCCTGCCTGCATGATGCTAGAAGGCCATGGATGGATGACAGTCATATTAAGAAGAACACATTTCTATTTTAATCTTTTGTGGTAAGAATGGTTAAACCAGTCAAAGTTGAGGGGGATGTATTATTTTTAAACCTTTTAAGTAGTAGTTAATGGAACACTTTCAAAGCGGTTGTTGAAATTTCCATGCTAACTTACTTTCCACGGAGATTTTACTCCAAGATATAGCATCTTATAGTGTCTTATATAAATACATTATCATGGCTATTTGATCTGCTTTTCCCAGAGGGTGGAAAGCCTATATCAGAATGAATACATCCGGAGAAGCAATCCAATTTATGTGGGAAAAATGAGAGCATTTTTTTTCTGAAATTCCTGTTCAACAGGCCCTAAATGTTATACAGAACAAACATGTTCAGGCAGTTTTCATTGTGGGGAAGGTGCACTACTGATAAATCAGTCTGAGTCAGGAAAGAAAAATCTTGAAATAATTTAGGTTAAAAAATGGAATACAAACAAGCTATTACCAGCCAACTTCAAGAAATTAATCTGGCTTAAAGTAACTGCAGATTTATATATGTGGTTTATTCTTGGCAATGGCTAGGTAGTAGCTTTACTACTTCTTGAACCTGTAGAAGATTTGGTATTGCCTTCCCTGCCCCTGAACTTTCATCTCCAGGGTAGTATGGGGAGGAGGAGTGGATGGTTCTCTTCCAGGAACTTCTAGAGGTGCTTTTATAAAAACCTATGGTTCAGGGAAACACAATTTGAAAGTCACAGGGCAAAAATACAGACTTACTCCATAACTATTGGGCAGCTAGGTGGCACAGTGGATGGAGTGCCGGATCTTCAGTCTGGAAGCGTCATCTTCCTGAGTTCAAATCTGACCTCAGGCACTTACTAGGTGTGTGTGACCCTGAGCAAGTCACCTAACCCTGTTTGCCTCAGTTTTCTCATCAGTAAAATGAGCTGGAGAAGGAAATGGCAAACTGCTTCAGTATCTCTGCCAAGAAAACCCCAAATGGGGTCATGGAGAGTCAGACACAACTGAAAAAACATCTGAGTAACAATAACAGTCCATAATTAGCAGCATTTCAACAGGAAGCAAGGAATGTTGCACTGAAAAAGGATGCTGACATTCTAATTAAAATGATTTAATAACCTAGCAAAGAAATTATGACTTCAAATGACTGAAAGTGGTCTGTTACTGAGGTTCTGTGGCACTTGTTTTACTTGAAGAGCATAAAAGGGTTTGTATGTGCTCAGCTAGCCAGCTGCCTTGTGAAAAGGCTAAAATTGGCACAATTGTTACTGAAGTCCCTGAAAAAGATTTTTTTTTTGGTAAAAAATATTCCTAAATAAAACCCTTACCTCAGCACTGAAAGAATGCAGGCCATCACATTGTGGTCCATATGTCTTAGGAAGCATTTGTTCACCAAAAAGTTGACAGAAATGTCACAGATTCATGTGGTGATACAAAAAGACCACTGGATTAGGAGCCAGAAGGTCTGGGTTCGAATATTCTAGTCTGATTCTGCTATTAACTGGTAGCACACTGCTTAGCCTTTCTAAGCCCACCTTTCTTGGTCAGTGAGATGAAGTTAGCAATACCTGTGTGAAGAGGTGCAAAATGAGGGTGCCAGTGATTCAAAGGGGGTTAGAATATATCCAAGACCTGAGTATGTGGGGAATAGGTATAGAGATCTAAGCCTAAGTGACAAACTAATGGAAATAATATGCCTGCTAAAGATAAAGAGAGTGCATGGGAAAGCCTTTTGGAAAACTAATACGTAATACAAGTGTATGGTATCATCAGAAAAAAAATGTCTGCCTCTAAGGGCTGAAAGGTACTGGAAAGTTATCAAGTCGTGAGCCAGCATGTTACTGTGATAAAGTAATTACTATGATCAAGGGACTTTGCCAATAAGGAAGAAAGTGAAGATGTGAAGGAGAAGGTTAATGATGCTAAGTTTGGTTTCTAATAGATCAATTAATCAACTTAGCTACTTTAAAGTAAAGCCTGTCTAATGCTTCAAGTTATGTAATGATGGGTAAAACTCAGCTGTGGAAAAGAAAATTGGAAAAAGGGGAGGACTGAAACCATGGTGCTCTAATATAGCAGTTTGTGCGTATTCATCTTAGTCATGGAGACAGAGTAACGCATAAATATACACACCAGGAGGCTTACTGTCAGTCTTAAAATGTGCTATGTTTAAAGTTAAAGGAGATAATAAACTTGAAAAATAACAAAACATTTCAGGTTCTGCTCTAACAGCATCAAAGCCTGTTTCTTGTGTTATTCGTTTACCTAAACCTGCACTGTCTAACCCAGTCTGAAATGCCTCCCAGGGCATTTTATTGCTCTCTTTACAGTAAGCCTACTATAAACAAAAAAGTATTCTTTTACCTGGTTTTCATCTGCCTTTCTAAACCTCTCCTAATCACATGCTAGCAAAGGCTTTATAGAGACAATTGGTTTTATAGTAAACAAAAAACAAAACAAGAAATGGCCAGTCATTTTCTAGACTAAGGGCATATTAAGCCAGAGTTGTTATTTTTGTCTAATTTGCCAACCTCCTTTTAGTAGTGAGATGGATTTTTCTTAAATTTGGAGTAATGAAAAAAAAAGACTACCTCACATTTGACTAATTGTGCATGGTGATGAAAAAAATATTTTCCAGATCCTGCAGCAAATTGGCTCATACCCTGAAGCATGATATTTGATTACAGTGATTATCTTTGCTTGGAGAGCTGCAAATATGAGCAGCCAGAAACTGATCTAGCTATTGCATTTAAGCAACTTTCGGAGGCAGTCTTTTCTGAAGCCTTCTCTAATGTGCATTGTTTTTTGTTCATCCCATGAGTAGAGATATCATTTCTTCAAACCTTCCTGGGTTTTGAAACTGGCTATAAATGGAGGAATGGATGAAATGATCCTAAGTGTATCATCTCCGCTATCTATTTTCTCTTTATAACTTTTTTCAGAGGATTCTACAGATTCAGTTCATCATATTATTCTACTTGAATTCCTTCAAGAGTATGTGAATAGCTAATTTTTTTTCCATTATCTTCTTGGAGTATCTGAAAAGGGAGGGATTTTTTTGCTCACAGCTTAGTTCAATGAAGAAGTTTCAGTTTGTTATCCAGGTAAAAAATTCCTTCAAAGACTGATATTTTAGCAAAGGAGATCACAGCTGGCAAACTATCATTATTACTTTTTTTTCTAGTAGTCAGTAACTTTTCAAAACTAGGCAAAATTTGGCTTTTATTCCATAGCATTTTGTTATTCTGGTTAATCTTGTCTCAGCTTTTTGGAAATCCAAGTAAGCTTTTTGTCGCCTATCACCATTATCTGATTGACGAAAATGATCTGAAGGATTTGTCTCTCAGACAGACATCACTGACCCCACAGATCCAGTTTACTGGTTTCTTGAAATTGAAGTTTAGGCTTAATGATTACTCACTTTTGGATTATTCTTTGGTTCATCATATAATTCGTAAGCTTGTCAAGCAGTACGTAGTCTTATACTGTAATAATTTTAGAGTTATCAAAATAGTTAATTTTGATTAATTTTTTCCCATTGTCACTTATGTCTCTCATTTTAAAAATCATGAATATAAATGAAACCCATTAGTTTTCATTATTGCCTTTTTAAAGTTAAGAAAAGATTAAACCATAGATTCCTTACAAAAGTGCTTATCCTATTCAAATGTGTTTCATTGACAGACTGAAATTCCTTATTTTCTCTTTAAAAATCTTAAACAGGATGGAGAGTGCTCAAAGTGCATTTGTAGCTTGATATCTATGAGTTTTTGCTGAGTTTTTCTCCTTGTTATTTCAAATAGGCATGAGAACTGTATCAGAAATGAGCTTGACTCTCAAATTCATAGCACCAAGAATTTGTCCATTAAAATGATTAAGTCTTTTTTGATCTTTCCCGATCTTAGAAGAAGGCATTTCCAAAATTGAAACTACTACACTTTGTATATATGTCCTTTTAGAACAACTACAAAACAGTTTTGAATTACATGTTGTTTTGTTTTCTAGTTCTTATTTCTACAAAGTAGATGTTCTATAAATAATAATCATTTACATTATCATTTACCATACTGTAAAGCCAAGGGAAAAGACCAAAGAATTCCAGCTCTAGCATCAGGAAGCTTGTTATCCCCAAAATCTCACTTCATTTCATGCCACTGATAAGGACAACAAAACATATTTATATAGCAAAAGTCACTTAACTCTGCAGATTACAAGAGGTCCTAGACCCTTTTGGCTGTGTTTTGTGCTTCTGTTTATGCACTCTGGTAAGATGCTACTGTAAGCTGGCTCCTATCAACTCTTAAGTCACTTCCATTTACATTCACCTTTATCAGAGACATGCTGTTTTAACAATCAAGATCCCTAAGTGGTTGGTGGCAAATAATAATAGCTTTATTATATTTATTATCATCCCAACCAGTGCAAGAAAGAAGAACTGACTTGTTCAGTGATTGAACTGATGGTGAATTTCCAGCTGAACACAAAACTAGTAAGACTAAAATGCAATTACTTTTTAGAAAGTATCATCAGTTTTAAGGTTTAGTATTACCTTTCCTGACAATCTGTATCTAGAAGAGGCTATGTGGTACAGTAATTAGAGAGAAGGTCTCAAAGTCAAGAAAATCTAGATTCAAATGCTGCTTCCGACATGTGACAAAACCTCCCAAGTCTCTCCAAGACAATGCTGTCAGACTGCAAGATGCAGAGAATCTGTAGAGGGAGCTCCTTCACCTGGAAGAGAGTTCCCTGTATGTGAAATCACAGGTTTATATTTAATCTACACCTGTTTATGTGAGAATGGCAAAAAAAAAAAAAAACAAAAAAAACAGGGTAAAACCAAACCAAACCTATTCTCTTAAAAATAAAGCCCACCAAAATCCAATGATATTCATATACAGACGTCAGAATCATACTTGTTCCATGAAGGAAGATGTGTGTGAATTATTGCCAATGTATGTGAACGATCAGTTTTGCATTAGTGCTGAAATATGTGCTTCCTGAAAATTTAAGGGAATTTTTTCTGTAAGAAAAAGGAGGTGCAGTCGGAACAGCAGCAGTCTGGTAGTTAAGAGATCCAGGTTTGAGTGTTGACTCTCTGTGTTGGATATAGGTATTTGAGTCTCTGTTTCTCTGTTGAACCACAGATGATCTAGGAATCTATCAGATCTCTTTCAAGCTCAAAATTACTGTTCTCTATGATTTTAATTCAAAAGTCCTTTAAAATCTCGTCTTTGTAGACTACCAAACTCAGATTCTATCCTAACAGTGGGCGAAAAGAGAGGGATAAGAGAGTTGTCTAAGGAAGAGAGCATTCTACTTTATTTTCTCCACGTCTGGCAACAGGATGGAGTAGGGTATTTCTCAAATGGTAAGAAGACAGCAAAAGATAGGCAGATGACGTAAATAAGGAAGGAAAAAAATACTGTGAAAGAAAGAAATATTAACATGTAGAACAAGCCCTCTCAAAACCTTGTGGGCAAAGTTCACCATGAAGAGACGTGAAATGAGGGTGCAACTGAATCAAGGAGGAGTGGAATGTATCTAAGACCTTGGGAGATGCTGAGATGACAAAATAATGGAAATAAGATAGTTGCTGAAGGAAAGGAGCAAATAAGGGGAGGAGCCACCAGCAGGGTAAAGATCACCAGAAATTATCCTAACCGCAGCTAGGTGGTAGGGAACGAGTACTAGACCGAGAGTCAGGAGACCTGAGTTCTAGTGCTGTCCTAGTCTAGTCTGGTTCACTAACAAACTCACTTCAGGTTAATCGTTTTACGTCTCTGAACCACCTACTTGATCTGTAAAATGAGTGGATTTGTCTAGTTGGTCTCTTCCAGTTCGGCTATTCCTAAGGATTCTAAATCAGTAGAATTCTGGCTAACTCACCACGAGAGGGATGGAGCAGATGAGCACCACCAAAGAGGTTGCAATGAGTAAGATGACCATCTGGATCTCAGCACCAGCAATGCGGCGGAAACTCCTCCGCCTACGAAAATCGCTGAGACGAGGGACAGCGGAGCAGGAGGCGAGGCTGGAGGAGGCAGCGGAGACTACGGCAGCGGCGGCGTGGTGGTGGCTGTCGGTGCCCAGCGAGGTGCGGCGAACAAACTGGCGGTGCATGCGGATGAGCGCCACGCAGACCAGAATGTTACAGAGAACCGTAACGAGAATAAGGAAGGAGCTGAAGCCAGCATACATGTAGGAGAAGGCGGCGTGTGTGGTCACGTTAGTGCGCCAATCTATGAAGCACCAGGTTTTGGGGTATTGAAGCGTGGAGCTCCCAAGTCCCATGCTGGGCAGGGCGCAGAAGAGCACGTTGGAGACATAAACTGCAAAGAGCGTGAGTCCGGCCAGCTTCTTGTCCACGTAGTGGCTATAAAAGTAGGCGTGGTTGATGGCCAGGTAGCGTTCGATACTCATGGCGCAGATGATGCTGAGGCCAGAGAGGCCAAAGAAGAGGAGGATGAAGGTGCTGTACTCGCATAACCCATTGCCCCCGGGCCACTCTCCCTTCACATAGGTGGCGATGGTGACCGGGCTGACCAGCGATGTGCCTAGCAGGTCGGTGACTGCCAGCCCGCACACCAATGTGTAGAAGGTCGTTTCCTTTTGTTCCTTTCTCGACTTGCACAACACCACGATAGCGATCAGGTTGCCCACTACGCCGAAGATGAACATCACCGCTGGAATTGTCACGGGAGGGAGAGGACTGGTGTGGTTGCCAGGGGCAGAGGAATTGGCATCGGAGGACATGGTGATGGCTAGGGGGATGGAGCCCTAGGGAGAGAATCTGCGACCAAGAGAGATCAAGAGTGTGATCGATGGAGAGAAGAAACGAGTATTTAGCAGCAATGAATTTTATTTTCTCTGGGTTTCAGCTTTCACACATTGTATATAATAAGCGTAAGCATATTATAATTCATGAAGATGATAATCAAGTTTCATCTAGATAGAAATCTATAGGCTTAACCAATATTACAGCACGAAGGATAGAGCCTTTCAGTTAGTTTTTAAAAGCATCCTCTCCTTTTTTCTCTCTCACATCTTCTCCCACCCCCTTTCTTCCCCCTCCCCCCAAGCTAGTAGGGCAAGACCCAGGGCAAGAAGGAAAGCTGTTTTATGGCATAGGACTTGGTTCTATTTAACGATACTCATTATAAACAACAATAATAAACAAAGAAAACCGAGTTAATTGAGGGCTCTGTTTGGGAAAAAAAAAAAGTTGAACCCGCCAAACTTGCTCTGTGCCCTTGTACTCCTTTCCCGCTCCCAACCTAGGGCAGCACCTCACCTCCTGTCAAAGTTACCCTCCTCTCCTTTTCTCCCCTCCTCCTTCCTCCCACCTCACTCCCCCCAACCCCCCAGCTCTCACCTGCGGTGGCGGCGGTGTCACCAGAGGTTCCTCCGCACCCTAGTTCCTTTTGAAACACCTTCACCTGCCTCCACAGCCTTTTGCCCCACTCAGCGTGGAGCTTTGCCAAGCTTTTCTTTCCTAGGTAGGGTTCGAGTCTCCTCTGCCCGCCTGCTTTCGAGACTAAAGGTCAGCTCGGCCTGCCTTTGTTTTAGGAGAATCAAGAAAGACCGAAGGAGAGCAGGATATGTAGGAGGATGTAAGTGAATTATCTTTGTCTGGGGTTTGGATTTCTGAGCCCCAAATTAGGGACTGCGCCTCCTTCTTAACTCCGTGGGACAGTGAAGGTCCCTGAACTCTGGGGCGCAGGCAAGTAGGCGCTGACACTCAAAGATCCTGTCCCACAGGTGGACACAGGTGGTCCCTGGTCTCTCAGTGGTCCGGCAGAGGATGGCTATCGAGGCCGGCGGCTGGGGCTGCAAGAGCTTCCTGAGTCTTGGGGATCGCTTGAGAACCTTTTTTTCTGGGTCTCGGACCTGGAGCAGTTCATCTTCCTCTGCTCTATCAGGGCATGTGCTGTAGTGTGCAGCTCTCTCACACTCTGCACAAAGTTTTCTCCTCCTCCAAGTTTCCCTTACGGGGGCGGAGACCGACAACGCACCTCCTATCTAGCAATTGGCCTGACTGGGAGGGGGGGCGGGGGCGGGGAAGGAGGGGTCAATTCCCCCACCTCTGCTGCCAGACGCGAGGTTCCCCTGCTGTTGAGGGTAAAAAGAAGCGGGGGGTGGGTCGCTGGGGCTTCTGTGGGCGGGGTTCTGTGCTGCGCAGGAGCTTTCCTTGGTCTCCTGCCTGCCTACTCTCCGCTGTTATCAGCAGGCAGCCTTCGTACCCACAGGGTGGCAGCTTCCTGTACCTTGGCCGCCCGTTGGAAGGAAGGTAGCTTGCACAGCCAGCAGCAGAATCACCATCCACTTGCGGCCGCCGTTGTGGCCCGAGGATGCACCGCCAGAGACAAGCCGGGGAAGCTCCTTTCTCTCTCCCACTGAGCGCGTTCTTTGCCTGTTTTATCCCTGCTCTTTCTCGGGTTGGGGCTCGAGGAAGGGAAGGGGCGAGGCCGGGCGGGGGGCAGGATAGAAAAGCATCTCTGGTAGATGCCTCTGACTCTCATATATTCAGTAGGCTATCACTCAAATCTTCTTTCTACAGAGTGGGAAAGGAAGGCAACCTTTAGGAATATGTCTGTCCTCCCGTAGCCTCAGGGAGTGCAAATTAGGAAAGCATAGGAAGGTGTGCCCTGGAGGCGATGGGTGCCAGGCTGGTGATGGGAGGGTGCGTTGTTATCCTTACGCCATAAAAGGAGCTGAAGGTGCCCAAAAGAAGGAGCGGCAGCCTTGAAGGCAGCAGGATGAAAAAAGACTCAGTAGACCGGCATCTAGGACCAACCTGACCTCGTGGAAGCGAAGATCTTTCTCCACTGGCTTTCCTCCACTGTTTTCCCCGAAGTGTAGTTGTGTCTAACCGCGGGGTTGGCTTCTCCTGCTCAGACCCTGGGATTTCCCCACCTAGAACTGACACCGAATATATGGCTAGCCAGGATTTGGGTCACTAAACCTAAGAGTAGTGATCTTCCTACCACCTATTTCTTAGAAAGAAAGATTGGTTAGTTGCGGGTGTGGAGAAGAATAACGATGTAACTATATCCCACCTTTGCTAATTTCTGGGGCTAAATTTTCAAAACTCTTAGCTCCCCCTCCTTCGAGTTTTGGTTTCTTTTTTGGTACATTTGGCTTCTCGAGGAAGGCACGGAAAAACCATTCTTATATTGTGTACTTATGACTCTTTCCCCAACCCCATGTCTAAAAATCAGAACTGTAATTTTTGGGTCCTAGTCACCAAAAATTGGCTGAGGTGGGGGAGGGGAACTTTCCCATTAAACTCCGGTAAATCATCCTTTCTTAGTTCCTGTACTTTGTAACCACCTCTGGTTCTTTAGTATATTCACAGCTAGCTACAAAAGAAAATCCAGAGGATACTCCTAAAGGGAGGGAATGGTTAAGAAAGAAATGAAATACAAATTATTGTAAGATCATAGGTCTAAAACTGGGAGGCTTCAGAGGTGGCTTCCTCTAGTCCCTTCATTTTCTAGATTAGTAAATTGGCTCAGAGAGTTTAAGTGACTTGACCAAGATCACGCAGGGGGTAATTAATGGGGTGGAATTTGAACCTAGGTCATGTGACTCAGAGGGAGAGCTCTTCCTCTCTAGTAACTGATGAAAGACGGGCTGCTATAGACTTTTGAATTGAATTTATCTGTGTAGTCTGATTTTTCACAAAAGATAGGCACCAATAAATATTTTAAATATATAAATGTGACATAATGATTATTTAATGCCACATAAATGTTAGCACTCTAGGTTGGAAAGTGCGTATTCATTCAACTACATATTTATTTAAATTAATGTCATCGGCTCAATTTCTCATGGCCCCAAGACAACTCCATCTGTACTCGTTTGTGAATCTGACCAAACTTTTAGAAGTCAGCATTACAGAATAACCAGCAATAAAATAAGAAACTGCCCACTCTACTTCCTGTTAATCGAATTACATCCCTATCACTAATCATATTTTCCTTGTGCTCATGGCAGTAGTCAGTAAAACCTTACAGTGGAAGTAGGAAATATTATGGTTGAATTTTGTGGACTATATGTAAATAAAGTTTCTTAGTCTCATAATTTTCATCCCAAAAGATAGCTAGAGAAAATAATGCTACACCCATCATATGGAAACTCAATGTTCATTTTAGATACTGATGATAGATTAGAATGAAGAAACTGAGCTAAAAGCAATTAAAATGGTGGATTCCAGGCTGCTTAGAAGGTCACAGATGTAGCTAGAGAAAACACTTTAGATGATACTTCCCTGAGCCAAATGTCTTTTAAAGAAACAATGATTTTGAAAGAAAGTGAACTAAATTAAAGATCCATCCAGCAAGTGTAAAGTGTAATGAAATTAGTCACTGCCCACAGTCGTAAAGTAGAAGTTTAGATTGATAAAAACAACCATTTTACTACTTTAATCTTCAGTCACAATAGGACAGTTTAGTTTAGCTAGATGGTGCAACAGAGAGGTGGCAGCTAGGTGGTGCAGTGGATAGAGAGTTGGACCTGGAGTCAGGAAGACCTAAGTACAAAATTCTGCCTCAGACACTTGCTATAGTTGTGTGGCCCTGGGCAAATCATGACCTCTCTGAGCCTCAGTTTCCTCCTCTGTAAAGTGGAGATCATAATAGCTCCTACCTCCCTGGGTTGTTTTGAAGATGAATGTGATATTTGTAAAGCATATAAATGTTAGCTATCATAATTCAAGAAAATTGTTCGAGGTGGTTTTGTTTCTGTTTTCAGCATTCAGAAAGCAAAGCAGTGCAGTTTTCTTCGGCTATCAGAATGATTTGTGTATATTCCACAGAAAAAACATCTATATACTAGCCAAGGCAATTGTGTGTGTCTGTGTTTGTGTGTGTGTATGCAAAATACATACTAGCAATTGAATTGGGGAATGATTATTAGGATGATAGCTTCAAATCTCAATCATTTGAAATATCTAGTTAATTTTAATATGTGCGTGTGATTTTTTTCTTCCTTGAAGTTTCAATTATTGCTTCACATTTTTCTTTCTCTTTGCCAAGTGTTGATGCACCTGCAGATTTTCAGTGCTCCAGCAAAGTATGCAGCTCTGCCTGAAGTCAATATTCCATTACCAGGAGGAAAATGACCATAGGGGGACATAAGTAGGAGTGCTCTTAATTAGCAGCAGGATCATACTTCCTTGGCAGTGCCAGTCAGGGCAGCTTAAGTATTATGCCAAAGGATTTGATGTCTCAGTTAATTTATCCTTTTATTACTCTAGGGTAAACAGAGAAAGGGAGGAATTGCTCTTTTTGCCTGCAAGCAAAGGCTGCCTGTCTATACATGTGCTCAGTTCCAACATTCTGGTTCTATCTTCTCTGGGGGCCAAAGGAAGAAAAGCAGGGAGGAAAGGGATCTTTTTTTTCCAAGGCAAGGGAGAGAAGAGGGGCAAGGAGGAGAAAAGAAACATGCTCAGGAATGAGCTAAAAGAGCTGTGGGAAAAGGCTTAATGAAATGAATTGGACCAGGTCTGGATCCTCGAGTTAACCTAAGACTGGTAACTTCAAGAATATTCCTGATAAGATCAGAGTGCTAATCATTTTTGTATTAAAGTCTATCCACATTGTGTCTGTTCTCACTTTTTCATTATAGGCCATGTCTACAAGCATAACAGTAGGGAAAATACTTCTGGGGTAGATAGCATAGTGCCTCTCTTACACTTGATCAGTTTAATCAGTAGATAGATATAGCATGATAGTAAGGAAAACTAGTGGGAATTAGAGCCAGAAAATCTTTCCCTCCCGCCCTTGGTATGTGTCAAATGTATTGCTCTGAATTGTTTTCATTTTCCAGGCCTTCTTTTTTGTGCAGCATCTAGGGGAAAATAGAACACATATTAGAACAGTTACTTTGGACTCATATTTCCTTTGGAAATAATTGATGACTCCCTATTGCTTCCAGGATGAAATACAAAATCCTTGTCTTGGCATTTAAAGCCTTCAATAATCTGGCTCCTACCAACCTTTCAAGTCTTATTTCATATTAACCCCCTTTATGTATTGTTTCAGTCAAATGGTCCTACTAGCTATTGCTCATATGTGACATCAAATCTCCTTTCTCTGTGCTTTTGCCTAAATGATTCCCCCTCTCTAGAAGAAACTCCCACTGTACTTCACCAAGTAGAAGCCCTAGTTTCTTCAAAACACAGCTCAGGCGTCACTTTGCCTCTTACCTTTCTATTCCTATATCCTGCTAACTAGTCAGAAATTACTTTGTTCTAACTTTGTGTGTTCTTGTATTTTGTGGATGTGTTATAACCCTTATTAGAAGGGTTCTTTGAGGCCAGACACAGTTTCATTTTGGGTTTTGTATTTCCAGCTCCTAGAACAACTCCTTGCCTATGGTAGCCTCTTAATGTTTGTTGAATTAAATTTGAATAATGGTTACCATGGAGTCTTATGTAGTCTTATCTTGTGTTCACCCAAGAATGATTGATTTTTATTAAGGAAATGGGCAATTAATAGGAGTCACTTGTTTGGTTTGTTATCTTTGGAAAGAAACACCTTCAGAAGGAGCTGTCCTACAAGCTGGGAATTCCTTGGTCTGGACATCTGCTCTGTAGGAGTGAGGACTTTCCAGCAATCTTTCTGTTTAGGTTCCCCTTTTGTTCTAGGACAGTTCTCCCCACAGCTACTTCTTCTTCTTCTTTATTTTACTAATATTTTATCTTTTTTCCAATTACACGTAAAAACAATTTTTAACATTAATTTTTAAATAAGATTTTGAGTCCCAAATTTTCTCCCTTCCTCTCTTCCATCCCCACCATCCCTAAGATGCTAAGTAATTTGATATAGGTTATATATGTTCAACCATGTAAATCATATTTCCATAGTAGTTGTGTTCTTACAGTTACTTCTGAAGACACGCAAGTCTTTCCCTTTTCAATTATAATAATGATGATGACCTCGAATTTGTTTAGCGTTTTGTTCCAGAGTGATTTCTTTTCCATTAGCTCATTTGATGTAATATGCCAGGTAGACAGACTAGGAAAGACATTTACCCCATTTACAGAAACTGAGACCCAGGGTTAATAAGACAATGGGACTTTAGAATTGAAAGAGAACTTAGAGACAATGGAATCCAAGGGTTCTTAAGCTTTTTTTTTTTTGCGTCAGGGACCCATTTGGCATTTCTGGTGAAGCCTAAGGACTCCTTCTCACAATAATGGTTTTAAGTGCATAAAATTAAATACATAGGATTACATCTCCCCTCTCCTCATTATATTGAAATAGTCATTAAAATATTTTTTAAAACCAAGTTCATAGACCCCAAGTTAAGAATCTCTGATCTAATCTAATTCTTTCATTTTACAGGTGAGGAAACTGAGGCTTAGAGATTTTGAGGAACTTGTTCAAGTTCCCATACATAGCAAGTGGCATAATTGGGATTTAAACCTAGTTCTTTTGATTCCAAATCCAATATGCTTTCCTCTTGCCCAGCCCAAGTGGCTAATTACTAATGGAGCCCTTCCTCATTCAGGTCTTTTCCTATCAAATCACAATAACTCCCTAAATTGAGTATGTTGAGAACCATACAAATAACTTTAATGGTGTTTATTTTTTATAGGCCAAACCTAAAAGATCTGAAAAGCAATGTGTGAGGGTCAAAATAATTATTCAGATAAGGCAAGCAAAACCAGGGAAGGAGAGCCCTTTGATGAAAGAGATTTTTCACTATCCCTAACTGGCTTCTTTTTTTAAAATTTATTTTTTATTTTTAGTTTACAACACTCAGTTCCAGAAGTTTTTGAGTGCCAAATTTTCTCTCCCTCCTTTTCCTCCCCCTTCCCTCCCAAGATGGCATGTAATCTGATACAGGTTCTACATATACCTTCACATTAAACTTATTTACACAACAGTCAAATTGTAAAGAATATAACCAATAGAATGAATCATGAGAAAGAAGAAAAAAAACAAGAAAGAAGAAAAAAGAAAAAAAAGAGAGAGAGCAAATAGTTTGTTTCAATCTGCATTCAGACCCCAAAATTCTTTCTCTGGTTGTAGATAGCATTTTCCATTATGAGTCTTTTGGAGCTGTCTTTGAACCTTGTATTGCTGAGAAGAGCCAAGTCTATCAGACAACGTGTGTCTGTAATAGCGTATAATGTTCTCCTGGTTCTGCTCCCCTCAGCATCAGATCATGTAAGTCTTTACAGGTTATTATGAAGTCCGTCTGCTCCTCATTTCTTATAGCATAATAGTATTCCATTACATTCGTATACCCTTCTCAATTGATGGGCATCCCCTTGGTTTCCAATTCTTTGCCACCACAAAAAGAGTTGCTATAAATATTTTTGTAAATATTTCCATTTCCAACTTCTATGATCCAACTGGCTTCTTATGTTGATTAAATTCATCATATAAGAATTTAATTTTGTCTGTGTTGTTATGCAGTAGGCTTAACCTTAAGTAAGTTGCTTTTCCTCCCTGGATCTCACTTTCCCCATCTATAAACGAGGGCCTCCAAGGTCCTTTTTAGCTCTAAATCTCTGATCTTGCATTATTGGGAGCTGTATGCTTTGGCTGAAGATCTTGGGACAATAGTGGTGGGAGCAGTGACCTAAGGAATATAAAGCAATGAGGTTTCATATGACCTCCTATGCATCTCTTCTAGGATATAAAGAAACAATAAATATACCGAGGTCTGATTACCCATCAGGATGTAACAAAAATAATCAGCTCAAAGACCAAAGTAGTTTCAGTGTAAAGTTTAAAATGACAGCATGGGGATTGTTTTGTATGTGGTCTAGTGGTTTCCATATTTCTTGCTGCTGTTTAGTTCTTATGTATATTTCTGTATTATTTATATTTTTAAGAGATAAGGGACTTTACAGAACTGTCTGTAATTTTATGATACAACTATATAAAATGTCCAAGTTTTTTCCCCCAGTGGCAAAAAGCTACATTTCAAAAGAAAATCAGAAGGAAAAATGCTAAATACTTTCAAAATAAATGAACAGATTTTAAACTGTTAATATGGAAATTATGGCTTGATGTGAAACTTTATGGTTCTATGAATTTTGTCAGAATGGGAAATAAAGTAATGAGTCATATGGTCACAGGGAGAGTTTCTTTGGAGCTCTGTAGGTACACTGTATAATTATAAGGTCTTTCAAGATTTCTGAGAAAAAGCTAAAAATCTGGTTATTATACCAAATTTCAACAGTGCCAACTTTCAGTTCTGTGCTTTGAGTATATCAGTATCACATTGGAAAAATCACAGAAATTTATAGGGATGTACACATAAATCATCAGCCAAAGAAACAAATCAAAAACCAGCCATGGGAGTAGTGGCTCAAGCATAAATATATACTTTGAAACCTGTCAGTCTTAGTTCATGCTGTACTGACAATCCCCCCCCCCATCAGTTTCTCCTTCCTTAGTGATGTCTTTCTTCATATTGATATTGACAGAACAGGAGGGTAAAACATCGCCAGCTTTTCGGTAGCCTCCTTTCCCTAGAGATCAGTGAGTTGTACAAGGGCATCTCACATTTTGTTGGAGAAGAACAAAGATGGTAGGCAGGCCTATGGCCTAACTTTCTACTTATATCAAGAGCTGGTGGTCAATGACTAAAGAATCTGTATAGTGTATTATATAGTATGTTGGAGACAAAAGTTCTTAAATAGCTAGGTGGTTCAGTAGATACAATTCCGGGCCTGGAGTTAGGAAGAACACCTATATTCCAATTCAGCCTCAGACACTTACTGTGTAACTCTGGGCAAGTTACTTAAGCTCAGTTAAATACTGCATTGCAGGGCTGTTGTGAGGATAAAATTAGATGATTTGGTAAAGTGCCTTACAGCCATATAAATGCTAACTTTTATTATTGAGCAATGGTGTGCCTATTATGTGGGCAGTTAATCTAGTTTCATTGTAAATAGGGGTAGAGTTTTAAGAATGAAAAAGAGAAAAATATTCTTATCTTAAATTTACTTATATATGTACAGATGGTATTTCTGCAGAAGAATATAGTCTACCTGAGGGCAGGGACTTTTATTTTTATCTTTATATCTCCACCACCTAGAACTGTGCCTTTTCATATAGTAGCCAGACTTAATATATGTTCATTCACCTAGTTAGAATGGGTTTGAAAAGTTGTCTTATCTTTTGCAGACAGGTGAGGGAGAGAAGGTGAGTGTAATTCTGCTATAGTAACTGTAGCCTCCTTTTTCCATCCTCTCTAAGCTGCCCCAACCAGTATTTTGCTAATAGCATCCTCAATATATCATAACCAATCCCTGCCAGTGACTGATCCCCAGAGATAAAAAACCCTGCAACCTCTGATTGGTGGAAAGTAGAGCATAGGCAATTCAAGAGCCTTTAACCTCAGACCAGTCAGAAAGCAGTTGAATCACTGCCAAGATGGTCACCTAAACTGTAGTCTGGTCCAACTCTCACAAACCTACTTTAATAAAATCCTGAGGTTCTCACCAGGCTGAATAATGATCAAGAAAACCAATGAGAATATAAGAATGAACAACTACAGCAAATTCCTGCTTTCACCCCAGAACTGCAAAAAGTCTCCTGGGGACTAGCAAGGCTAGCAACGGTTGTGTAGCATCCCAGATCAACCAGAGACTGCCGGGGACACTGGCAGCCTGTAAAAAATCTTTGTCCTGAGGGACTGAGTGGAGGAATCCCCTGAGAAAGCCCCAGGTTGGAGACTGTGGAAGTGTTCAGATGGGAACACTCCAGGCTCAAGGGTTTTGAGGTCCTGAGATACCGAGTAGAGCTCTGAACTTCAAAAACCCAGAGAAGCTGAACCCTCAGGAAGTGGAGGTCAGTGTGGGAACCTAGGGGAATCAGGGAAAGAATAAGCAAGTTGCTTTGGGAGGTTAGATTCCCTTTCCCCTTCCCTCATCCCAAGGTAGGAACAGTGGTTTCTCCAAGCACCAAATCCCTGCAGATAATGCCCAGCACAAGATTCCCATCTCTCTTCACAGAGCTTCTTTCTTTACTCCTATAAGCATTAATCAATAACATCCCCTTCTACCACCAAAATAAGGCTTCCATCTTCCTCATTGCCTTTCCAATCCCTATACTCCTCACCTTTAGCAAGCATTCATTAACCACTTACTATGTGTTAAGAAATGTGCTAGGTTCTAGGGATCCAAACCCACAGAATGAAGCAATCCCTACTCTCAACATAAGTCCATATGTAAGCATGTATAGAAAATGGAGTTGTCTCCAGGTAATGGTGCTTCTCTGCATTTTCTTATTAAAGAATCTATTCATGGTGTTGATGACTATACTTATTATGCTGAAGAGAAATGGGGCATACGGCATTAGGGACAAGATCCTGAGGGAAAATTGGCATTAGGTAAACCTGTGTGAGCAGGATTAAAGTAGAGAAAAATGACAAGTGTTTAGTAAGAGATCTCTGACCCAAGGGAACCAGCAGGGTGAAGAATGTGGTCACCCCTGGAACGAGAGTTCAAAGAACATACAGGGTGTGAAAGGGAAGAGGATTGTTTTTCTTAGATGCAACCACCATAGTCACTCATTTGAAATCAAAGCAAGGATTTAGCCTCAGGCCTGGTCCCTACAGTGGAATATATCATCTTTTTCCTCCTGCTTAATGGATATCGATCACAAACTAGAGCTTTAAATTTATGTGGTTAGATTGCGTTGCAGTTTAAGGAGAGTTGAAGATCTAAAAGTCTTTTGGAGGTTAATTCCTTCAAACTAAATCATCAAATGAGCTGTTTTGGTTTATGGGAAGGGAATTCTACCATCATTTTTAAAAATTCCTGAAGGATTTAATCTCCAAAAGTACTAGGATTTGTTTCATCTTAAATCAACAAATAGCTTTGTTATAACGCTTTTTTGGGGGGGAGACTAACTTAGTCCGTCTGAGTTTAAATTTTCTTATAAGTTATTGTTTGATTACATAAAAAAGAGTTATAAAACTTTGCTTAAATTGTTTTGCAGAGAGATTTTTTCTGAGTCATTTGGAAATCAAGCCCAGTTAAGACTGATCTAAGAAGGTGAGAAATCTCAAATTGATCCTTTCTCCTGAGCACTGTTTGCCTACAGAAAACAAAACAAAGCACCATTAACTGTAAATCACGTAGCAAACAATTCCTGAAGATCTTAGTAGATGGAACAGCAACTTGCATATTATAGAATTATCAAAAGATCGTGAGTTTAGAGCTGGAAGGGAATGTAGAGGTCATCTAGTCCAACCCCCTCATTTAAAGAAGGGAAATCTGCTCAGAGAGGTCCAAGCTCACATAGGTAGTAAGGGGGCCAAGTCAGGATTACTTAGCAATTTGCATTAATATTCCATTTACTATTCCCTCTACTTTGTAATTTTAAAATACGTGCATTGCATTTTTGGCTAATATTTTAATGATGTTCTTCTTTTTAAAATATCAGTCATTTTCCAATGACTTTCCCCAGTAATAAATTTTCCTGAATGTGAATTAATTAGAATTAATTGATGATGATAGCAACTGAATTAATACTTTAATAGCAACAAGTTCTAATGTAAGTATAACCTGTGGCCCAGAGCCAAAGCTATGTATTTACATATTGGGTTCAATCTTAGGAACTTCTCCCTAAGTAATTCTCTGGCTTGCGTCAGCACCCTGGGTTTTATCTGAAACATCGGAATTTGATTTCTTCAGTATGTCTATTTTGTCCTGCCTCCCAATAGAGACCCTGTGTCAGGGGTGTTTGTTTCAGGGGTGCTAGTAGGGCTATGATACCAATGGGAATTCCAAAATCCTTCAACCTTCCGAAGCTTACTAGGTTCTCTTCTTTTCTAGGGATTGTGGTGGAAGGGTCAAGGTGTTCTCTCTTAAAGCATTTCCTCCTCAGGAGTTTGGCTGGGGTAGCTCTCTCATCTCTATTGCCAGATGCCTAATTCCCTAATTCCAAACTATCTTGATGGTTTTATAAAAGCTTCACAGAACATGGTCAAGTCCCTCAACAGCCTGAGCAGACATCCTGTATTGTATAAATAGCTTTGATTGGCTGATTCAAGGGAGCCCTTATTCACACCTCTGATTGATAGAGTCAATTGAGATGTGTTCTCACCTGATAAAGGTAATTTCAATGATGGTATGACAACTTTTAGCTCATACTGTAAGCACTCAGGCTAATAGAACATTGAAAATAGAGTCTCCTTTACCTAACCCAACCAAAACAGAAAGGATGCACACTCAAACCCATAAAAGTCAAAACAACCCTCTTCCATGAGCCCTGCCTCCGCTTTTTGTTGTTTAGTCCTGTCAACTCTTTGTGACCCCCTTTGGGGTGGCCTTGGTAAAGATATTTGAGTGGTTTGTCATTTCCTTCTCTGGATCTTTTTACAGATGAGGAAAATGAGGCCAACAGGGCTAAATGACTTGGCCAGGGTCAAACAGCTAATGTCTGAGGTCAGAGTTGAACTGAGGTCTTCCCGACTACAATTCAGGCACTCTATTCACTGTGCCACCTAGGTGCCACACAGAACTTTAAAGTCTTCTCAACTTATAGTATTCTCCTTAGGTGATTCTTCCATCTTCCTTAACTCCCATTGGAGGAAAGAGCTCAGGGTTGCTAGAAAGTCAAGCAAGACACCCCTCTAATGAGGTATCTATTCCTTCAGACTTATAGGACTATCTTAGGTAGGACTTCTATGGAAAGGAAAGAGAACTTGGCATTGCTAGAGAGTTAGGCAACCAGGCCCTCTGGTGAGCCTCACCTCTCAAGGACATACACATTTCTCCAGATTTAGGTGATCTTCCCCTTTCCTGAAAAGGGTAAGTGACTCAGAGTCAATCCAGAGTTGATCCCCATTTCTTCAGACATACAGAATCTAAATTCTCACAATCCTAGTGAAAGGTGAAGTCCAGGTTTGTTCTTCCACATTAAAGCTGTCCCTTGCTCTCCCTTGGCTCTGACCTTCACTTGGTTCAAGAAGTCCTCCCCTGTGTCTAAATTGGAAGGGCCAGATAATACTTGAAAGCAAGTGGTTCCCCAGAGCATAGGGGGTCACATGACTACAAAAGTTTCCCTTCAAAGAACTGAGTTTGTGTCTATTACATTTTCTGTTTTCTAGTCCTTGTCCTCTCTCTCCTGCACCTTCTTTTAGTGAACAAAGCCCCAAGGATAAGCTCAGTTGTATGAAATGCCTTGGAATCAATAAATCCCCATGAATGTGGTCTGATTTTGCTATCTCATTGAAATGACCAGGAAGGGCAAAGCAAAAAATTCACACCTTACCAAAAAACCTCATCAGTGATGACAGGAGGAATTCTTAATAGAACAACATGGACTCAGGACAAGCAGCAGGCACATTGACTTCATAAATATTTAGAATACTTTCTCTTTTAATGTTTTTTTCCTTCTTCAGTTATTGGAAGTGTCGTCCTGTAGAAGAGGGATTAGGCATATGTTATCTCTGAGATACAGAGGGCAGATATCTTACTAATGAATGAAAGTTATTGGGAAGCTTACATGGATCCTGGAGAAGGAAAATCTTTCTACCAAATAGTAATGCAAAATTTAGTAGCCTGGCTTATGAGATAGCAAGTTCCTCTTCACTAAGGATGTTGGAGCAAAAGCTGGATTAGTCATTTTGGGGGTCTATTATAGAAGCAGTTTATGTCTCAGGTTTAAGTTGGGACTAGAGGACCTCTAGATTTCCTTTCAACTCAAGCTTTTGTGAATTAGCAAAGTTTATAGTCAATAATATGCATGTATATACCCAAATATGTATGTCTGTGCTATATGTATATAAACATATAAGATGCATGAATGTGTATAAACACACATGCATACACAAATACATATATATTTGGTTTCATTGTATTTGGGGGAAGAAATGGGCTTAAGGTTTGGTCTTTGAGAAAGAGAGAGAGAGAGAGAGAGAGAGAGAGAGAGAGAGAGAGAAAAGAAAGACAAGAAGGAAGGAAGGAAGACAGGAAGACAGGAAGGAAGGAAGGAAAACCCCAAGTTAACTGGGAAGCTTCAGGCCATCAAAATTTACTTTCCTGTGGAGAGGGAGAAGGAGAGGAAGAGGATGAGGTGAGTTACCCAACTGTCTGGGTCTCCATTAAGGCAGCTTGGACTATTCACAGCTCGTGTTTGTCCTTTGTTTTGGACGAGGACCATGTCATCAGGGAATTGATGACATGACTTGCAGTTGACTTTGATTTGAGTGAGGGTGGGGGTGCTGTGCAAGGTCATCAGCCTTACTTTCTCCTCCAGAGCCATCTGGGTCCAGTGGCCAGATATTCATCAAGATGACTGGAGATGTAGATTGGACCACAGTAGGTCCCTCCCCAAGCTCCACTATACATTTTGGGCCCTCCTGGCTCAGAGTGAATGTCAATAGTAACTGTTTCTGTTTTGACCAGCAACCCTGAGGATCTTCCCCTCCCAGCTTGACTTTTTTTTAATTAAAGGGGCCATCCCTTGACTCACTTCTTACTGAATGGGCGTTACCTCACTCAAAGTGAGAACCTGAAAAGGCCTTAGCCTAAAAGGGCCAGGGTCTCCCATTGCATCCTGGGCCATTTCTAATCATTCTGATGAATATCAGGTCACTGGAACCAGATGACTCTGGAGGAGAAAGTGATGCTGGTGACCTTGCACAGCCCTCCCTCACTCAAATCAAAGTCAACTGCAAGTCATGTCATCATTTCCCTGATGTTATGATCCTCTTTGAAAATGAAGGACAAACACAACAACAGCAATTTGGGGGAAGAGTATATGGCATCTAGGACGTATTGTGTCCTTAGATGAACTGTATTTAAATGATGGGTTCTCTGTCTTAATTGGCATTCCAAGTCAGTAGTACTTTTGCAAATCTGGGAATGGGAGATTTCTCAAGTACATGGAAGTTTTGAAATCAGTAGTCCTTATGCAGGCAATCCAAGTTAACAATTCTCTCTTGGAGGGTATGCTATGCATGTATTAGAGGTGGGCACTACTTGATTTCTCAAGTCCCTTTCAACCCTTTAGCTTATGTGAATTAGCAAAGTTTATAGAAAAGTCAATAAGAGAACTATTTTTCAGAATCTGGGAAGGAGCACAAGAGGAAAAAAATCAAGATCATGGGGCATGTGACTTAAAAAGAACTCTAAGAATATAGTATCAAGCGATGTATACTGACCTGTGGCAAGACAATTCAGGAGCATCTGGAATGTATTTTAACAGCATAATAAATACCTTCCTCTTGTATGCTTGCCATAGAGAGAGCATTACACATAATAAAGAAACCAGCATTTCTGTTGAACTGGACATGAACTCCAACTTTTCTGTGCTTCAGTCAACAAGCATTATCAAGGAGCTACTAGGCACCAGGCACTGTGCTAAGTGCTTGGGAAATGAAGACGAAAACATGCTAATTCCTGCTCTCAAGGAGCTCTCAGTCTAATGGGGGAGACGACATATCAACAACTATATACAAACAAGCTATATATGGGTTAGATTGAAAATAATCAACAGAGAGAAGGCATTAAGATGAAGGAGGACCGACACTTCCTTTTCCCTCTTCCAGTGACGGTCCTGACAGAAATTAAAAATGGTTCAGCATCTCACATATCGCCGTAGGCTGTCCTACAATAAATACAGCTTCCAACAAAACTCGGCTGTCACCAACCGCGGGTAACAAAATTGTTTACCCTTATACCAAGAAAGTTGAAAAAGCACCAGAATCAGCCTGTGGTGTATGCCCAGGAAGACTTCGAGGTGTTCGTGCAGTGAGAGCTAAAGTTCTTATGAGGCTATCAAAAACAAAAAAGCGTGTCAGCAGGGCTTATGATGGCTCCATGTGTGCTAAGTGTGTCCATGACAGGATCAAGCGTGCTTTCCTGATAGAGAAACAGAAAATTGTTGTGAAGGTGTTGAAGGTACAGGCCGAGAGTCAAAAAAGCAAATAGAAAGGATATATTTTTTGAATAATAAAGAAAATTAAAATGTGGGAAAAAAAAAGATTAAGGAGGACTGTGAAAGATTTCTTACAACAGGTAAGACTTTAGCTGTGACTCAAGGAAGCCAGGGAGGCTGGATGATAGAGATGAAGAGGAAGGGGGGAGAAAGTTAGTTTTTGTAGGACTCAGTCTTGTATGTGGGGATTTTTTTGCACGAGACCTGAAAATAAAATACAGATTAAAGACGAATTTTAGCTGCCATCCCACCCCTGATATAGGTGTGCCTCAAATTTCACACATTAATTTTACTTTTTTTCTAGGTTTAAACATTTTAAAATGTTTTAGGTATTCCAAATTAAAAAAAGTTTACTGATAACTTTTGTTTTTCCCTTTTGAATAGATCCTTTCTCCTTCCTCTAACTCAGTGTAACATTTCTTGTAATAAAAAACGAAGGAAAAAAAAGGCAGTTCAGCAAAGCTATCCACTTGAATCTGACAGCGTGTGACATGGTGGGTCACAATGTTTTACAGCTATAATACTGCTCATCTGCAAAGAAAGAAAAGAGAGATGGATCCCCCCCCCCCATTTTTTGTCTGCACAAGTTGTTTATTGTAATTGCACTGAATTCATTTTTTTTTGGTTGTAGTTATTATACCATTACATATACAACAATTAGTTCCACCATTCCCTGGGTGCTGGGCAATGAGCGAGTCAACATCCCCTTAGGTTCCAGGTCTTTGCTTTTCTTTTTTCTGCCTTTTAATCTTCCCGTCAGGGCCAGAAAGTTGGATTTGCTTTTGTCTACGGTGTGCTAGGCAATGTGTTGATCATTTTACAAATATTATATCATTTGATCCTCACAACAACCCTGGGGGGTGGGTGCTGTGATTAGTCTCATTTTACATTTGGCAAAACTAAGACAGAGGAAGGTTAAATGATTTGCCCAGGGTCACACAGCTATTAAGTATCTGAGGCTGGATTTGAATTCAGGTCTTCCTGACTTCAGGCCCAGCACTCTCAGACAGTGGTATCAAACTCAAATAGAAATAGGGGCCACTAAACTGTACATAAGGGGCAGCTAGGTGGCACAGTGGGTAGAGCACTAGGCCTGGAGTCAGGAAGACTCATCTTCCTGAGTTCAAATCTAGCCTCAAACACTTACTAACCATGTGACCCTGGGTGAGTTATTTAACCCTGTTGGCCTCAGTTTCCTCATCTGTAAAATGAGTTGTAGAAAGAAATGGCAAACCACTCCAGTATATTTGCCAAGAAAACCCCAAATGGGGTCACAGAGAGTCAAAAACAACTAAACAAATTCATTCTTGTAGGCCACATATTGGCTTGGTTTTAAAATGTAATATTACCTATGTTTTATTATATTTTTATTTTGTTAAATATTTTCCAACTATATTTTAATCTGGTTCAGGCTGTACTTAGGGATATTGGATGCTGCAGATGGCCCATAAGCTGTGTTTGACAGCTCTGCTCTAGGATATTCTTCAAACACCCTATTTTCCCTTAAACACTCCTTTAAGGATTTGTCATTCATTAATTTATATTAACTTCTGTTAAACCTATTTATATTTTTAGGCTTTAATAGCATACTGTTTAGTAGAATTCTTCTCTTACTGTTTTGTTGTATCAAGTTTCTAGTTCCAGTGGGATTTGGGGCACAGGAGTGTCTTTGTTCCATCAGGTCTTCTATTGGCTACAGCTTTTCCTGAATGAGTAGTCAGTTCAATTTGATCCAATTCACCAACATTTAATATTAACAGCTGAAGTGCTTCATTTATATTTTCCTTGTGTCAAGAGCACTGTGCTA
Source organism: Trichosurus vulpecula (assembly GCF_011100635.1). Lineage (NCBI taxonomy): Eukaryota > Metazoa > Chordata > Mammalia > Diprotodontia > Phalangeridae > Trichosurus > Trichosurus vulpecula. Next base: position 406,311,516 of record NC_050573.1, on the reverse strand, counting down.
GGTACAGAGGATGAAATGAAGTTTAGATCACACATGGTTCCTAATCTTGTGGAGCTTACAGTCTAATACAAATCTTGTTAGTCTGACTTCATGCAGCATTTCTTGTGTGAGGTCGGCATGCAGGCAGGGTATTGCATAGGAAGCAGTCAGAAAATTTGGATTACGCTCCTGGCTTTTCCACTTTTTAGACATCTTAATCATGCATAGAAGATGAGCGGGCAAGTGTTATTATTGGTCCTTCTGTCCTTCGGTGGAACAAATCCCTTTTTGGAGAAGGACCAATGGTAGTGTTCAGCATGGGATGTGCTGACATACCTGACCTATATATACTCTGTGCATGTCTGTGCTAGCTTTGGGATGTTAGGTTAGTCACTTTACCTCTTTGAGATTCAATTTCTTCATCAGTCAAATGAAGCAGATAGTATTTGTATTACCTATCTCACAGGATTGCTGTGAAGACGTAACGGTATGTTTGTATTATACTTTGTAAATATCAAATGCTACAAAAATATGCTATTATTATTACTCTCCACATATTAAACTTAATTTTTTAAAATAACAAACACATATTCTCTCCCTTCTACCTTCCCTGACATCTTTATTGAAATGAAAATAAAAGCAAAGCCCTTGTGGATATGACTTGACTATGCACAGTCAGGAAAAACAGATTCTTACGTTGGCCACGTCCCAATATGTACATCTTATTCTGATGCACCCTGAGTCCATCACTTCTCTGTCAGGAGCTGGGTAGTGTTTCATCATTGCATCTGTAATCATGGTTCTCCGTCTATGTTGAATGGGTTCAGCTGGCCTTCTCCAGCTCTTTTACCTCTTTCTTTAATGGTGGCAACGTGAACTCTGTACAGCATGTGTCAACTTTGTATAAAGCTGGTAAAATGGTTTTATTTCTATTGATTTATTTTTTGCTTCCAGTACCATTTTTAATAACACTCAATGGTTTGTTGACCTTTCTAGTTACAGCATCATATTGAACTATATCCCCCCCAAGGAGTGGAGTGGAAGGCCTTGTCCCTCCTCTGTATCAGTTTTGCTATTGCCTGAATCCAACTCATTTACTACCCTTTGACATGACTACGTATGGCTTATCAGAAACAAAATTCCTTTAGAGTAAGGATTCTTTTTTTTTAAATAATTTCCCCATTTATATATAAAGACAAATTTTCTCCCTCCCTCATTTCTCTCCTCCCTGAAAGAGTAAGTAATTTGATATAGGTTACATATGTTTAATCATGCAACACATATTACCATATTAGTCATGTTGTGAAAGAAAACAGAACTGAAGGAAAAAAGAAACCATGAAAAAAATCTAGAAAGTTTAAAATTGTGTGCTTCAATCTGTATTCAGACTCCATTAGTTCTTTCTCTGGAAGTGGATAACATTTTTCATCATGAGTCTTTTAGAATTGTCTTGGATCATTGTATTGCTGAGAAGAGCTAAGTCATTCATAGCTGATCATTGTATGGTATTGCTGTTACTGTGTACAATGCTGTCCTGCTTCTGCTCAGCGCACTTCATTTTGCATTAGTTCATTTAAGTCATTCCAGGGTTTTCTGAAATCAGCCTGCTCATGATTTTTTATAGCACAGTAATATTCTATTACATATCATATATCACAACTTGTCCAACCATCCCCCAATTGATGGGCATTCCCTCAATTTCCAGTTCTTTGCCTCTACAAAAGAGCTGCTATAAATATTTTTGTACAAATAGGTCCTTTCCCTCTTTTTTCTTAAATCTCTTTGGGATACAGACCTAGTAGTGATATTGCTGGATCAAAGAGTATTCATAATTTTACAGCCCTTTAGGCATAGTTCCAAATTTTTCTCCAGAATGGTTGGATCAGTTCACAATTCTACCAATAATGCATAAATGTCCCAATTTTCCCACATCCCCTCCAACAGTTATTATTTTCCCTGTCATATTAGCCAATCTGATAGGTGTGAGGTAGTTCCTCAGAGTTGTTTTAATTTTTTTGGAATAAGAATTCTTAGTCTTTTTTGGTGTCATGGACCCCCTTTGACAGTCTAGTGAAGCCTATCAACCCGTTCCAGGAATCATATTTTTAAATGCACAAAATCAAATACATAGGATTGCGAAGGGAGTCAATTATATTGCAATATGTTTAGTAAAATAAAAGAGGGGCAGGGAACAAACATTTATATAGTGCCTACTTTGTGCTAGGCCCTATGTTAAGGGCCTTTTTTTTTTCTTTTGCAAATATCCCATTTGATCCTCACAATAATCATTCGAGGTAGGTGCTGTTATTGTCTTCACTTTATAGTTGAGCAAACTGAGATAAATAGAAGTCAAATGACTTGCCCAAATTCACATAGCTAGTAAACGTGTAAGGCTGGATTTGAACTCAAGTCATCTTGACTCCAAGGCCCAGTGTTCTGGCTGCTGCACCACCAGCTGCCTCTCCCTCTCTTCTTTCTTCTTCCTTCTTCCCCCTCCCTCCTCTCTCCTCCATTTCAGGTAGGAGGGAGGTTCATTCAATGTCCACTCCTTTCATCTATTCCTCTATGCTTTTCTCACACTCCAATCATGAGAAATAGCAAATTCCTCCTCACTTCTTCCTTTCTGCCCTAGGAAATTCCCTTTATCCTTGTTTCAATTTCCTTCCTTAAAACCCTCAGAACCAAATCAATTCATTTCCCTACCTCTTCTGTTTTTCTTGTTTAACTCCCCAGTTGCCATTTGGAGACAGTTAAGGATCTGAAGGGATACTTGTTTTTCTTCCTGTTTGAGTGCTAGCCCGTCATCATCACCATATGACTCTTTCTAATTATCCAAATAAATTTACCTTTTCAGATTTTTCCTGAGTGTTGTGTTTGCATGTTCAAGCTGCTACTCAGCTCTGGTATTTTCATCAGAAATGATCAAATGTCCTCTCTTCCATTAAAGATCCAATTTTTCCCCATGGAATTCTACTCAACTTTTCAGAGTAGGTTATTCTTGATTATAACCTTTACCAAGATCTCCTCTCATTTGGAGCAGAAGCTTCTAGGTCCCATGTGATTCTGACTATGGTTCCTCGCTAATTGAACTGTTGGATTTCTGGCTACTAAACATATGTATATATATATATATTTATATGGAAGCTCTAGATTTTGGCTGTGATATTCTGGGGACTTTTCCTTTCTGGGTTTGTTTTGGGAGGTGTTGGGTAGACTCTTTTGATCTTACTTTTTTCTTTTGATTCTTATAGGTCTGGGAAGTTTTCATTTATGATTTCTTGGAATATGTGGTTCAGGCTTTTTAAAAAAAATCATGGTTTTCAGGGAGTCCAATGATAATAATAATCATAATAGCTAGCACTTATATAGAGCCTACTATGTACCAGGCATTGCAGTAAGCACTTTACAAATCTTATCTCATTTGATCCTCATAATGAGTTGGGGAGGTAGGTGCTGCACCAAAAAGAGTTCTTATAAATATTTTTTTACACTTAGGTCCTTTTCTTGGTTTGATCAAAAACTTTCTTTCTTGTTACCTCAAGGAGTCATTGATTTTTGTTTGATTTATTTGAATTTTAAAGGAGTTCATTAAACAGGTAAAATTTACTAGTATCTCTTCTAAGCTATTCTTTTTCCAAATCTTTCCAATAGAGCTTTTATTGCATTTTTACCTTTTCTTTCTTTGAGATAGTCACATAATACCTGTGGAAAAAAAGTCCATTTTTTTCCTTTGAGTCTCTGCTTGCCATTGTTATGGAGATACTCTCTCCTATGTTTGATTTTGGGGTATCTCTGAATCTACAATAATTATACTAGTGGTTGGTGTTTTCTTAGATTTCCTCATCTCTCTAGCCTTAGTTTTTAAATTGAAGCTTTTTTCCAGGACCAGGCTTTCCCCTCTATCCTCCCCACCCTCTGCTTTGCTTTTGGATGGGGTGGTTGATCATACCTTCTATCTTTTTTTTTTGAGGGGGGAAGGCAGGGCAATTGGGGTTAAGTGACTTGCCCAAGGTCACACAGCTAGTAAGTGTGTCAAGTGTCTGAGGTCGGATTTGAACTCAGGTCCTCCTGACTCCAGGGCTGGTGCTCTACTCACTGCACCACCTAGCTGCCCTCTAGCATACATTCTATCAATCAGGATGACCTGACTTATGCCTTCTGGGGTTAGGACCCATGGGATCTTTGAGGTTCAGGCCACTGAATTTTCAGACCACTTTATTATGTCAACACAAAATGTTAGCGGGCATAATGTGTATCCCTGGTCACTGCCTTTCTATGGGAAACGCATTTCTCTCATTGCTTCCAGACATAGAATCCTGTGAGTTACATTACTCTGTTCTATTTCTTCCTGTGTCTATTTGGAATTTCTTGTAATATGAGATGTTGGTCTATACAGTTATTCCTTCCACATTGTGAGTTTCGCCATCGCAGTTTCAATATATTGCTTGACAGCATAAAAAATTAAATGGGAATTTTGAGAGAGTTTTGTGGAAGCCACAGATGATATGTGAAGGCCAGCAGACAACACAGAAAAAAGCTTAGAAGTTTAAAAATGCATAAAATATATGTATAGTATCATATAATATCAACGTATTTTATCTTTTAGTACCGTAAACACCACATAAAAGAAAAAGAAGAAAAATTAGACTTCTCTGGTGTGAGGGGAGGGTCAGAAAATTTTATGGGGATTTTCTGTATTGCAGGGGCTACCCTAAACCCTATGATGCAGAAGGGATAACTGTATATAATTTCTGGCTTTAAGTTCCAACCCCATCTTTTACTGGAAGCCTTCCTCAAACCCTCTTAATTCTATTGCCTTCCCTCTGTTATTTCCTATTTATCCTATATAGAGCTTGCTTTGTGTACATTTGTCTATGTGTTGTATCCCTCTTTAGATTGTGAGCTCCTTGAGGGCAAGGGCAAGGACTGTCTTTTGCCTCTTTTTGTATGCCTAGCACTTAGCACAGTACCTGGCACATAATAAGCTCTTAATAAGTGTTTATTTATTGATTGATTGAGAGCCTTCCAGTTTTCCTGGCAATCACTATTGAAAAGGGAGTCCTTAAGGCAGCACAGTGGTATGGGGATAAAGCCTGGAACTGGAGTGAGGAAGACCTGAATCTGAAATTCTGTGTCAGACACTTGTGAAGTGTGTGATCCGGACAAGACACAGCCTTCCTCAGGCTTAGTTTCCTCATATGTAGCATGAGGGATTGTCCTCAAAGGCTTCCAAGGTCCCTTTCATCTCTAAACACATGATCCTTAGCTTTTTTTTGTTGTTTTGTCTTTAGCTTTATCAAACAGTCTGCTACTATGTTCAGTTACTTCTAGATCTTGTTTAACTTGATTCATCTGTTCCATTGATCAAGTATTCTGTTTTTTAATGAGTACCAAATAGTGTTGATGATTATTCCATTGTAGTGATGCTTGAAGTCTGGCACTGCTAGCCACCCCTCCCCTTTTTTTCATCATTTTCTTTGAGATTCTTGACCTTTTGTTCTTCCAGATGAATTTTGTTATTATTTTGTCTAGTTCTATAAAGCAACCAGTTGGTACTTTGACTGCTTTGGCACTAAATCTGTAAATTAGTTAGGTAGTTTTGTCATTTTTATTATATTAGCACAGCCCAACCATGAGTCATGAATGTCTCTCCATCATGCGACGATTCCAAATAAAACTGTAACAAAATTAGCACATTTGGTGGCTATCACTGTCCATATGGGTCATGGGTTTATTTCATCAGGTCATAGAAGTACATAAGATGTAGAGCTGGAAAATGACAGGATCATAGATCCACATCTGGAAGACACTGTAGAGGTCAGCTAGTTTGACCTCTTCATTTTGAAAATGAGCAAACTCAGGCCCAGAGAGGTCAAGTGAGTCATACTATGTCACAGATCCAGTAATTAGTGGAGAGCTGGAATTATTTTGGGGTCCCATCTGGAAGTCCTAGGAACAATGAAAACAAATCTGTACAGAAAGCTGATGAATTGCAAACCACTCAGTAACCAAAGAATCTCTGATGAGATTTGTAAATGTAAATGTAAATGTAAAGTTTATTTACATTCCCCCAGAATTTCCGATTTTTTTTGTGTAATGTACTTTATTGGCAGGTGTCATCTTCTTTAGGTCACTGGCCCTCTTAAAAATGACAGGAACAAATAATGTGCACCCAATCTTACACGCTACCCAATGCAAAAAAATTCTAAGTAACCTAATGAGGACACAATAAGATTATTGCATTCAATGCACCTGTATTTGTAGGTATCACAGGAACATTTTGGTGATGGTAACATTTTCCACTCTGAAGCATGATGTATAAAATCATGTCTACATCAAAAAAATTAATTGTTCTTAACAATAAGTGTCCTTAAACAATACGTATAATTTTTGCTCCATAGTTTTTTTTTAAACTTTGCTTTGTTCTAGGAGTATTCTATCGAAGAATCAATTAACAAATATTCACTAAGCACCTACTATGTGCCAGGCACTGTGCTAGACACTGTGGATAGTAGTACAAAAAAATGAAACAGTATTTTCATTCTAATGAGAGAGATAACAGATACATATCAAAATGCATACAACATAAATGTAAAATGAGTAAATACAAATATTCATTCATTCATTCATTCATTCAATACCATTTATAAACCACCTACCGTGTGCCAGGCACTGTGCTAAGTGCTATTACACTGCTGAGTAGTTTCATATAAGTCGTTTAGGAAGGAGGGTATTGACGCTTCGGGAGAATCAGGAATGGCTTCATGTAGAAGATGGCATTTGAGTTCTATCTTTAAGAAAGAGAAGGACCCTGTGAGAAGAGAGGGTGTTCTAGGCATGGCCAATGCATAGCCATAGAGACTGGAGATGGAATGTCATGTATAGGCAATAGAGAAAAGGCATGTGTGCTGAATCAAAGAGTGTGGGGGGAGGAGTAATGTCCAGTGACATTGGAAAGAGAGGGTGAAGGCTGGTTGTGTTGAGCTTTTAAAGACAAAATAGGGTTTTTATTTGATCCTAGAAGCCATAGGAAGACAGTGGAGTTCATTGAGTAAGGGGTGAGATCTGTCCTTAAAGAATATGCCTAGACTCATTGGACCAATAATAACTCATATTTAATGTTTTAGCATGCTCCAACATTTACAGAGTATTGTCCTAACAACAATATTGTAATACAAGCATTATTATTAAGGCTCTGAGCTCATGGTTACACAGCTAAGTTTTTGAGGTGAGATTTTGAACCAGGTCTTCTGACTCCAGGTTTGGATATTTCCCTAGATTACATACTATCTTTGATTTACTCAAAGCCAAAAAAGTGCTCTGTGATCAAACTGGTTTGAACAACACTGGTCTACACAACTCCTCTAAAACCTGTAGAAGACAGTTTATTTCTTTTTTTTAAATTTTTTTTTTTTTTAGTTTTCAGCATTGATTTTCACAAGAGTTTGAATTATAAATTTTCTCCCCATTTCTACCCTCCCCCCCACTCCAAGATGGCATATATTCTGGTTACCCTGTTCCCCAGTCAGCCCTCCCTTCTGTTACCCCACTCCCCTCCCATCCCCTTTTCCCTTCCTTTCTTGTAGGGCAAGATAAATTTCTATGCCCCATTGCCTGTGTATCCTATTTTCTAGTTGCATGCAAAAACTTTTTTTGTTGTTTTTGAACATCTGTTTTTAAAACTTTGAGTTCCAAATTCTCTCCCCTCTTCCCTTCCCACCCACTCTCTCTAAGAAGTCAAGCAATTCAACATAGGCCACAAGGGTATCATTATGTATAACACTTCCACAATACTCGTGTTGTGAAAGACTAACATTATTTTGCTCCTTCCTAACCTATCCCCCTTTATTGAATTTTCTCCCTTGGCCCTGTCCCCTTTCGAAAGTGTTTGTTTTTGATTACCTCCACCCACATCTTCCCTCCCTTCTATCATCCCCCCTTTTTTATCCTCTTCCTCCTTTTTTCCTGTGGGGTAAGATACCCAAATGAGTATGTATGGTATTCCCTCCTCAGGTCAAATTTGATGAGAGCAAGATTCACTCATTCCTCCTCACCTGCCTTCTCTTCCTCTCCTACAGAACTGCTTTTTCTTGCCACTTTTATGCGAGATAATTTACCCCATTCTCTCCCTCCCTATCTCCCTCTCTCAATATATTCCTCTCTCATCCCTTAATTTGATTTTATTTTTTTAGATATCATCGCTTCATCTTCAACTCACCCTGTGCCCGCTCTCTCTCTCTCTCTCCATGTATATATATATATATATATATATATATATACATACAAATATACATACATACATACTTACATATATATGTTGGTTTGTCTTTTTTAACCCAGTTTACCTGGTTAAGGGCTTCAGTTCTCAGCTGTAGGTATCTATACATGTCCTTAGGATGTCTTTCTTTGAGGTTGGTAAAATTTTCTAACAATTAGAACTAACCTTTAAACACCTTTCACCTGGACAATTGTAAGAACATCCTAATTAGTCTTCCTGCTTCAAGTCTTGAATGAATAAACAAATGAAAGAAAAAGCAGTTATGGGGTATTTATTATACGCCAAGAAATGAAGACAGTCCCTGAACTATATATATATATATATATATATATATATGTATGTATATATATATGCACATGCATATTCCCTTCAGCTACCCTAATACTGAGGTCTCATGAATCATACACATCATCTTTCCATGTAGGAATGTAAACAAAATAGTTCAACTTTAGTAAGTCCCTTGCAATTTCTTTTTCTTGTTCTTTTTCTTGATTACCTTTTCATGCTTCTCTTGATTCTTGTGTTTGAAAGTCAAATTTTCTATTCAGCTCTGGTCTTTTCACTGAGAAAGCTTGAAAGTCCTCTATTTTATTAAAAATCCATATTTTGCCTTGGAGCATGATACTTAGTTTTGCTGGGTAGGTGATTCTTGGTTTTGATCCTCCGGAATTGACCTCCAGAATATCGTATTCCAAGCCCTTCGATCTCTCAATTCAGAAGCTGCTAGATCTTGAGTTATTCTGATTGTGTTTCCACAATACTCGAATTGTTTCTTTCTGGCTGCTTCCAGTATTTTCTCCTTGATCTGGGAGCTCTGGAATTTGGCAACAATATTCCTAGGAAATTTCTTTTTGGGATCTATTTGAGGAGGCAATCGATGGATTCTTTCAATTTCTATTTTGCCCTGTGGCTCTAGAATATCAGGGCAGTTCTCCTTGATAATTTCTTGACAGATGATATCTAGGCTCTTTTTTTCATCATGGGTTTCAGGTAGTCCAATAATTTTTAAATTATCTCTCCTGGATCTATTTTCCAGGTCAGTGGTTTTTCCAATGAGATACTTCACATTGTCTTCCATTTTTTCATTCCTTTGGTTCTGTTTTATAATATCTTGATTTCTCATCAAGTCACTAGCTTCCACTTGCTCCAATCTAATTTTTAAGGTAGTATTTTCTTCAGTGGTCTTTTGGAGCTCCTTTTCCATTTGGCTAATTCGGCCTTTCAAGGTATTCTTCTCCTCATTGGCTTTTTGGAGCTCTTTTGCCATTTGACTTAGTCTATTTTTTAAGGTGTTGATTTCTTCAGTATATTTTTCAGTATTTTTTGGGGTCTCCTTTAGCAAGTCATTGACTTGTTTTTCATGGTTTTCTCACATCCTTCTCATTTCTCTTTCCAATTTTTCCTCTACTTCTCAAACTTGCTTTTCCAAATCCTTTTTGAGCTCTTCCATGGCCTGAGACCAGTTCATGTTTTTCTCGGAGGCTTTTGTTGTAGGCTCTTTGACTTTGTTGACTTCTTCTGGCTGTATGTTTTGGTCTTCTTTGTCACCAAAGAAAGATTCCAGAGTCTGAGACTTAATCTGGGTGCGTTTTCGCTGCCTGGCCATATTCCCAGCCAACTAACTTGACCCTTGAGTTTTTCAGGGGGGTATGCGTGCTTATAGAGTTAAGAGAACTATGTTCCATGCCTGGGGGGGATGTGCCAGCTCTGCCACACCAGCACTCCTCCTTCCCCAAGAACACCCAACCCAGACTGGACTTAGATCTTCAGCAGGCTCTTCACTCCTGCTCTGATCTGCCACTTAATTCCTCCCCCAGGTGGGCCTGAGGCTGGAAGTAACTGCAGCTGTAGTTCTGTAGTTGCCCCACTTCCGCTGCCCCTGGGGCGGTGGCCGAACTGCGAACTCCTTCTACTGCCACAGCTTTTCCCACTAACCTTCTCTGTTGTCTTTGGTGTTTGTGGGTTGAGAAGTCTGGTAACTGCTGCAGCTCACTGATTCAGGGCACTAGGGCACGCTCAGCCCGGCTCCTGGTCTGGTTGGTCCGTGCAGCGCACGCTGGGCTCTGCTCCGCTCTGCTCCCCTCTGCTCCCAGCTCCATGTGGGATAGACCTCACCCAGAGACCATCCAGGCTGTCCTGGGCTGGAGCCCTGCTTCCCTCTGCCATTTTCTGTATTCTGCAGTTCTAGAATTGGTTCAGAGCCATTTTTTATAGGTTTTTGGAGGGGCTTGGTGGGAAGCTCATGCTAGTCCCTGCTTTCCAGCCGCCATCTTGGCTCCACCCTGACAGTTTATTTCTGCTGGTATTAAATATAACATACTCAAATATTTTCAATATTTGAAACTCAAGTATTTAGTGGTGTTATCTGTGTCTATCCAGCCAAGGACTCAGGATTTTTGGTTTCAGTTTTGCTATTCACTTGCTATGTGACCTTTGGCAAAATACTTAACATCTCTGAGCCTGAGATTAATGATGGTAGTCCACCCGCAGCTCTGAAATCCTACTAAAAAGCAAATATTTCCAGGCATACTATATTTGGGGGTAAGACAAGGAGAGGAGACCCCAGGCCAAACTTTTTTTTCCTGAATATTTACAAATATATTATCTGTGAACAGTTTGTGTAGTAGACCACATCTTCATTATCAAAACAGTTGCCTGATGGATATATGCTCTGAGAGCCATGGCATCAATGTATCTTTCTGATCAATACTTCACTTCCAGATGATTGCCACCAGCTAGGATACCTTGAAAACTCGCTCTGTTCCTAAACCCAACTTAACCTTACAACTGATCAGATCCTCCTTCAATGAAATGGAGCTCTGTGTAGGTTTTCATAGAGTTGTTCAAGTCCTTTGTTCAATCACTCAATCAACAAGCAAGTTTTAAATACTGAACAGGGGAGTTTGTATTTAAGCCTTGAGGGAACAGGGAGCCACTGAACCTTACTGAGCAGAGGAACACTGTCAGACCTTTGTTTTAGGAAATCACTGTGGCAGCTGTATGGAGGATTCCACCTGGATCAGAAACCTTGCACTCGAGGACTTAACTTCTTCATCTCTGGAATTCTACCTTAGGAGCCCACTGTCCTAACTGGTGAGTGCCTCACGTGGTCCACTATATCTAGGTTTTCTCCAGCCTTGCTTCACTTTGCTCCTTGGCCATCTTCTTGAAAGCTGAGACCCCTATAGGCTCTTCCAGTCCCTGCTTTCCAGTTCTTGGATTCAAATAAAATGAAGACGACCATTTTGCTTTTGGAAAGGGTGTGTCAATCTTAGCCTATATCTCCATCTCTATAACTTCCCATTACTGGCCACCACTTCCTTTATGTATTCTCTCTGTCTCTGTCTCTGTCTTTCTCCTCTCCCCATTAGAATATAATTAATATATAATAATAATAATATCCTTTAGTTCAGGGACTGTCTTCATTTCTTGGCATATAATAAATACCCCATAACTGCTTTTTCTTTCATTTGTTTATTCATTCAAGACTTGAAGCAGGAAGACTAATTAGGATGTTCTTACAATTGTCCAGGTGAAAGGTGTTTAAAGGTTAGTTCTAATTGTTAGAAAATTTTACCAACCTCAAAGAAAGACATCCTAAGGACATGTATAGATACCTACAGCTGAGAACTGAAGCCCTTAACCAGGTAAACTGGGTTAAAAAAGACAAAGCAATCTCTACTGTAGCTTCTATTATCTGGACGTGTCAGAGATACACACACACACACACACACACACACATGTATATATGTATATGTGTATATATGTATATACACATTTTATCATATTGTATTGTATAGTATTGTATTGTATCGTATTGTATCATGTCGTATCATATTATATTATATTGTATTGTATTGTATTGCATTATATTTTATTATATTATATTACATTATATTATGTTATATTATGTTACATTACATTACATTATATTATATTACATTATATTATGTTACATTACATTACATTATATTATATTATATTTTATATATTATTATTACATTATATTATGTTACATTATGTTACTTATATTATATTATATTATATTATATTATGTTACATTACATTACATTACATTACATTATATTACCCTTTACAATTTTCCCTTATGGGCCTGACCTCATGATGTTTGACATAGAGGTGGTACGATTTGTCTAATGGAACAGGAAATTTCAGGCTCAAAATTGATCTGTTGATTGCAGCAGTTTGAAACTGAGTCTAACTTTTGAAAAGCTTACCTGTGGCTTATTTACCTTGGCAGTCCCAGAAGTATTTTATCTGTATTGTCTAGATAGTTAGGTAAAACCCTAAAACTTGGGCAGATATTACATGATCATACAAGTTTCAAATGCACCAGATGAAAGCATGCCTTATGATCTGGCCTCAACTTTTGAATTTCCAGCTAGGTAATTGCAATACTTTTAAAAGTTGAGTTGAATTTTCTAGCCAAAGGAAGAGTTGAAGATATCCTCTCTTGGGTTTTTTTCTCTAATAGTGAGCACTAGCGATGATAGGATTCACTGAGTTAGGGGAAAAAAAAAGCTTTCTAGAAAAAGAGTGATTGAGAAGTAAGTCACATTTTAATGATAATAATCCATGGTATGGCCTCAGGGAATAAATCTTTTAAAATAAGATGAGAATTACTGCCCAACTTTTCTATTTTCTAATTTTAATTTTTCGAAGTTATTCTACAATTTGGCTTCTATCTTGGCACTCATTCGAGGGAACAACACCTGTGGAGAGGAAGCCTGTCATCCTTACCACTAGCGACATCAACTCTGGACCATTTACTACCTCTGGGGTGGTCAAACCAGCTTGGCTGAGGCAACAAGGAACTCTGAGGGAGAAACAGAAAGCAGCATGGACCAACCTGGTCAAACAATTGCCACCATGTTGATAACCACTTCTCCTTCCACCCTGGTGAAGATAGCCCTTATACATTGTATCCCAAATCTCCCAGATTACTGGTCTTGCTTCCAGCTCAGGCCCACCAGGCACCATTCAAGAGAGCAAGCTCTGTGGAAACAGGTCCTGCCATGACCTCCATCACAAACACCAGCCTACTACTGGTGGACTGGGAAGCTTGAGAGCCCTCCAGGCCAGTAGCCCTGCTTCTAACATTTCTTGTAACTATCTCTTATAGAGCTGAAGTCCCTGCCACCTCAGAAGTCACAGCTATAGAAGACCCAGAAAAGAAAGCTCTCACCAAAGTCCTTGGCACTGTCAAATAGTTCAATATTACATATGGAAGTAGTTTCATCAGTGGAAGGGACACTGAAGAAGATGCATTGACATCTGTTTTGCCATTATCCTCTAAGGATCTCTGATCTTTCCATCTGCCCTAAGTTTGAAACCTCTTTCTTCCCTCCTTATTTGTTCTATCATTAAAAAAAAAACTGAGACAATTAACTCTTTTGTCCACGTAGTTTCATTTGTGATTTTTTGAAATAGAGTTCTGGACAACCAGGCTTTGATAAAGCCCATTGAGATTCAAATGGAGCTACTTGACCATGCTTTAAACCCAAATCACTGTGGCTCTTACTGATTGACCAATAATAGGTCCAAGCCCAAGCTTCACTCGCTCATTGTTTGGGTTTTGATGGCTCAGAGTGAGCTCAAATAGCGTTTTTTTTTTTTTTTGGTTCTGGTCAGAAACTCTGAGGGTCTTTTCCTCCCAGGCTTTTTTTTTGAGTAGGTGAACTAGGCTGTCTTTTGCTTCATTTTTTTTACCTCGCCTTAAATCACTGAATGAGTGCTGCCTCAGACAAACTGAGACCTGGGAAAGACTAGCTTAAAAAGGCCAAGTCTCCCACTGCATCTGGGGACATCCCTAGTCGTCCTGACCTATGTCTTGCTACTGGACTCTGATGACTCTGGAGGAGAGAGTGAGGCTGGTGACTTTCCAAAGCTCTGCCTCACTTAAATCCAATTCACTTGCAAGTCAAGACATTACCCTCCCGATGTCATTGGTCCTCTTTGAGAAAGATGGACAAACAATAACAATGAAATCTCCTAAATGTGTTCTCTCCCCTTTTAGAATGTGAGCCCCTTGAGAGTTGGGACTGTCTTATTTTCCTATTTGTATCTCTAGCCCTTAGCACAGTGCTTGGCACACAGTAAGCATTTAATAAATGGCTTTACTTCCCTCCCTCCTTCATCCATTTGTTCATTCATTTTGATCAGTGAAGATAGCTATGTTAAATTTAAAAATCAAAGTGAAATTTTCCGTTGTTCCATTGACTTGTCAGTAAATTCATCATTTCAATGCTGGATCTATATTTCATTTTGTACTATGGTGATGGAATTGAGTTTCTATATGGAGAGATCAAAAACAGTAATTTTGGTAATTTAAGGGAAAATAAAACCCTGAAAACTTTTGTCTGGCTTATTTTCTATCTTATTTTCCATTTCACTTTAACTGTCAACCCAGCTGGAGATTATATGTGAATATTGCCCATAGAAATATTTAGCTACTCACAAAATTTGCATCCAATTATCTCAATATCCCTTTTGACAAGTCCCCATATTTCTGGGCTTGGAGAGTAAATGCATTCTTATGAAAATGTTCTCAGAGTTTCCTCATGAATAAAAATTCCTATGAAAAAATACATGATAGCAAAACAATTTAGTAAATTTTCTTAAGAGTTATTACTCAAAGCCAGACCTGGTTTATTTTATTCTGGGAAGGGGAGGAAGGGCTACATGCTTATTTGCAATGCTTTGTAAAGATATTAGCCCAGTGAGTACAAATCAGATATATTCTTTGAACCAATCGGATTACAGTACAGCAATTCTGAAAGAACATGACTTTTTATTCTAATAAAATGATTAATATAATACATATTACTTCCTGTATATTTTCGCCTGAACTCAGCTTCTACTGTAGGTTTCAGGGGAAGACCCAGACTTGACCTTTTATTGTCAGGATTCAGGAATAAGGCTTATGAACTTTGCACTAATTAAACATGTACAATACAGTAATAGTGAAAGTCATTGCCCCTTTGTTACCTACTGCAATCATTTCACCTATTCTTTGTGATAAATCACCCAGCCTCTGGCCTATGATTAGCCACCACGTAGAAGGCAGATTGTTGCCTTACGAAAGAGAAGGAAAAAGATAGCAATGTTTAATTTTAAACTGGCAGAGTTGCCACATTGTGTCTGCCACCAGTACATTCAGAGGGCTTATTTATTTAATGCTTAAGCAATTCTGGGTCCCTTTATTTTTATTTTATTGGAAACAGCCTTGACAAATGCTAATGTACTACAGTGAGCTGCCAGATGCCCAGGTTATGGAAATGAAGGCAGCAGACCATTTTTTTAAAAAAGGGAATGATGCTATTGGAGCAAAGTGAATGTCTTCTATTAAACCAGATAATTCAGAGTAATGCTACAAAAAGGAACTCTCCTCTGCTATCAAGCAGGACTCTTCAAATGTTTTCTACCCAGAAAGTTGTGGCTGTTGTTGGTCCTTCCTTCTCACAGGAGGTGCTGCCATGGATTTAAGTGAAGGAGGGCTGTACAAAGTCACCAGCTTCACTTTCTGTTCTGGAGACTTCTGGGTCTAGTGGCCAGATGTAGATCAGGACAACTCAAGCTACGGTCTTTAACAGGCCTCAGTTTGACTGAGGCAACACCCATTTAGTGATTAAGGCTAGGTAAGAAATGAGGCAGAGAATGGCCTCTTTACCTAGTCAAAAAAAAATTCATATGGGAGGGGGGAGGGCCTCAGTTTCTGGCCAAAACAGAAACAATTACTATCTATATTCATTCTGAGCCAAATCAGGGTCCAAACAATGGCCAACTAAGGCTTGCCCTGAGACTATTGTTGGCCAATCAAGAAGAGCCGGAGAGTACCTCCCAGCCTGTGACTCATATAGTATTTCTATTTTCTGCCCCAATCAACCTCTTTCTCAACCCTGTCACCATTTAAAAAAAGAGTCTTAAGATGTCTATGCTATTGTACAGAAATTTGTCCACTTCAGAAATGAGTACTTTCTTACCTGAGCCAGTCTTGGTCCCTAGATAATCAAACAGGCAAGTAACCGGTGTCTATTAAGCAGCCAATTAGTCAAAGAGCATTTATTACATACTTATTTTGTGTCAGGCACTGTGCTAAGCTCTGGGGATATATAAGGAAAAGCAAAAGCAATATGGCCTTCAAGGAACTCACATTCTAATAGGAGAGATAAGAGGTTAATAACTAGATAGGTCCAGGAATATACTGAGTAGATAAAAGGTACTGTCAGAGAGGAGGGCAATTGTATCTGGAGATGTGTGAGTGTACCATGAAGGCACCCTGAGAAGGTAAGGTTTGAAATGAGTCTTGAAGGAAGACTGAGAAACTAAGAGGAGGAGGGAAAGCATTTTAAGTATTAGGGACAGCCAGTGCAAAAGTACAGACGGAAAATGGAGGGTCTTGGATGCAGAACAGCAAGTACATCAGCATAGCTAGATTAGAGTGTAGAGGGGAGTCAAGTGTAAGAGTGGAAAGATAGGGAGGGTTGTTGAAAGCTTTCAGCGCCAATCAGAGGAGTCTATATGTGTTCCTGGAGGTATTAGGGGCCCTCCATAGTTTATAGAGGGGCAGCTATATGGTGCCATAGTGCATAGAATGCTGGGCCTGGAGTCATGAAGACTCATCTTCCTGAGTTCAAGTCTGACCTCAGACACTTACTAATTGTGTGATCCTGGGCAAGTCACTTCACCTTGTTTGCCTGAGTTTCCTCATTTGCAAAACAAGCTGAAGAAGGAAACAGCAAACCACTCTAGTGTCTTTGCCGAGAATACCCCAAACGGGTTCACAAGAGTTGGACATGTCTAAAATGACTGAAACAACATAATTTATAGAGCTGGGGGTTGGCATGGTCAGATTTATGGTTTAGGAGAAATACTGTGGAAATTGAGCAGAAGATGGATTGTAGTGGGGTGAATCTTGAGGTAGGGAGTCCATCGTAATAGTTCAGATGAGAGGTGATAGAGGCCTGAACTTGGGTGTTGTTTTTGTGAGTGGAGAGAAAGGAGCACAAAAGAGGGATGTTTGAAGAGAGAAATGACAGTATTTTGTCTCGGATAATATATAAATGTATGAGTCATACAGAATCAAAATATACATCATTCCTGTTGGAGAAATGTTAGCTCAAGGCCAAGTAGATGAATAATTCATCAAAATGAGAATCAGCTTAAGTAAATAGCAGCTTCTCATTAATAATTTAGATTTAACATACGTCACAGTTATGGACAGCTAAATAGCATAGTACATGAGCTCTGGGCCTGGAGTCAAGAAGACTTGAGTTCCAATCTGGCCTCAGATACTGACTATTTGTGTGACCCTGGGCAAGTCACTTAACCCTGTTTTCCTCAGTTTCCTCATCTGTAAAATGAGCTGGAGAAGGAAATGGCAAGCTAATCCAGTATTTTTTTTTCCAACAAAACCCCAGTATCTTTGCCAAGAAAACCCCAAACGGGGTCATGAAAAGTGGGACATGACTGAAAACAACTAAACAACAATGATATCACCATTAGGCAAAGAAGACTCATGCATAACAAGGAGGTTCCTGAGAGGGAGATTACACATACACCGCCCCGCCTCCACATTTAATTACAGAGAGTATTGGGAACAAATATGGAAGCTGCAACCTGCAGATAACCTGAAAGTTATCTCTGAAAGGAGCAATAAAAATCTCATCAGGAGTTTGCCTGTCCTGTATGCATTTAAAGAGAAAATTGGAAAGAGGATAACAGATGAAAAAAGGGAAGCTATTTCTTTCATATTATCTTCTTACCATGTAGCCACTGTATTCAGATTCTAATATCACAGTCCCCCATGTGTTGAATTGGAAAGTAGAGCTATTACTAAAGAAAATAAGGTTGGGAACAGTACCTGGAACAAAACAGGCAGGCACAGAGGACATCTGTGCTCGGAAGTGTGGCAATTTTGAAGTTACTGAGCGATCCATTTTCAAGACATCTGAAGGAGGGGAAGATACTGAACTATTGAGAAGAATCATGGATGTTATTAATATCTACCAAATGGTGAAAGAGAGAGAGAGAAAGACAAAGAGAGAGAGAGAGAGAGAGAGAAAGAGAGAGAGAGAGAGAGAGAGAGCATAATTAACTCCTAACCTGCAGATCTACTTTCTCTACATAACCTTGATGAGAATGATTTATACAAGTTTGATGACAATATGAGACAGCTTATTGTCTGTTGACTATACAAAGGTGTTTGATTCAATAGGGCCAAATAGAGCTTTAAAGTCTCTTCTCCAACAAGCTGCCTGCCACTTACATATTAAGATCATAAAGAGAGATTACTTGTTCTATGATCCCTGATTGCTGAGATCGTCATGCATTAAACAGGGAGACAATATGCTCACTCAGAAGGTGTTTGTCATTATCAGTCAGGAAAGATGTCCAATGCGTCTGAATGAAAGAGTGATTCTTCATAGATGGTGAGGTCTCCCAGGGCAACTTTTTACAGATGACATTGCACTCATTGCATCAAGCCCTAGAATATTGCAGAACTTCCTAAATGAGACCTGTAACTATTCAAAAAGCTTTTGGCCTAGCAACCTTACAGGAAAAAGCAAGCTAATAAAGAACTCCTATTCTTCAGACAGTATGTGGTTGGATAGATAGTCTACAGAGCAGATCCATCAGTATGTCTGTATTAGATAGAACCAGTGGTTGTTTAGCCTTTCCAATCTTGTACAACCTGCCATATCATGAATTCTGCTGATATAGCCTTCAAGAAACCTGTCATCTGCACACCATGATGAGATGTTGGAGTAGGACTTTAGGGAAGGAAATAACCATTTATACAGTGCTACTATGGGCCAGGCACTGAGCTAAGTACTTTACGAATATTATCTCATTTGATCTAGAGGAGGGAAACTTTTTTTTTAAACATGACTTCTCCTACTTTTTTTTTTAAAGTTCATTTCAAAGTGACTATTAAGTGAAGTAAGGATTAGGCTGTGTAACTCAGTTATCTGAAGGACTTAACCCCATATTAGAAGATTATTCCAGGTAAGGAGAGCAGAGACTAGATCTTCCTTACACTCTCTAAGTCCCATAGTGATGTGACCATCAAATCAATATTGATTGATGAGATGCTAAACCATTGCCCCCTAAAGTTAGATTGTCTAGAGAAAGGAAATATCAGATTTGAGAAATGGAAATGTACTTAATTAGCGTTTCACAGATGTAACATTAAAATGATGTGGATTATAATGGGACTAGAGACACTATGGATGCTCCCATGGTTCATATCAATTTATGATGCCTCATTCTGTTTCCTGAGCTTATTTATGTTCCTGGATCTGAAGGATCACAATTGTTCTGAGTTATTTAGTAGTAGTCCTTAATTAGAAATCTAGCTGTCATCACTGGCCAATTCCCTCTTTACAAAAGGAAGCTGAATTCTAAAGACTTTGATAATATTTTTATTCCCTTAAGGGCCTCTCTGAGGAAAAGAAGGTACAATGCAACCCTAAAAACTACATTTAATTAACTTCAATTAAACAAACTTTCATTAAGTGCAAACTATGCTCAAGGTAATATCCTATGCTAGGTCACAAGGGATATAGAGAAAAAAAATACAAATATACAAAAAAAAATGGCATAGTCTGCTCTCAATGACTTTACATTTTTCTGGGAGGGGTGGGAAGAGGAAGGTCAGTCAGCCAACTAGCATTTAATTAAGCACCTATTATCTGCCAGGCTTTGGGCTAAGAGCTGGGAATAAAAGGAAAGGCAAAAGATTCCAGCTCTCGAGGAACACTATGAACAGTGTAATAGAGGAGGCAACATACAAACAGCTATGTACAAACATATAGATGGGATAAATTGGGGGTGGTCTCAGAGAAGACACTAGGATTAAGAAAGATTTTTTTTTTTTTGCAGGAAATGGGACTTCAGATGTTACTTGAAGGAAGCCAGGGGGTAGGGTTGAGGAAGAAGAGTGATTCAGGCAGTGGGAACTGAGATGAGTAAATAATAGGTAATTCGAGCAAACAGAGAACTATTGAGGAGAGAGGAAGTGAAGGGAAAGCTTCACCAAAGTAATACCTTAACTGAATCTTGAGGGAGGATAAGGATCTTTGCAAGGCAGGGATGAGGAAGAGTATATTGTAAGCACAGGAAATGGTTTGTGCCAATGTAGAGAGATGAGAAATGAAGTGTCCAGGAGTCTATGTTAGATGGACTATAAAATGTGCAAAGGGGAATAATGCGAAATGAGGCAAAAAAGGAGTTTGGAGCTAGACTGCAGAGGGCCTTTAACATCTGGTGAAAGAGTTTGGATTTTATCTTACTGGGAATAAGGAACATGGAAAGGTTTTTGGTTTTGTTTTGTTTTGTAGCAAGGACAATTTTAAATCTGTGCTTTTAGAGGTTAATTTTGGCAGCTGTGTGGGGAATGGATTGGAGAGGAGAGATTGGAAGAAGGACAAGCAATTAGTCTTCCTGACTCCAGGCCCAGCACTTTATCCAGTTCACCATTAGCTGCCCCAAGAATAAATCGCTTAATTATCTGTATGGTACAGGATTGGGGGAAAGGGGAAGTGGTATAGGGTTGGTAGGAGCAGAGTGGTAGGGGACCCTCTTAATCTATCCTTCCTTGTACTGTGTTATAGAGCAAATTAGCTTCACTGGCACAAGGGCAGAGCTTTCTACAGGCCTCCAGTCAGCACCATACTCTCTCCAGAGAGAAGTAAATCTGAGATGCCCAAACACAATCATAGGTTACACAGTTCAGTTTGTCCCATTAGAGTAATTTTAAAAAATCAAACATAATCTTATCACAGTCCTTTTGGGAAGAACCCAGTATTATCTAGAATTATTGGCAACGTTAAATGTTTGGGTTTTTTTTTCTAATGGCAAGTTTTTAAGCTGTTTAAAGGTAATTGGGAAAAGGGTGGAATAGTAAATATGTGGATACACAGGACCTCCTCGAACCCAGACATCCAGGTACTGAGTCCTGGGTATTCCTGGACCTTTATCACCTTGTTGCAGAATCTCATCCTTTGAAAGGAATATAGTGGTTATTTAGGAATGCAGGAATCTTCTCCTAGCATTCTCATCCAGTAGTTTTCCAGTTTCTGCTAGAAGATTTACAGTGAAAGAGAGCTCATTAATTCATTACCTCCTAAGGTAGCCAGGCTATCAGCTGCTTTTGGACAGCAGTTATCAAAGGAAGGTCTGTAAAACTATAAGATTACCAGTTTCCTTGCCCACTCTGGGAAAATAAAAGCCAATTTTAATTTTAGGCATTATCTCTGCTGGCACTGACTAAACTGCCAGGTTGGGCTGGAGTAGCAAGGGGTAGTCTGGAAGGGCAGTCAGAGGCCAGGTGGCAGGCAACTTAAATTACCCGCTTTACATACATAGGTCACGGAAGATACTAGTATCTTAGTTCAAAATCTGTCAAGGGATGTACACAGAAAAATCCATAGAAAGCTTACTAGATTGGCTAGTAAGCCTCTACTTACCACAGAGTCATTCGTTATAGAGGCCACTTCCACAGTAGTTCTCCCTCTTAGGAGAGATGGGACATATGAGAAATCATGGGAAATGAGTCCTTGGCATGGTAGCAGAAACAAGAGGTTGTTAGGCTACATGATTAAAAGATGAAAATAAATAGCCCACTTTGTGCAGGGGAAGTAACCCCCTATTTGGCTCAGCCCATCAGTGGTTTAACCTTTATACACCTCCTTGCCCTAAGCTGGTTTTATTTCCGTTAACTCTGGTGCTGCATCCCTTATGTATACATCCATGCATCCTTTCCTTTTCTTTCTGTGCACTTCATTGCCACCTTTAGATATTGGGGAGGTCAGCACCAGGAGGGTTAAACAGTGAGCTCCCGTTTGGATTTTTGATTCAGCGTTACAGTATGTTTGGTAATTGGAAAGTCTGTGGGTTTGGTCCTTGGAATGGCAAAAGACATAGGTCTAGTAAATGAGATAATCATTATCAAAGAGCTTTATTGAAGAAATAAAGAAGGCTTTGGTGTCCTGAGGTCTTCATTTTGGTAACTATTCCAGTTAGCTTAATTACATTTAGACAGGTAAGAAGTTGAGTCCTCCTGCCTTCATAGTAAGTCTTGTTCCCCAACCTTTTCAAATCCTTCACACATTTAATGTTAAAGATCTGAAACACAATCATAGGTTACACAGTTCAGTTCATCCCATTGGAATAATTTTTTAAAATTAGACACGATCTTATCACAATCCTTTTGGGAAAAATCCAGCATTACCTAGAATTATTGGCAAAGTTAAATGTTTTGGGTTTTTTTAATGACAAATTTTTAGGCTGTTTAAAGGTAATTGGGAAAAGGGTGGAATAGTAAATATGGAGGCAGAGATAATTTATTTCAACACTCTTTTCAAAAGCCTTAAAAAAAGATTAGCTGAAGGAAATGAGGATGTTTATCCTTCAGAAGATAAGACTGGGAGGGTAAGAGGATGGGTCATGATAGCTAACTCTGCTTAAGTGTCTGAACGATTGTCTTTTAGAAGAGAGATTTGTTCTGTTTGGTGTAAGATGGCAGAACTGAGAGCAAAGGATAGAAGTTGTAAAAGAAGAAAATCTAGGTTTGGAGTAAGGAAAACAACTTCCTAGAAATGAAAGCTGTCCAATAGTGGAATAAGCTGCCTTGAGAAGTAGTGGGTTCCCCTTTCTTAAAGGTCTTTAAGCAGGAGCTGGATGACCCCTTGTTGGATACGTAATAAGGGAGGATTTCTCTTAGGGTGCAGGTGGATACCCTAGACTAGAGGATTGCTGAATTTCCTTCTGATCATATATAACAACAATGTGGCTTGCTGCTACTGTGGCTGTGTAAGACCAACAACACCAGCACACAGAAGACCTGCCAGCACAGGTTCTTTGATCTGCTTTTCTAAGGAAAGCAACCTTAAGGGGTTAACAATCTCACTTTAATCAAACATATATATATATATATATATAATATATATATAATTCACTTAGTTCAGGGGGAACACCACCACCCTGAACTTCAGAGCAAATACAAACAGAAATTACAAATAGAAAATATCGACAGACCAAATAACACAAACCAGTAGACAATCTTCTAGCTTCCTGTCCAACATCTCAGTACATAGTTACCAGAGAAGCACCAAATCTGGGTTTTCAAGCTGGAAGGGTCCTTAACAACAACTACCCAGAGTCTCATCTGGTCAAATCACACAATACCATGTGAAAGAAGAAACAAAAAAGAGAAAATAGTGTGCTTTATCTGCATTCAGACTCCATAGCTCTTTCTCTGGATGTGGAAGACATTTTCCATCATGAGTCCTTTGGAGTTGCCTTAGATCCTTGCATTGCTATGAAGAGCTAAGTCTATCAAAGTAAGTCATAGAACAATGTTAGCAGGTGCTATTTCACCAAAGTCAATATGAGGTTGTTTGATTGACTTGCTGGTACTGCTGCCTTCTCTGTGTTGATCAACTGGCCTCTGGGATACAATGCAATGGAATCCAGGAAGCCTGTCTTTGCCTCTAGTTAGCTATGTGGTTCTGGACAAGCCACTGAATTTCTCATAGCCCAAATGTATCTTCTGTCAGACGAGAGAGTAGGACCAGTTGTCCTTTTGAGCTCTAATATTAGCTGATTCAATACGGACTTGAAAATTTACTCTTTAGATGGAATTCAGAGACCTTAAGGAATAGAAGACTCCTTTGTGCATGTAAGCCTAAAGTTACCGTTCAGGAAGATGATGCCAAGGCAGTATAAGATCTTGAACAACAAGAAAAATTGAATCTGTTCTCTAATAATAAGAGCTAACATTTATATAGCCCATATCGTAGGCCAGGCACTGTGCTAAGCTCTTTCCAATTATTATCTCAGTTGATCCTCACCATAAGCCTAAGAGGGAGCTGCTGTTATTATCCCCCTTTTATAGTTGAGGAAACTGAGGCAAAAAGAGGTTAAGTGACTCACTTAGGTTCACTCAACAATCTGAGAGTGGATTTGATCTTAGGTCTTCTTGACTCCAGATCTGGCGCTTTAAGCAGTGGCTCTTAGCTGCCCTAGTGGAAGCAGGAAAGTAGGCTTATATTACAGAAAGATTTACAAAAAGTAAGAGCTGATAGCAGAAAGGCTTCCAACAGAATGTAAACTCTTTATGGGAAATGACTTTTCCATTTTTGTCTTTTTATCTCTAATACTTTGAAGTTTAACATAATTCCTGTCATATGGTATATTCTTAATAAATATTTGTTAATTGATTGATTAAATTCTGGTGTACAGTGTGAAAAAGCACTGTATTTGGAAGCAGGGGATCTGAATTTGAATCTTAACTCAGCCACTTACTTATCGTATGAACATGGACCCCTTTCCAGGTTTCAAGGAGATTAAGTAACTCTCCCACAACCAGTTAATATCTGTTCAGTAAAATCTTGATAATCAGAATGCCTGTGAATGGGCTATTCTGGTGAATTTAATTTCCTGGTTCAGAGGACCATAGGATTTTTGAATTAGAAAATCATCCGGGCCAACCTACCCCCTCATTTCACACTTGAGGGAGCAGGGTTCCAGAGAATATGGGTGGTGGCCAAGGTCACACAGTTTACATCTGGCAAATGCAAAGGCAGGACCAAATTATCATTAAGGTGCTTTATGGCACTAAATATCCTATTCCTCTATCATATGCCAACATGCTTGAAGATAGCACCTACACACTTCTTCCTCTAACATTCAGGCAGAATTTTTCATTTAATCTGCTTCAGGTTTCTAACAAAACACCTTTGTAGTAATCTGTCCCTTTCTATATTCTAGGATGAGTTCTGCAGGATGTCACCAGTGTTGGTTTGTTGAGAAAATTCTTCCTTGTTCTGTAACTGTGGCCACGAGACTCATTAGTGAATGTTTGGACTAATAGAGGAGTTACTGTCTTCAGCCATCCACTGGAAAAGGGATATCGGGAGAAACAAATTAGATTTGAAGGTCAAACTGAGGCACTAACATGCAGTTAGAATACATCATAGCCCTTTGGGCAGATTTCAAAACTAACACTTTTAGGCAAGTCACATTGTGCCGGGAACTAAGGCAGACAGGAGAGGAACATATAAAACATTGTCCCTAACCTTGAGGTACTTATAGTCTAGGTGAGGAGACAGAAGTGACATTCATGAAAATGTTTACTGACAAACTGTGTAATACAACTATTAGACATAAGAGTTTGAAAAAGGAAATATACATGTAGGAATAATTGGGAGGTTTCATGGAGGACTCGGTACTTGATGTGTGCCTTAAGAGATGAAAAGGATTTAAATAAATATAAGGGAGAGTTAAGATGTATCAAGAAGCAGAGGAATGAATAAAGTCATGGAGGTGGCAACACTCATGGATTATGTGGGGAATACAGATGGTAGGCTTACCTGACGGAAACAAGTTATGTATTGGACAAGAGTGGGAAATAGAGCTGGATGGGTTAAGTGGGGCCAGAAATTGAAGGAACTGGAAAGTCAGGA
The DNA here is from genome assembly GCF_011100635.1 of Trichosurus vulpecula. NCBI lineage: Eukaryota > Metazoa > Chordata > Mammalia > Diprotodontia > Phalangeridae > Trichosurus > Trichosurus vulpecula. Next base: position 406,285,770 of record NC_050573.1, on the reverse strand, counting down.
AGAAGTGTTTGGACTGGATGCAATGAGAGGGGGCCGACGGAAATGTGGTATTTTACACAGGGGAATCAGAAAGAACGTTGGATCTGGAATCAAAGGATCTAAGTTCAAATATTAGCTTTCTACTTGTGTCAAGGTGACCCTGGACAAGCTGCTTTGTCTCTCTGGCCCTCAGCTTCTCCATCTGTGTGGTATGGGTTTAATCAGGGAGACCCCTCCCCCTCCTTGTTGGCTCTGGTGTGAATTCACCCCATAGAACATGCCTAGAATTGGGTCCCACTACAGGTCAGCACGTATAGAACTAGAAGGGGCCAAGATCTAGGCATGATCCGTGGTACATACTTGACCAGAGTTGATGGTAGGAGGAGTTCCTCTGATTACACTCATTACATGTAAAATGAGAGGTAGATTAGGTATTCTCTAGGGTCCTTTCTAGCCCTGAATCTAAGATCCTGTAGAATAATTTCCAAAGAATCCCCTGAACTCAGAAAGCAGTAAAAAGCCCCATTTCCACTCTCATACTCCCATCCTCCTCTACAATTCTCAACCCTAATAATTTTCTCAGAATTAGATGCTTCACAAGTAATTGTATTTTCTATTAGGAAGATAAATATTATTTCCCTAATACGCCAAAGAGACAGTTCGGAAGCGTATGACACAACTGAGGTATTCTCACTTAAATGAACACTTAAATGCAGACCTGGTGGAGGACTTAACTTTGGGGTTAGTGATAATTTGCTGAGGACTAGATAAAGGATCTTGAACTGGACAAAATAGCAAGCTGAACTAGGTATACACAATGAGGCATCATTACTATCAGAATTCAGATATATTGCCTTTCAGAAATTGGGAGTTTAGTACTTAAGCTCCTTTAGTCTCATGCAGAAATGATAAGCCATATCATATGTTTTCTTAAGTAAAGCTCTCATTGTTGCTGATTCATTTTCCCTCCAAGTTTTCCAAATATTTCTAGGAGGAGAAAAATAAAAACAGCAATTGACAAAGGCTTCCCCGGCTGATATAAATATGCACCGACATTGTCAATGCAGAAGTGGCTGGAGCTCAGTGAGTCCATTCTTCTAGAAAGGAGGATTTCTGTGAGTGGAAAACAAAAAGGTATATTTTAGATATGTATCCACAAGCTTGACAATTAAAAAATATTTACAAATGAAGCAAAGGAATTCTGTGGGTACAGCTGGACTGGGTCACTTGTCTTGACTTCAATCTGAGATATGTCACATAGAGTGATAGACTGCACATTTGTATGTGAAGGCCTCAACAGGTTTATTGGGCTTACTCAGTGGTATCCCTGGAAGTTTTAGATCCCCCCCACCCCCTCAAAAAAATTCATGAATTTCAGAAAAGTCCCTGAGCCTTGAGAGATGAAAAAGGTTTATCCATTGTTAAATGAACATTCCCTCCCTTTCTCTGTCCTCTTCCTTTCCTCCCTCTCTCCTTTGTGGTCATTGAGCTGAAAAGTTGAAGGAAGGGAAAATGAGAAGGAACAAAGAGCATCGGCAAAGTGCATGTTTCTTCCCTTAGCTTTGGCAGATAGCGAGTTCTGAGGAAGAGAGAGAGAGAAGATGAAGAGGGGAGATGTTAATTGCCAAATAGCAATTAACATGCCAGCTTTCTAGTGTAATGTAGAGGCTGGTGGCATGGTACTTTACTGAGAAGGAGAAGAGAGGTCTATATCAGAGGCTGCCTAAGTTGATGAGCCCTTAGCGCTCTCCCCTTTTAGGCCAAAGCCTCATACACAATTAATGCTCAGTAAGTTATGAAATAGAGCCAGAAAATAGCTACCCCAAAACTCGAGTACTTACAACTCTGTAGTGGGGCCCCTTTTCCTATTATCAGAACACTAGAAATAGGTATAAAACAGAGGAAGATATAATTAATGGAATGAAGGACTTCTAACTGATCCGCATCTGAATGTTCCAGTATATTTATTGACCCTCCCCCCACCCCCACAAGAAGGGAATGTTGGTGCATAATATTTTGTTTGTGGATGATTGTGTATTCAGGGCAGCCTCTGAAGCTGAGATGTAACAAAGTATGGATCTTGTGCTGTGCTGCTTGTGCTAATTTTGGCCTAACAATTAACATCAGGAAAACACAGGTACTCTACTAGCCAGCATCACACCATCCATATGTGGAACCATTGGTTACAGGAAATGGAGAAGTTTTGAATACTGTGGATAAGTTCACTTACCCTGGCAGTATATCCCTTTCTAGGGATGTACATACTAATAATGAGTTTGACTTATTCATTACCAGAGCTAGCTTTGTGTTTGGGAGGCTCTGAAGGAAAGTGTAGGAGAGAAAAGGTATTAGACTGACTACCAAACTAAAGGCCTACAGAGCCACTGTGCTGGCCTCATTGTTATATGCCTATGAAACCTGGACAGTACACCAGCCCCATGCCAGGAAACTGAATCACTTCCATTTGAATTGCCTTAGGAAGATTCTGAAGATCACCTAGCAGGATAAGACACTAGCAACTGAGGTCCTTTCTTGAACTAAGCTGCCAAGAATTCAAACTCTTGTGCAAAGAGCACAATTATAATGGGCTGGGTACATTGTTTGAATGCCAAATGTACCCTTTTATGGAGAACTCACACAGGGCAAGCGCTCACATGGAGGTCAGAAGAAGTGATACAAGGACACTATTAAGGTCTCTCTTAATAACTTTAAAATTGATTGGGTGACACGAGAGACACTGGCACAGGAGTGCTCAGCATGGCATGCCCTTATCAAAGAAGGCTGTGTTCTCTGAGCGAAGCAGAATTGCAGTAGCTCAAAAGAAATGTGAGACGTGCAAATTCAGAGAATACGCCCCAAATGTGCACATGGACTGCTTGTGCCCAACCTGGGGTAGAACATTCTGAGCTTACATTAGTCTGATCAGCATAGTCGGACACACTGGAACTTGACTCTAATGTAGTGATGTCATTTTGGTCCTCTTTGAGAACAAAGGACAACAACCAACCATAGGACAGATGTGGCACCATCCTGAGGCCCTCATTCAGAGTCTATTCCTAATAATCAGAAGTCCACTAAGGTTACTGATTTAGCAGCCATGATTACTGATTTCAGATTAGAAAGAGGATGCTATTAGAGACAGGATACACTGATAGTAGAGAGAAATGACCTCTAACAAAGAAAACAGATGAACTATTAAAAGCAGTCAGAAAAACTCTAAAAGCACAGAATTCTAAGGACATTTAATGTAGGGACAAACCATTCTCCACATCTCAATAACTCAGGAGGAATCTATTTATCTTTAGATTCTTCACCCACAGCATTCCAGTAGAGTATTACTGTCTAGCACTTTATAGCATGGTACAAAGGTTGATGCTCATAAAAGCTTAGTAATTGATAAAAAGTTATATTATGTTTCATGTCATTGGTTTAAATGTAATATAATTTAGAAAGGCTTCTGTTAAATGGTTGTTGCTGTTCAGTTGTGTCTGACTCTTCCTGACCCCATTTGGGGTTTTCTTGGCAAAGATACTAGAGTGGCTTGCCATTTCCTTCTCCAGCTCATTTTATAGATGAGGAAACTGAGGAGAACTGGGTTAAGTGACTTTCCTAGGGTCACACAGCAGAGTCTGAGGCCGTATTTGAACTCAGGTAGATGAGTCTTTCTGGCTCCAGGTCCAGCATGCTATACATTGCATGACCTAGCTGGTTAAACCCTAAAATAAAACCTCTGCTTTGCTTTGTCATTTAAAGTGATAGCTTTAATAATTTGTAAAATTCATATAAATTGGATGTTCTCTTCTTTCACAATCCCAGAGTTTGCTGGGCATTGCTGTGTTTACTGAGTAGTTTGTAGTTTCCTGTCCATTTAAGAAGTATTCAATACAGTGATATGTGCTGTGAAAAGCAACTAAAATGTAGAGAACAGAGAGTTTATAATATATGTGGAGTAATACAAAGCGCACTCAGGGATTAGTTGCATGGCAGTATAAGACTATGTAGGCAGGTCCTCACTATTTCATGCCTGGTTTATTCACTTTTCCCCTCTGCATCTTCTCTTTTCTTTCTCCCTTCCTCAGAGTGGGCTGTCTACCAAAGCTAAGGGGAGGAGTGTGCACTTTGAAAATGCTCTTTGTTTTTTCCCTCGTTCGCTTCCTTCAACTTTTAGCTCAATGGCCACAAAGGTGAGAGAGAGAGGAGGAAAGAGGAGAGGGGAGGGGAAGAAACGCCCATTTAATGGTCTTCAATCAACTAATTACCAATATTTGTCAAATACCTACTATGTGCCAGGTGTTATGCTAGGTGGTGCTGGGAACACAAAAATAAAATAATTTCTGCTCTCAAGGAACATGAACAGAATAGATACAAATTCAATATGACGTAACACGAGTTAAGGAAGGATAATAGTGATCTTCTCCAGCTCTAAAAAGCCCTTACTATTCCAAATGCCCTCAATCCTTTCCTTTCTTTTTAACTTAAATTTTATTTTTTAAATGAATAGAAACCTATTTTTCCTTTCCCCACTCTTCTCTTCAACCCACAAAAAAGAAAAGAATCTTTGTAAAAAATATACCAAGTAAAATAAGGACAAATTCATTCATTGGGCATGTCCAAAAAATATGCTTCATTTTGCAACTTGAGTCCCCCTCTCTGTCAAGAGACAGCATGCTTGGGGCAGCTAGGTGGCGCAGTGAGTAGAGCACTGGCTCTGGAGACAGGAGGACCTGAGTTCAAATCTGGCCTCAGACACTTGACACACTTACTAGCTGTGTGACCTTGGGCAAGTCACTTAACCCCAGTTGGCCCTGCTTTCCCCACTCTGAAAAAAAAGGAGACAGTTTGCTTTATCATAGGTCCTCTGGAGTCATGGATAATCACTGAGTTGATCAAAGTTTGTTTTTACTGTGTTATTTTTATTGCATAGATTGTTCTGGTTCTGTTCATTTCATTCTTTATCAATTTATGTGTCTTCAAATTAAAAAATTATATTGGTATAAATATATGGTATTAGTATATATCATATAAATATATCATATTAATTAGTCTTCTGGTTCTGTTCATTCCACTCTATTGACACAAATCTTTCCATGACTCTTTGAAATCATATTTTTTCCTTAATTTTTTTTTGTTTTTTGGAGGAGGGAGTGACTCGCCCAAGATCTCACAGCTAGTGAGTGTGTCAAGTGTCTGAGGCCAGATTTGAACTCAGGTCCTCCTGACTCCAGGGCCAGTGCTCTACTCACTGAGTCACCTCGCTGCCCCTCCTCATTTCTTATGAAATGATTTTTCATTATGTTATCTGCCACTATTTGTTCATTCATCCCCCAATTGATGAGCATGACCTAAGTTTCCAGTTTTTTTTTTACCACCACAAAAAGAGCTGTTATAAATAGTTCTGTACATATAGGACCTTTTCTTATTTCTCTGATCTCTTTCAGATGTACATCCGGCAGAGGTATAGCTGGGTTAAAGGACATACACTACGTATAACTCCAGAATATTGTATCCATTCATAGCTCCATCAACAGTGCATCAATGTATCTGTTTCTCCAAATACCCTGTAACATTTGTCATTTTTCTTTTTTATCACCTTTGCCGATCTGACAGGTGTGAGGTAGAGCCTCGGAATTGCTTTAATTTTCCTCACCTATAATGCAAAGGGAATGAACTTTCCAATTATTAGTGATTTGGAATGTTTTCCAAATGACTATAGATATCCTTCCCAGCTCTATTGAGTGAGGCAGCATGGTCCAGTGGAAAGAATACTGTCTCTCGGAGGGCAAGCGTTCAAATCCTGTCCCTGGTGATGACTATGTGCTTGATCTTGGTCAGTTAATCTTCCTGGTCCTCATTTGTCTCTTCTGTATAAAAGGGGATTGGACTAGATGACCTTTAAAATTTCTTCTAGCGGTAGCCCTTTGATCCTAAGTCACCATTCTTGATTATTATCCCACCCAGAGCCCCATCCTTTAGAGTGCCCATCCATGCCCCTGACATATGTCAATCTCATTTGGAGTTTAGAGAGGCCTGTCTTAATTTTGTACCATCTTCCAGCTTCCATTTGGCTATCAGATATATAGTTAGTCAGTCAACTAATCTGTCAACTAGCATTTATTAAGTGCCTACTATGTGCCAGGCACCATGCTAATCTCTGGGGATACAAAGAAAGGCAAAAACAACCCCTGTTCTCAAGGAGTTCAGAGTCTAACAAGGGGAGAAAAATGTTCAAGCAAGTACATACAAACAAGTTAAATATAAGATAAATACAAACAAGATAATTACAGGACCAATTGGGAGATGGCACTAAGAAGGAGGCCTGGGAAAATCTTCCTTCAAAAGATGGGACTTTAGCTGGGACTTGAAGGAAACTAGAGAAGTTAGGAGGCAGAGATGAGGAGGGAGAGCATTGTAGACCTGAGGGACAACCAGTGAAAAAGTTCAGAGTCTGGAGATAGAGCATTTTGTCTGAGCAGAGAACATAGAGGGGAGTAAAGTGTAAGAAGACTGGGAAAATAGGAAGGAACTAGATTATGGAGGGCATTAAATGCTAAACAGTGGATTTTATATTTGATCCTGGAGGTAATAGGGAGCCGCTGGAGTTAGTAAAATAAGGTAGTCTTATGGTCAGACTTGTATTTTAGGAAAGTCGTTTTGGCAGTTAAGTGGAGAGTGAATTAGAGTGGGACAATGTTTGAGGCTGGGAGGCCAACCAGCTGGTTATTACAATAATCCAGGCCTGCACCAGATGATCCAAGCGTCAGAGGAGAGAAAGGGGGCATATAGGAGAGATGTTTCAAGGTAGAACTGACAGGACTTGGCAACTGATTAGACATTGGAGGTGAGATAAAGTGAGAAGTTGGGGATGGCATCTGTTTTGAGCCTGGCTGACTAGGAGGAAATGTAGAGAAGAGAATAAACAATTTGGAGGACATGGAGGTCAGATCCTGGTAGTACTATTATAGGACTATCAACTATCTGCATGACTCTAGGCAAGTCATAACTTCTGGGCCTCAGTTTTTTTTCTTTTCCCTCACCTATAATGCAAAGGGAATGAACTTGATGAATTCTTAGGTCATTTCTTGTTTTAAATACTATGATATTTGTGTTTTCTTGTCATACTAAGTTGAAATTCTGAATGCATTTTCTTACAGAAACATTATTATGAATGGCAGTCAGATTCTTTGAGCTCCTTGAGTTCTATACTTCAGGTACAAACAAGACACTCCATTTCTCAGCTCTGGATGTTTTCTCTGGCTGTCTCCCATGCCTGCAATGCTCTGCCTCCTCAAGTCCATGTACTGACTTCCCTGGCTTCCTTTAAGTCTCAATTAAATTCCCATCTTTAAATATATATACATATATATATGTATATATATAATATTTTATTTTTCCCTAGTTATATGTTAACACAATTTTTTAACATTTAAAAAAAAGTTTGGAGTTCCAAATTCTATCCCTCCCTCCCCTCCACCTCTCTGAGATGGTAAGCAATCAGATATAGGTTATAATGTACAATCATATAAAACATTTGCATATTAGTAATTTTGCATAAGAAAAGTCAAGTTAAAAAAGAATGAAAGTGAAAAAAGCATGCTTCAGTCTGTATTCAGATGATATCCGTTCTTTCACTGGAGGTGGATGGTATGCTTTATCATTAGCCCTTTGGGATTGTCTTGAATCACTGTATTGCTGAGAATAGCTAAGTCATTCACAGCTGATCATCACAAAATATTGCTGTTACTGTGTATGATGCTCTGGTTCTGCTCACTTCACCTTCATCAGTTCATGTAAGTCTTTCCAGCTTTTTTTTTTGAAATCAATTTGCTTGTTACTTCTTATAGCATGATAATATTCCATCACAATCATATACCACAGCTTGTTTAGCCATTCCCCAATTGATGGACATCTCTTTGATTTCCAATTCTTAGCCACCACAAAAAGAGCTGCTAGAAATATTTTTGTACAAATAGGTGTCCCCCCGCCCCTGCTTTTTGATGTCTTTGGGATATAGACCTAGCAGCGGTATTGCTGGATCAAAGGGTATGCACGGTTTTATAGCCATTTGGGCATGGTTCCAAATTGCTCTCCAGAATGGCTGGATCAGTTCATGATTCCACCAACAGTACTTTAGTGTCCCAATTTTCCCACATCCCTTCCAATATGTATAATTTTCCTTTTTTGCCTTATTAGCTAGTCTGATAGGTGTGAGGTGGTACCTCAGACTTGTAAAGTTCCATCTTTTAAAGGAAGCCTCTCCCAGCCCTATTTAATTCTAGTGCCTTACTTCTGTTATTTTCTATTTATCCTGTACACAGTGTTTTGTATTTCTTTGCATTTGTTTGCATATTGTTTCTATCATTAGACTAGCTCCTTGGGGGAAGGGATTATCTTTAGCCCTTTTTTTTTGGTTTTGTTTTGTTTTGTTTTGTATTCCTATCTGGCACGTGGTTGGTGGTTGTCCTTTGTTTTAGAAGAGGAAAAAAATGACATCACTATGCTAGAGTCAAGTCACAGTGTGTAGACTGTGGCTGATCAGACCAATATGAGCTTGGGAATGTTCTATCACAGACTGGGCATAAATAGTCCATGTGAACATTTGGAGTGGATTCTCTACATTTGTGCATCTTGAGTTACTTCAATTCTTCTTTGCTTATAGAGCATAGCACCTTCTCTGATGAGGGCATGCCATGCTGAGTGGTCCTGTGCCAGTGTCTGTCATGTCACATGATAAATTCCAAACTTGCCTCATAGGAAGTGCTTAATAAAGTGCTTATTGGTTAGAAGGGATTTTTTTTTGTTTTGTTTTGTTCCGTTTGGCTTGAGAGTTGAACCATAATTTGCAAGGTCCACCATTTGGTAGTATTTTTGAACTTGGATTTCTGGGACTATATATAAAATTTAAATAATTTCTAGGAGTAAAGAGCTAGGAGAGTAAGTTTGAGAGCTAGAGTTTGTTGCAGGAGAATTTTGTGAATTTGTCAGTTCCAGAGTTTGAGAGCTCATTCTCTGTCTTGGGACTATGTGGGCAGGCAAAGATTGAGCAGCACTTTTCTTGGTCTCTGTATGCTCACTCTACTATTCATTTTTTTCTCAGACTTTGAGAGGTTGCAGAACATGTTGTTGCTGCTGCTTTACTGGGCAGATGGAAGCAGGACTCAAGAGACTTCAGAGAACTATAATTGGTGAGATAAAGTAATTATTAACTACCCCCTCTTCCCCCTTCTTTTTCTCTCTTCTGCCCTGGGGAAGGAAGCACCTCCCATTAACTGCCTAACTCCTCAGAGATTTGCTTCTTTCTCCTTCCCATAAGGGAGAAGGAATTGAAATCAGGAGAAGCTGATTTCTGTTCTATAGTTGGCAGCATGAGCTATTGGCTGCCAGTGAATTGTTTCTCCTTTCATTTTATTCCTTTTAGTGAAAGGAAGTGTGTTGGCTACTAATCCTTGTTGTGCTATTAACAGTATGAAGGTTTAGATCTGGGTAGAGAGAGGACAAAACATTGCAATTCATTCTAAGCCACAGGAGATAGTAACTCTGTCCAGAAGTCACAAGCCCAATGTGACACATTGAGATCATATTCCTTAGTGTACTCAAGTTTTACAACTAGGGGGCCTGGTGGGGCAATGGGACCCCTAAAAAAATCCTTGAAGTTTTGTGAACATTTCAGCCCTGGTGTTTCCCTGAGGCATCCAGCCCAACCCAGTATAATCCTTTCTACTGTCCTTTCTTGGTGGCCCTCCAACCCAGCCCAACCTTTCATTCTCTGTTACCTCTAGACCACCCCAGCCTACTTGCCACTGCTTAATCCTGTTAAAATCTTTTCACTGACACTTTTCCTCTTTTTTTCTGTATAAAAGTATCATTCTTGCCCTCATTAAATTGCACAGATTCTTAGAATCTCGCCCACCCAACCAGTGTCATAATAAACTTGATAGTGGAACTGAAAGAAGGCTTGAATGATGGAATTCTTTCGAGCAGACCCCCTGCACCCTTGCATTTCCAGGTTCCTAGCACCCAAAACCATAACAGAAGGAGATTAATAATATAAATGTAAATTGACTACTATATATAAGATAAGCTCTTAAGGCAAAAGCACTCAAGACTGAAGAAGGGGAACAGGGAGGTTCTATTTTACCAAGTATGCTTTACACATGGGTTTCTTTTGGACCCTTTATGAGTGCTTAACTGTGAATCTCTTATAATTAAACTGTTTACCTGGATGCTCAACTTCTTCTAAAATGATACACCAGGGGGTGGCCTCTTTTTGTCCAATTCACTTGCCTTTCGTGGCATCACTTCCCTGATATCATGGTCCTCCTCAAGAATGAAGGACAAACAATAACCTCTGTGAGTAGAAAAGGAGCTGCTCACTGAGCAAACTGGAACTGGCCAGTTGGACAGTACAGCTTCCTTTCTTTCCTCCTTCCTTCCTTTCCTCCCTCCTTCCTTCCCTCCTTTCCTCCCTCCATCTTTCCCTCCCTCCCTCTTTCCTTCCCTACCTCCTTCCCTCCCTCTCTTCTCCCTTCCTCCTTCCCTCCTTCCTTCCTTTCTCTGTCCATATAGGGTATCACCCTCACCTGCAGGTGCTCTGCCCAAATGGAATGTAAATTTTAGTCTCTGAAACCTTTTATCCCCCCCTTATCTTTCCTTTTGTCCTTTTCTTCTTCTTTCTTAAAGACCAATCTATGGGGAAGCTAGGTGGCACAGTGAGTAGAGTACCAGCCCTGAAGTCAGGAGGACCTGAGTTCAAATCTGACCTCAGATATTTGACACACTTACTAGCTGTGTGACCTTGGGAAAATCACTTAACCCCATTTGCCCTGCCTTCCCCCTCCAAAAAAAAAAGACCAACTTAACCCCAATATCCCTTTGGCTCTCATTGATCTGCCAACAATAGATCCCAGGCCAAGCCCTACTTAATCATTGTTTGGGCCCTGAACTAGGTAAAGAGGCCATTCTCTGAATCATTTCTTATTAAGCCTTAATTACTGAATGAGCACTGCCTCAGTCAAACTGAGACCTGTTAAAGACCATAGCTTGAAAAGGCCAAGGTCCTCCATTGTATCCTGGGTCATCTCCAGTCATCTTGATCTATATCTGGCCACTGGACCCAGATGGCTTTGAAGGTGAAAGTGAGGCTGGTGACTTTGCCCAGCCCTCCATCACTTAAATCCAATTCACTGCATCCCATGGAATCCTGATGGTCCTCTTGGAGAATGAAGGAAAAACAACAACACCAGGAGATACCTCTCTTACTTCCCCTTATACCCACACTCCTTTTAACCCCTTTGGGCCCAGCTGAGCGAGAACCAACTTGTATCTGAGAACCAACTTTTCCGTGCCCAAACAGATTTACATGGTAGGCAGGCAACACTATTCTAGTCCTCCATAGGCTACTTCCTACTAACCTTCACACATGGTTGGGACTCATAAGATGCAATAGTAGAACTATAGGCCTAGAACTTGAGGTAGTAGCCATCTCTTTGGGTCCTCTATGTGTGAACTATTGTGCAGATTAGAGGAAGTAGCCCCGAGGGTATGCTGAATGCAAAAAACCCAGGTTTTTAAACTGATCAATATTACTATGATTTAGCTTCACTGACGTCCCTCTTTCCCAGCTAGTGAACTCAAATTTAGGCCCAGCTACGTAACTGGCCTCAGATGAATCTTGAGTTCCATGTAATTTCTATGTTGGTCTCTTGAGGTGTCCTAAATTTCTATTCCTGCTCCTTGTTTTTTCAGTGATAGCCACACTCAGGGGTTTGAGTGTGTATATGGAGAGGAGGTATAAATGACAAGGTTGTGTGTGGTTTAGATATTGGGTGTGTAGAAGGGCTTTTGTGAGGAATTTTCTTAACTTAGGCACCAGAATTGTTTACTAAAGCCCATTTGGAAACTTGAGTCCCCTCTTCAGTGGGCTGAGGGTGATCCTGGGTATCTTAGAGAAGACTCTCCCTTAGCCTTCTATGGAGAGCACTTGGGTCTGCCTTGACATCAAAATCCATTTTATTTGGAGCCTTGCTAATACTTTCAGTAATTCCCCATCCATCTGGATATCTGGAGTTGAACAGTGGTAATCTTGCACTTGGGGACTGAAGAGATGGTGTATCTTTTGCTAGGACAGTAAGTCATTACATATTAGCAAAAATCACATTTTTATGAAAAAATTATTTAAAAAAATAGAAGCATGGCATTGTTTTACATATTTTTGCATCTGCTTTTGCACGTGATCCATTGTGATATGTTGTTTTGGTTAAAGTATATGAAGAAAATCTGGCCTCACACAGATTCATAGTTGGAAAATGGAAGAGTGTTTTAATAGGCAAATAACAACTTAGTATTGTTTTGAAAATATATTTGACTTTGTGGATCCCCCAAAAGGGTTTGGAGAACCCCACTGGTCTATAAAACACACTGCTGGTATAGACCAATAGACTGAGAAAAATCTGCCATCTGAGCTGGAAATGTCTCTGGAGTTACACAGAATGAAAACCTTTTTTTAGAATCTTACCATTTGCAACATTCCTATTACAATGCTTGGAATTTCCCTAGCATCTGTTTCTGATCAACATAAAGGGATTAATGGATAGAATCTCGATATTCTCATACTATACTTTGAGATTCAGCCAGGCATAGTGGATAGAGAACGTGGTTCAGTTCTTGACTATGACACATGGTAGTTGCATGACCCTGGGTGAATCATTTAACTTCTCAGGGCCCCAGGCAGCTTTCTGAGACCATAAATTGAGGGTCAAAGGCATTGGTGAAGAAAGTTTCCATACCCTTGAAGTTTTCCCACATTGATGAAATCACAGACTTAGATCTTTTTCTCCCCCTTGTACCGCCTCCCTCCCCCCATAATTCCCACAGTAGGTAAAGCAAAAGTATTCTTCTATTAGAAATGAAGAATGTTTGACTGATGTGAGATATCTCTCCTGTCACATCTTGAGTTTGTGCCTAAAACCTCCTTTGCTGGTCCAGTTATACCTATGGTCAGAGCTATCCAAGGTAAAACTGGTCAAGCACATTGGGTTAGTTGGCCCAAGGCGTCTTTCTCCCTACTCTTGAGCCAACATTGGCTATGTGATACCAGAACGGTTTTCAAGAGTCTATACTTATAGCTATAAGGGTTAGGATTCAGCGCTTTCATAGTTTTTCACCCTCCCTAACCTTCTGAATAACTACAGTGAGTGCTGTAATATAGGAAAGTAAAGTTCTGTAGTGGCTAGCACATTTAATGTATTCAAAAATATACTCACAGAGAACATGCTATGTGTAAGGCCCTTGTGTGGAGGAGGAAGGTGAAGGGGTGGTTTTGTCATTCAGTTGTATCTGACTCTTTGTGACTCCATATGGGGTTTTCTTGGCAAAGATACGGCCGTTTCCTTCTCCAGTTCATTTTACAGATGAGGAAGCTGAGGCAGACAAGGTTAAGTGACTTGTCCAGGGTTACACAGCTAGTAAGTGGATTTGTAAGGCCAGTAAAGCAGGATTTGAACTCATGTCTTCCTGACTTCAGGCCTGGCTGTCTAGAAAGACCAGCCTTAATCCTAAATCGCCCTGGCTGTCATTGATTGGCCCGTAATAGGTCAGGCCAAATCCTACATCCTCATGTTTTGGGTCCAGATTGGCTCAGAATGAATGTATAGTAATTCTTTCTGTTTTGGCCAGAAACCTTGAGGGTTTTCCTCTCTCAGATTGGATTTTTTTTTTTAACTAGGCAAAGAGGCCATTCTCTGCCTCATTTCTTATAAAGCCTTAATCACTGAATGGGTACCACCTCAGTCAAATTGAGACCTGTTAAAGACCTTAGCCTGAAAAGGCCAAGGTTCCCTGCTACGTCCTGGGTCATTTCCAATTGTCCTGATCTAGATCTTGCCAATGCACTCAGATGGGGGGTGTGTGATTTGTCTAGGGTCACCCTCTGGAGGGGAGGTGACTTTGCACAGCTCTTACTCACTTCAATCCAATTCACTTGTATGCCATGGCATCACCTCCCTGATATCACAGTCCTCTTTGAGAACAAAAGACAAACAATAACCTGCCTCTCTAACCACTGAGCCACCTGACTGCCCATGGAGGGGTGGAGAGGATGCAGATAAGTATAAGATGTAGTTCCTGCTTTCTAAGTGGAAGGAATAGGCATCATTCATTTCCAGCTCAGATGGCAGATTTTTCTCAGTATATTCTATTGATGATCAAGTATTGGCCTGGTTTGGAAGGAAATAATAACAACCACAGCTCTTATTTATATAGAGACCTCCAAGTTTCACATTCTCTCACAACAACCCTATAAAATGGGTGCTATTATAATCCCCATTTTACAGGTCAAGAAACTGAGCCTCAGAGGTGTTAAGTTATCCAGAGTCACACAGCAAGCAGAGGTGGGATTTGAATGTAGGAAGGTTGTACTCTTTCCATTAAACAACAGGATTTCTTTTCTTGCTTGCTAGATAAATGCTTTTTTGGATTCCAAGCTGTGTTTTCCTGTAGGAATCTTTCCCTGATCCTTGAGTTTGTAAGAACCTCTCTTGTGCAGATCTCACAGAAACATGTTGTTTTATTTCCTTCTAATTTACTTGTCTGTTGGTATTGTGTATTGTAACTTATCTGTGTTGATGTTTTATTTCATTGATAGACTGTGAGCTTTTTGAGGGCAGAGACAATCCCTTACCCAAATTTTGTAGTTCCCCCAGTGTCTAGCACCGCTTTTCTAATTTCTATTGTATTGAATTTTGTCGTTGTTCTGTCCAGCTCTTTGTCACTCCATTTGGAGTTTTCTTGGGAAAGATATTGGAGTGGTTTCCCATTTCCTTCTCTAGCTCATTTTACAGATGAGGAAACTGAGGCAAACAGGTTTAAGTGACTTGCTCAGGGTCACACAACTAATAAGTGTCTGAGGCCAGATTTGAATCCAGGAAGATGAGTCTTCCTGACTCCGGCCCCAGCACTCTATCTACTGCACCACCTAACTGTATTTGTATCCTCAGGGGCTTAGCACAGTGCGTGGCAAATGCTTTTTCATTCATTATCCAGGCCCAGTGCCCTATCCACTGCACCACCTAGCTGCCCCTTATGTACAGTTCAGTGGCTTCCATTTCTATTTGAGTTTGACACCACTGGCCTAGAGTGCCAGGTCTGTAGTCAGGAAGACCTGAGTTCAAATCAAGCCTCAGATACTTGGTAGTTGTGTGACCCTAGACAAATCACATACCCTTCCTCTGCCTTAGCATCCTCAAATGTAAAATGAGAGTAATCACAGCACCTGCCTCCCAGGGTTGTTATGAGGTTCAAATGAGATAATATTTGTAAAATGTTCAACACATTGCCTAGCCCTAGCACAGACAATATGAATAAGCTGTGCTGGGCTAGGCTACACGAAATTGAAAGCTTTAAACTTTGGGCCAAATTTACTACTGCCTTATTTTATTTATAAATTATATAACAGGCTGTAGAGGCTTCTGCCCAGCTCTAAATGGATTTATAATGACATAACCTGGATCATTAGACATTTTGATTTCTTGCCAGTGCCTCACTTCATAAGTTTTAAAAAGGAGATGACTCAAGAACCTTTGAAGTGAGAGCCTAGAGATATTTAGGCTGTGTCCATACCTGCAAAGTAAAGTAGGTAATGAAGGCAATCATCTAATTCAAGAAAATCTCCCCCTTTCCCCTCTTAATTCTAGTTTGTTTTGAGTGTGTGGCCATAGCCTTATCAGAACTCCTGCGGTAGCAGTAAGGTGTGGGAGCCCCTTTCTGGGGCTACTTCCACAAACAGTACTTGCATTGGTGGGTTGAACCTCCAGCATGCAGCTGCTACTCACTCTCAGGGTCCATTTCAACAATTCGGCTAGCAGCTGCTGTGGGGGTGAAAAACCAACACGAGCTCAACAGCAAGAATGCTGCAAGCCCAGGTTCTTTTGATCTATTTTACTAAGGAAAGCAACGTTAAGGGGTTAACAATCTTTAATCCAACATACAAATATCATTCACTCAGCTCAGGGGGAAAAGCCAGCACCCTGAGCTTCAGAGCAAATACAAGCAGAGCAAATAAACACAAATCAACAGATAGATTTCTGTCTGACAAAATCACAATATACAGTTACCAGAGAAGCATCAACATCCAGGTTTTCTTCAAAGCTGGAGAGCTCATAACAACGGCTTGATTAGAGTCACACACCACTCCTGCTGTGGCTCAGAGCTCCAAAAGAGAAAGCCAACCTCTGGGTTTATATATCTCATTCAGGGTTAAAGGTGAGTCACACGTGCAACTCACCCGCGTGACCTAAAATCGTAGCAAAAATGAGACTTAAACCCATGTGGTCTAAAAGCCTCTGATGTCACAAACATGTCACTCAAATCCATGTAAGCTAGGCTTTCCCTTGAGGCAAGGAGGTCACCAAAGACTCCTAATTTAGTCAAGGAAACAAAGACCAAACTCTTCAAGGGCACTTGGTTGAATAAGTGCTAAGAACCCATCTTGATTCCCAATACAGGGCCTGAGGTGTGACCTGGAGAAGCTGGGTTTTTAGAACTGTTAGATCCCTGCCGCTAGGACTCTGGCCTCTAACAGGGGAACTTTCATCTTAGCTGCTCTCCAGGGTGTACCCTCAGTTTACCCTGTCTCCCTACAGTTTCCAACTCTGACTCCCCTAAATGTATCATCTTCCCCTGTAAGAATATAAGTTCCTTGAGGTCAAGGATTGCAACTGTATTTGTATCCTTAGCACAGTGCCTGAAAAATGCTTTGTCATTTATTATCAGTCAGTAGCTTAAATTAATTCATAGCCCAGATATTTGCTACAATGGTACAGTAAGAAGGGGGCAGCTAGGTGGCATGGTGGATAGAACACTGGGCCTAGAGTCAGGAAGACTCATCTTCAAGAGTTCAAATCTGGCCTCAGACACTTGCTAGCTGTGTGACCCTGGGCAAGTCACTTTACCTTTACCATGTTTGCCTCAGTTTCTTCATCTATAAAATAAGCAGGAGAAGGAAATGGCAAACCACTCCAATATCTTTGCCAACAAAACCCCAAATGGGGTCACAAAGAGTCGGACAGAACTGATATGACTAAACAAGGAGTTAATTTAGGCTACTGGCTGATGATGAATGAAAAAGCATTTTTAAAAAGCCCATAAGCCTGAAAGGATTCCAAAAGCAACCTGTATTTCCAGAAAAAACCCAGTCTCTTCTATTCCTGTTTTCCATTTAGGTATGATCACAGAATCACAAGTTCTGTGTTGAAAGGTACCTCAAAGGTCTTCCAGGCCTCTCAATAGGCACCTGGATAAGCATTTCTCTTATATGACCATTTATAATACTCATCTCCTTCCAGACACTCTTTCATCTATGGAGTTTGATACCTCCCCCTTCCCTAAGTAAGGGAAGGTATCAATTGACAAAAGAAAATGCATAACCCTCGAACTAGATGAGTGTTGCTGCAAATTTATGACACACAATGTTATAGTAAGTTTGAACTTTGGCCAAATTCTGTACTCAAATGCTTCCGATTAACTTGTTTATCTGGAGGTTGCTGAGTAACTGCTTAAATGGAATCCATTTTTTTTTCTCTAAAGGGCTGTCTCTTTAGGTTTACCATTTTTTTATTTTTATTTTTTTATGGATGGAGATTTATCACGCATCTCCAAGAAGAGATAGATCAAACAATCTAAAATTTCTCCAATTTCCTTATTCAGTTATAAAATTATATGGGTTTGACTTGCTAGTTTGGGCAGGTAGGTGGCAAAGTGGATACAGTTCAAGACCTGGAGTTAAGAAGATCTGGGTTTGAACCTAGCCTCAGACACTTATTAGCTATGCAATTCTAGGCAAATCACTTCATCTCTGTGCCTCAGTGACTTCATCTATAAAATGGGGATAATAATAGCATCTTCCTCATAGGGTTGTTGTGGGGATTGAATGAATTTATACATACACACATTTTATATATATATGTACATATATATATAAACATACTATATATTCACATATACATATATATATATATATAAATAAACTTTTCAAACCTTAAAGTGCTATCTAAATGTGATAATAACAATTATAAATTAATATCATTTGCCCCTCAGATTTTAATACAGGTAGGTCCTGATAAGTGCTAATAGCAAATCCTGTGAAGTGGTCACACTAAGTATATTTTCATTGTCCGGGAACAAGTGATCATATCTGACATAATTATAACTTTGAATAGTTCAAATTCAAATACATTAGAATAGGAATGGGGAGATCCTTGAGGCAGGAAAAATCAACCAGAAGGCTCTTGTAACAGTCCAATTGTGAGATGATGATAGCCTATACCAGGGTGGTGGCAGTGTCAGAGGAAAGAAGAAGTGTGTGTAGGAGAGATGTCATAATGCTAAAATTAACAAGACTTAGCAACAGATTGGATATTGGGGTATGATAGTGATGAGTCCAGTATGATGTGTAGGTTGCAAGATTGAATAACTGGGAGGATGATAGTGCCCTTGACATTAATAGGGAAGTTCAGAAGAGAAGAGGATTTTTTGGGCCATATAATAAGTTCTGTTTTGGACATGTTAAGTGTAGGATGCCTATGGGACGTCCAGTTTGAGATGTCCAATAGGAATTTGGAAACAAGAGTCTGGAAGTTAGTGGGGGTTAAGTAAATCTAAGAATCAAAGCATAGCAATGAGAACACCAAGTGAGATAATGAGTAGAGAAAAGAGAAGAGAGTCCAAGACTTATCCCTAGGGGATACTTAGTGTTAGTGTGTGCTAAATGAAGATCCAGAAAAGGAGAATGAGCAGTGACCAGAAAGGTGAGAGGAGAACCTGGATAGAATAATGTCACAGAAAGCTAGAGAAGAGGGTAGCAAAAAGGAGAAAGTAATTAGTAGTGTCAAAGGCTGCTGAGAAGTCAAGAAAAATGAGTATTGAGAAAATGAGATCGTTTGTAACTTTGGAAAGGGCAATTTCAGTTCACTGAAGAGGTTGGAAGCTGGATTGTAGAAAATTAAGAAGAGGTTGAGAGGAAAGGAAGTGAAGACTGCTGTTGTAGACAGCTTTCTCAAGGAGATTAGCCAAAAAAGGAAGGAGAGATATGGGATAACAGTTCATTGCAAAGGATGGATCAAGTGAAGGTTTTTTGAAGATAGGAGAGATGTGGGCATGCTAATAGATAGTAGGGAAACAGCCAGTACCCAGGCAGAGATGGAAGATAAGTGAGAAAGTTGGAATAATGGAGGAGGCAATCATTTGGAGAAGATGAGATGAAATAGGATCACTGAGGGAAATGCCTGTAAAGGGGTTAGCCTTGGCAGAAGGACCATCTCTTCATGTGATATAGGAATGAAGGAGGAGGCAAAGGAGAAGGCCATCTGAGTGACACGAAGTGAGGAAGAGGGGAGAAGAGAGCAGTCTCAGTGAATGGCTTCAATTTTTTTCAGTGAAATATACAGAGCTGAAAGGACTGAGGGGGAAAGGAAGCTGTGGGAGACTTGAGGAGGTATAGAAGGGTTTGGAAAAGCCTCTGGTGAGTGGGATAAGGAGTCAATTAGGGAGGTGAAAAAGGATTGCCTTGCCACAGAGAGTGCCCAGTTGAGATTACGTAACATAAATTTGTGCTCTAGCCTAGTCACACAATGTCAGCTTCATTCAGCAGCACCTATATAGGAGTGAAGGCAGTGGACGGTGGAAATAATTTAAAGCTGAGGCTTGGTGGGCAAGATTGTTGACTTAGAAAAAAGGGCAAGGGACTCAGGAAGACTGTAGAGTTTAAAATGATATAATATTCATAGTTAACTGCTAAGGGGTAAAGATGGGGAAGTGAAGAGAGCATAGCCAATGCACAGGTGATGACCTGAAACAGAACTGAAGGGTCAAGGGATTGGAAGTTATAGTGAAGACAAAGAACAGGCTTTGGGGTTTCAAAGAAGAAGAGGTGGAATAAATTTCAGAGTCCATGAATGTGAATTGATGCATTTGTGGGTGATGGAAAGATCAAGGATGTGAATTTCTCTTTTTGTAGCTGAGCTAGAGTGGAATAATAGGTTATAGGAAATGAGTAAGTGGGGAACTGGGTAGTTAAGATATTCGAGAGAGTGTCTCTCTCTCTCTGTCTCTCTCTCTCTCTCTGTCTCTCTCTCTGTCTGTCTCTCTGTCTCTGTCTCTCTCTCTCTAGACCTATCTATTGAATTCCCCTAGTATGAAGGCAGGAGTTGGGGAGGAGAAAAAGTCTGTCAGCCTGGCTTTCCTCAATGGAGAAAGAAAGAAGTGTCCTGGAGGTCAATAGAAAACATTTGCCAGGATTTTGATTGAGTTGTGGAAATGCATTGACTGAACCTCAAATGAGGAGAGATTACTGGTTAATCATGGTAGAAGGAGAGCTTAGAAGTGGCACTGGGGAACTAGAAGTATTCCAACTCCCTTGTGGGGAATGGTTGAAACCACAACCAGTGCTAGAAAGGTTGGCCAGGGAGTCTGTGTCATCAGGAAGGAGCCTGACCTCAGTGAGTGTCAAAAGATAAAAGAAGTGGGAAAAGAAAAGTTTTAAGATGGAAGTAGTTTTTTTTTGTTAAAACTATGGAGCAGGCATTCTAGAGATCAAAGTGATGGGTAGCTTTCTAGTGGGGCATTGGGTGGGTAAGAGAGTTAGGTTGATAGAGGTGAGGAGTATGTGAATGGGCAGTGCGGGCAGAGAACGGAGGCTGAACAATACCCATCAGGGGTTCAGAATCATTGGGATGAAGTGGGACCTTTAAGAAAGGTCAGAGCTTATGAACAAAAACACCTAAAAATGATTAAAAAGCAACTGTTTGAGAAATTCATCTTAGTGTATACACAGAGTTTTTTCTTTTTGGCCCTACCATCTAAACATAGATGCCTACTTAGAAAGGAAACAACCTTCTCTGAAAGAAGGAAAAAAGTAGAGCTCTGGAAGAACTCCCTAAGGGGAGTAATAGATGAGCTTTGTTCTGGGATAGTGGGCCAGAACATACTTCTACACGTGGAGTATTTGCTAAATATATAACTAAATATGTATGTGTTGTTTGCCTTGATAGAAGGTAAACTCCTTGAGGGCAGAGATAGTGTCACTTTTGTTTTGGTATCCTCAGTAACCAGCACAGTGCCTGAATGGCTTTTGATTCATTATTGATCAGTATTGATTAAAATTTAAGCCTTAAACTCCTTGCTTTGCATTCAAGGTCACCTACAGTCTGGCACTATTCTACCTTTCCAATCTTTTTGTTACTGTTATTGCTGAGTAATTCAGTCGTGTCCAACTCTTTGTGACCCAATTTGGGGTTTTCTTGGCAGAAATAGTGGAGTGGTTTGCCATTTCCTTCTCTAGTTCATTTTACAGATGAGGAAACTGAGGCAAATGGGGTTAAGTGACTTGCTCAGGGTCACACAGCTAGTAAGTGTCTGAGGCCAGATTTGAACTCAGGAAGATAAATCTTCTGACTCCAGACCTGGCACTCTTATCTACTTCTTCACTCTTTATCTCCTATTTATCCCCTCCATGAGCTCTATACTCAAGCTGGACTAGCCTATACCCTCCAGCTATGCCTTTTGCTTTCTCACTCCATACCTTCCTTCACACCAGTTTTCTCTTCTTCCCCTGCTGAATTCTTACCCATTCTTCAAAACCCAATTTTAATGCTACTTTCTCCACAAAGGCCTCCCTCATCCCTGTAGCTATTAACCAGTTTTCCCCTTGGATTTCACAGAACACAGTATTTTGCCACTCTAATGCAGTGATGTAATATTGCGCATTCTAAATATTTGTGTTTCTGCCTGAGGGTAGGGGCCACATCTTATCCAAAATGTATCTTCCTTAATACTCAGGACAGGGCTCTCTTTCTTTTGTTCATAAACATTGCCAAGCTTACCATCACCAAGCTTAGATCTTTCCCTATCTTTTCTGTTCTCACAATTGCCATGCTAGTCACTTAATTATTTCCTACCTGAATTAGTGCAATGGAATCCTGTTTTTTTTTTCTGTTTTTTTTATTTCCTCCAATTTATACCCCACACAGATGGTAGGATTTCATTTAAATATTTCACCATATTGACTTTTTTCTCAAGAATCCACAATGGCTCCCTGTTGACTATTCTATCACATACAACCTGTGGCCAGCATTCCAGGTTCTCGATTAATTGATCTTCTCCTATCTGCCTCCTGTCTGGGCAGCTTCATCTCTTATTACTCTGTGACTCCAGCCAAGCTGATTTAATGGCCCTGCATTACAAATAACTCATTTGATCCTACTTCTGTTTAGGCATATTCCTACTACCTTAACTTAAATGCCTTCTGCTTTATTTTCTGTCCCTTCATGTTCCATAGGACCTTTGAATCTCACCTGTTTCAGAAAACTCTTCGTGATTGCTTTACCCCTAGACTTTTTTCATTATTCCATTTATTTGTTGTCCTCTCAGTTCTGATCTGTAGATTTAATTTGTATGATGGATGAAATGTCATTGATTAAGAGCTTACTATGTGCCAAACTGTGTCTTACATGCAGGAGATAAAAATAGAAAAAGTGAGATATTTTTCTGCTCCCAAGGCACTCATACTCCAGTTGGGTGAGACAACACATATAGGAGGGTTCAGATGCAAGATGGATAGCAAAGATCAGGGGTTCCTTTAAGTGCATTTGTAATTTAGGTGGCAGGGCCTAAGGGTTTGGAGGACGTGGTCACTGAGCCTTAGCATGCAGTGATAATATAGATGGCATCCATCTATATTTCCATCTCACTGAAAGGATTGCAGTTGATTAGTCTCAGCTCATCCAAGTAGTCTCAGAGAAATTTCTTCAGCTGCGATCTAAATTCAAATTTAAAACATTAATTGTGTATTGATTTCTTTAATCAGTTAGCTCCTTCAAGGTCAAAACTCCTCCCTCCTCCTCCTGCCCATTTTCACAGGAAGGGGTGTTATTTTTTCCCTTTAAAATTAAACAGAACGTGTGTGTGCGTGCGTGTGTGTGTGTGTGTGTGTGCGCGCGCGCGCAGGTACAGTAAAATGAAATTAAAGTTTAGTTCATTTAAAGCAGTCATATTCTTTAGTCATCTAAAATCCAAGTCACATGGAAATAAGATGGTTTTCTGAATGTGATTTTTTTTTCTTCTGTGATGGTTTTTGTCTTACAAGTTCTGGGAATTTCCCTGGGCTATTTAATACAAGATGCCAACCTCAGCATTCTAGTTCATTGACTTCCTTTTGGATGCCTTTCTTGGCTCTTGTTTGCATTGATTTGGATGCTTCTATATCTTTTCAGATCTGCTGTGTCTTGTCGTGGCATCTCTTCTTCCTTGTACCTGAAGCAATTTTAAATGTCAAAAAAGGAATTAATTGCATTCTATACAAATCTTCTTAGACTTGGGTTCAAATTCCTGCTGTTACTTACAGCTGTGTGACCCCAGGCAAATCAATGAACCTTTTTGGGTCTCAGTTTTGTCACCTGTTAAATGAATAGGGTGGATTAGATTGCCCCCAAGGTCTCTTTAAACTCTAAATCTGTAATCCTGTGATGGTGAGTATGCTAATTTTGTGTTCTTTCATGTGTGTTGAGGCATAGTCATTTGACCCATATGTCTTATGCTGGGGGTTGGGGTTCTCAAGGGTAGGAAGTACCTAGGTCATAGAGACTGTGATAACCTCTGAACAGTTGCCTCTGATTGGCAGCAGTGCCACTCATTAGGCATGTTATTATCATGGGGATTCCTTTCAAGCATGGGTGGACTACTGGCCTCTGAGGTTCCTGGCAGCTCTCAAATATTGCAATTCTGATTCATTGGTTTTATATACTGACTTCTACTGGGCCAGTGATGCCTCTTTTCTCTCCCCCCTTCCCATCTCTTCCTTTTGAATCTTTTGGATCAACTGTTACAAGAAGGAGATGAGCTGTGACCCCAACTATTAGAAGAAGGCTGAGACAGGACCTAAATGAGCTTCTGTCTGGGTCATGGGATAAAAAGTCTGAGTACTGTGGTTGGACAGATGTCTGACACACTGTGTGGTGCAGAGGTGCATCTACAGAGAACAAAAACCCATGTGCAGGTGGGGGTAAGGAAAAGGAGAGGAAAACTGTGCAAATACACTCAGAGAGAAGCTAAAATTCTTATTTGTGTAAGGTACAAGAGGCAGCATGGTGGTTGAGACCCACATATGGGATCAGGACCCAGAGTTTAAGAAGTGCTGAAGGAATGGAAAAAGTTTAAGAAGCCCCAGTGTAGTGGATGGATGTCCATTTGGAGGCTGACCCTGAAGTTAAAATGACCCGGTGCATACTAAATGCAGTACTCTGGGAAAATCACTATCTCTGTGTCTCAGGCAACTTTCTTTAAAATATATTGTCTTTTAATTCACAAACATTTATTTGCTCTCCCTCCCGTTTTCTCTCTTCCCCCTCCTCCTCCATTGGAAAAAGAAAAAAGAAAAAGAAATCCTTGTAACGAATATGCATAATCGAGACAAACAAATTCCAGCATTGGCTAAGTTCAAAAATACCATGTCATTAGAAGAAGTATGTTTCACCATCAGACTTCTAGAGTCATGGTTGGTTGTTATTAAGTCCATTAGAGTTTCAAATTTTTCAAAAATTTCTTGTCTTTCTAATGTTGTCATTGCATAAATTGGTCTCCTGGTTCTGGTCACTTCACTCTGCATCGATTCAGGCAAGTTTTCCAAGGTTTCTCAGACACCCTCCCTTTTGTCATTTCTAATGGTGGCACAATAATAATCCATTATATTTATATGCCATGATTTATTCAGCAATTCCCCAATTGATAGGCAATTCCTTAGTTTCTGGTTCTTTGCTACCACAAAACGGTGTGGCTATAAATATTTTTGTCCATATGGGTCCTTTCTCTCTTTCTTTGATCTCTTTGAGGCATAGGCCTTATAGAGGCATTGCCCTTTCTAAAGATGGATGTCCAAGATGCTCAGTTCTCATCTGTACTCCTTTTGGACTTCTTTGGTTTCTCTGAGCCCTCTAACTGGGTACCTGCCTTCCCCCTTTTCAGCTTATTTTTTTTTTGTGTGTGTGTGGTGTCTTCTCCCATAGACCATAAGCTGCTTGAGGCCAAGATGGTCTTTCACTTTTTGTAATTGTATCAGTGTGTGTCAGCCCAGTGCCTAGTGAATAGTAGGTGCTTAGTAAAGGCTTATTGACTAAGTTACAGAAAAGCTAATGATTTGTATTGGTTTTCACATTGGGTTTACACAATGTGAATTCTTTGTGCTCATATATCAAACTTTTAACTAAAACTCAGATTTTTAGAGCTAAGAGAAACTTTAGTAATTAAGTCATCCAATTCCCTCATTTTATGGGTGAGAAAATTGAGGCCCAAGAAAATTAAATGATTTGTGCCAGGCTATATAGATAACAGGGCAGCTAGGTGGCATGGTGGATAGAGCATTAAGCTTGGAATCAGGAATTCTTATCTTTATAAGTTCAAATCCAGCCTTAAACACTTACTGGCTGGGTGACACTGGGCAAGTCACTTAACCCTGTTTGTCTCAGTTCCTCATCTGTGAAATGAGCTGGAGGAGGAAATGGTAAACCACTTTATTATCCTTGTTAAGAAAATCGCCAAATGGGGTCATAAGAATTAGACATAACTGAAACAACTGAGCAAACAACAATATGGGTAATAAGGGACAGATCTGGGATCAGAATCCAGGTCACCTGATTCCCAGGCTGGTGTTCTTTTCACTATGTAGACTGTCATTTTTAAAAAGTGTGGACATACATTGTAGTGGAAAGAATACTAACTAGGAGACAGGAGAAATCCAGGTTTGATTCCTGCATCTGAATCAACTAGCTGTGTTGACCTTGGTTAAGTCACTGTAAGGCCAATCTGTAAATGAAAGATCTTTCCTGCCTATTGAATAGGCCTCAGGTGGGGCCAACAAAAGAAGTCCTGATTAGAGGCAGGTGTGAGGCACCATGACCCATACCTTTTTGATAAGTAGGCTCTGAGCCCTAGGGCCCTGAACAGGGTTTAAAAGATTGGCATTTTGTTTTGGGGCTCTCACTCACTGGAAGAGTGTCCTGTGATTTGACCAGACAAGACTCTGGGTAGCTGCTGGAGCCCCCTGGCTTTGAAAAGCCAGATGTTGGTGCCTCTCTCTCTGGTAACTATGTAATTCTTTGGTCAGATAGATAGAGGCCTGTCTGTTGATCTCTCTGTGTTATTTAATCTGTTTATATAATGTATGCTTGTAATTTCTGTTTGTATTTGCTCTGAAGTTCAGACTTTTTCCCCCGAACTAAGTGAAATATATGTTTGTTTAATTAAAGTAAGATTATCAACCCTTTAAAGTTGTTTTCCTTAGAAAAGCAGATCAAAGAACCTGTGCTAGTAGCCCTCC
Source organism: Trichosurus vulpecula (assembly GCF_011100635.1). NCBI lineage: Eukaryota > Metazoa > Chordata > Mammalia > Diprotodontia > Phalangeridae > Trichosurus > Trichosurus vulpecula. The sequence continues at coordinate 406,259,435 of NC_050573.1, read as the reverse complement.
TGTGTGCTGGTGTTGTTGGTCTTGGGTTGGTCTTTCATCTCCACAGCAGCTGCCAGCAACATTGGTGTTACCATCACCTAATGTCTCTGATCTGTGAAATGAAGGTAACAATACTGGTAGTAGTTATAGAGTTGTGGGGATCAGGTAAAATCATGCATGTAAGAAATCATTTTGAAAATGTAAGAGTACTATACAAATGTCAGTTATTTCCACCTGATAAAAGTAAAAAAAAATCCTTTTAATTTTTTTTGGGGGGTGGGGGTAGGAATGGGAGTCTGAATTTGTAATTCCATTTGTCTAGATAACTCTCAGGGAGGACATGACCTCTGCCAAGGCAGAATGTCACCTGCTCTCTTGTAGAGTTTCCTGTGAGGTGGAGTGATTTTTTTTTGCTGTGAGGTTCAGTGATTTTTTTCTAGGGTGACACAAGTAGCAAGTATCAGAGGTGAGATTTGCAGGCCGCCCTTCTTATTCTTAGAAACCATCTACTTTGTCATTGTGCCTTCGTTTGGACTATGAAAAGGAACAAATGTGTCAATGTCAATAAAAAAACTCACATTGTGTCAAAAGTGCAAGGTATTTACTCTGAAGGACTACAGAAAGATGAGCTGAGGTGCATGAAGAGAGAGAGAGAAAGAGAGAGAGAGAGAGAGAGAGAGAGAGAGAGAGAGAGAGAGAGAGAGAAAGAAAACAAGCTAAAAGGAAAATGTTTTAATGGTAGTGTCATGCCATAATTATGATATTTGCTGTATAAATCTAGACACTGAAAGAGAGTTCTAATCTATTGTTGTGAAGGTCTCTTCAGGGACACAACTAAATAGCTTATTATGGGAATAGGAGGTTGCTAATTGTCAGTTTAATAGAAGTTTTTCTAAATGAGCAAGGTAGGTAGGATGATGGCATAATAAAACCATGAAAATCCTCTTTAAAATACTACCAGCTCACACCCTTGGCTACTCGCCAGTCTTGTCCTTAGAAAAGGGCAAAAGGATGCCATGGGTAACTATAATGGGGGCTCCTCTCGGTCTCTAAGAGGTAAAAGCTTCCCAATTGGAGGCACTCCTTTGTGCGGATAAGAATGGCCTTGAAGAGCCTCAAAGGGAGGATTAGATCTCTGGGAGGGGGAGGAGGAATACATCCTCCAGCTATCTGAAAACAACAAACCAGTACTAGTAAAGATATTTTAAGAGGATCATAGATTTTAGAGCTGGAAAGGCCTCTGAGGTTGTTTAGCCTCATGTCCACATTTTAGAGGTGAGGAAACTGAAATTCAAAGAGGTTGTGACTTGCCCAAGGTCACAAATATGGAGGAATTAGGCTTTGAATCAAAGTTCTCTGACTCAAGAGGAGGAGGTGTGGGAAGGAAGGTTCCCTCCTATTTAGAGAACTGTGAAGTGACATCTGATATCGTCAGGGGAAGGAAGATGAGGAAGAGGCCATGGGAATGCATTTGGAAGCACAATAATATAATAATAACAATTTATATCTATATAGCTCAGTAAGGATTGCAAAGTACAAGCCTTCAGATATACATTACTTATTTACCTGGAGCACATATGTGGGTATCCATTTAGTTCAACGTTGTATTGTGTTGTTTGATATTGGCTAAGCCTCGGGCTTCTGTGTCATCTTTGGAAATATGCAGATGTGGTGTACTAGAAGGAATACTAAGACAGGATGCTCAATTTCTAATCCCAGCCCAGTCATTTAACCAGACCTGCGATCTTTGTCAAGTTGCTTAAACTCATTGGGTCTCAATTTCCGTCATCTGTAACATCAAGAGCTTGGATTTGATTATTGTTAAGGCATCATCTAACTCTAACAGCAGATGATTCTATGTACTTAGTACTTATTTTTTTAAATGAGGCCATCAGGGCTGAGTGACTTGCCCAGGGGAACACAGCTAGTAAGTGTCTGAGGCAGGATTTGAACTCAGGTCCTCCTGACTCCAGGACTAGTGCTCTACTCACAGCATCACCTAGCTGCCTCTACACTTAGTGCTTTTGAAAAAGACTGGCGACTACACCACTTCTCTCTTAATCTAACATCACTGAGTCACAGAATCTTGGAGTGGGAGAGGAGGTCTCAAAAGTCCTCTACTCCATCCCACACTTTCTTCCCTCCACAACATCGTGGATGAGTGATCATCTCGACGCTGCGTGAAGATGGTTAGTGAGGGTGATCTCTCTCTCAAGCCAAGTCAATGCTGGGGTAGCTCTATATATTGGAAGTTTTTCCTTACATAAGCTCTACATCTTCCCTGTCACTTAGATTATTCCTAGTTCCGCTCTCTAAGGCCAAGCGGAGCCAATTCATCCCTGTTTCACAGGACAGCTGTTGTTTTCTCCTCACTGAGGTAACCTTGCCTGATTCCATCACCTGTCAGGGCCTTTGGCCCTTTCACTGTGCTGGTTGTCCTCTTCCAGATGTACTCCTGAATGTGCTTCTGGCTGTGGTCATTCAGTATGTGGCAGCATTGTACTCCAGATATGGTCTTAACATGGTAGAAAGCAATGAAACCAAAACCTCCTAGATTCACACTGTACTCCTCTTCATGCTGTCTAAGTTTGCCTTGATTTCCTCTCCTGCCTTGCCATATTGTTGACCCATATTGAACTTGAAATCCATTAAAACCGCCCCCCAACCATATCTTTTTTCTTTTTTTTTTTGAGGTAGAAGCTCTTGTCTAACCATGCCTCAGCACTGTTGTTCAGTTGTGTCTGACTATTCATACCCCCATTTGGAATTTTCTTGGCAAAGATGTTGGATTAGTTTGCCATTTCCTTCTCTAGCTCATTTTACAGATGAGGAAACTGAGGCAAACAGGATTAAGAGACTTGTCCAGGGTCACACAGCTAGTAAATGTCTGAGGTCACATTTGAACTCAGGTATTTCTGACTCCAGGCCTGGCATTCTATCCACTGAGTCATCTAGTGGCCCCCAGCCATGCTTCTACTATCTTGTAGTACTTGCGAAGTTGATTTTTTGAACCAAAGTATAGAACTTTACATTTATCTTTATTGAATTTCACTTGGTTTTATGTACCAATAATTCTAGACTGCTGAAACTTTTTTGAATCCTGACCCTGCCATCTAACATGCTGCTTATCTTTCCTAGTTTTGTTTTGTTTGCATCTTTCACAAGCCTGCCTTTGCTCAAGTCATTGATAAAAATGTTGAGTGGCACAGGGCCAATGACAGATCCCAGGCACACCTAAGTATTTGCTTCTAGTTTTAATTGGCATTCTTTTGTTTGCTGTTGTGATTATTTTTAATTTCCCTTTTAGCTCCCAGAGTACTTTTGTTAGAGGTATGGTGGGTGAAAATTACCATAAACCAAATTATTAATTTTATAATGCTAATCAGAACGGAACCTCATGGCACCAATTAAAACTTCATTTCTTACTCCTTTTGTGCATATGATCATCACCTCTGGTTGCATTTATGAAATTTCTATATGATATAATTACATAATCCTTTACGCAACATGGCACTGATGATGTATCGTCAATAGATGTGCCTAATAAAGGCAATGTGCTCAAACCTGACTGTAAATGAAGCATTGGATCATAAGCCTCTCAAGAAGAGGGATTTTAGCTTTAGCTTTTTGGATAATCCTCTTAGTGCTCAGAACAGGATCACCAGCAAAATAAGGGCATGATAAACATTTGTTGAATGAACAGAATGAGGTTTATACTTCCCCTTTTTCTCCCTTTCTAAGAGGCCACCTACCTGGCCAGCCATATCTGAATTATAGGAGAATTGTAGCTCCATAGACAGGAATGACGAAATTCCCAATGGCAAATTCTCCTGAGATTCTCTTGCAGTCAGAGTTTACAGTTGCAGATGTGGCTTTCCAGAGAAGATAACTTCTTGAGTTTCTGCCCAGCCCTGGAGATCATATTGTGTTCTCAGTTTGTGTGAAAAGGCCAGGCCTGTCAATGTACCTCTAGGTTCTAAAACTGTAAATGCCATATAGTTTAAATACATAGGAATTTCTGGCTAGCAAGCAAGTCTCGAGAGAGATTTTTATGTTAGAGTAAATTAACTATATGAACAAAATATTTTTTTCCCTGTGAGATTTTTTTCCTTTTGTCTGGTCATGGTAATATGGTCTGATCCACAAGGTTAATTAGCAGAAAGAATAGTGGAAATAAAAGGAGTTTCAGGAGCATGTTTGTAATCTTGCTATGTAATTATCACCAGGCCATCAAAAACCATTCCATGTCTATTTGAGTGTCTGTGTGTCCCTTTTAGAGGGTTGGTGCTTTTCACCAGATTAAAAGAATAAGAGGAGGATGAGGGAAGCTTGCTTCAATTACAGGAAGTTGGCATCCATCTCTCTGGTCCTCAGTTTCCTCATCTCCCAAACGAAGAGCTGGATTGGAGGATCTCAAAGGACCCCTTTCCACGTTCAGATTTCATACCACTATTCCCCTGTAATACCAAGTATCTTCTCCAACCCAAGAGAAAACAGTAGTGTGCAGTTTGAAGGTCAATACTGGTGGCTGATCCATGGAATTTAAAGTAAATGAACCTTCAGTTGGCTGGTTCAAGTTGGTATTTACAAGGGCTGTCTGTCAAGGCAGTTTGTGGTTGAGTTTTATTTCTTTCCTGTCCATTGACTCTGAAGGCTAGTTTGTTGTGTTGAATGTTGGGAAAAGTCACATCCCTAGAAAGGAATTCAATTTTGTTTGGATTGTATTTAATGGTTTTTTTCAAGACTCGGAGTCCAAGGTGTGCGTGGGGGGTGTCCTTCTGTTTGTGTACAGTCAATTTGAAAATTGTACCACTAAGAGACCAGCTGTACCCTATCATATTCCTAGAAGTGTGTTTCCCTGTAAAACTGTTCACTTGAAGAAACTGAAAAAAGAAATATTACCTGAATTTGGAAACTTTAAACTACTCAGTGATTTTTAATTAAAAAAAAAAAGAAAAAAGAAGAGGAATAAGCTAAAACTCAGTGTAAATGCTACTGCAGAACCAAAACTATTGTTTGCTGACTTGGGAGACAACAGGGTGCAATAGAAATATCCCTAAAGTTTGAAGATCCAGGTTTGAACCTTAGATCTGCCTCTTATTTGCCATAACTTTGGGCAAATCGTAAGACCTTAGATCAAGACCCATAAAGGAATTTAGAGGTCATTTCGTCTAAACTAACTAGGTGGCACAGTAGATAGAGTGCTGGGTCTGAAGTCAGGAAATCAGACACTCACTAGCTGTGTGACCCTGGGCAAGTCACTTAATCATGTTTGCCTAAGTTCCTCATCTGTAAAAAGAGTTGGAAGGGAGTGGAGCCAAGATGGCAGAGCGAAAGCAGGGACTCATCTGAGCTCTCCCACAAATTCCTTCAGATACATCTAAAAAGTGAATCTGAACAAATTTTAGAGTGACAAAATCCACTAGGAGACAAAGTGAGGCAGATTTCCAGCCCAGGGCAGCCCAGAAGGTCAATGGAAAAAGGATGTGGAGAAGGAAATAGCAAACTACTCCAGAATCTTTGCCAAGAAAACCCCAAATCGAGTCATGAAGAGTTGGAAACGACTGAACGAGTCTAACTTCTTCAATTTACAGTTCAGGAATTGTAAGCTATTCACCTTGGAAATTTCCTCATTCCCTAAGGCCTTTTTTACCCTGGAACATTGCTCTATTCCTGCGGTGTCCTTCTCCCATTGGTGACTAACTCTGGGAAACTCCATTTAAAAAACAATATTTAATTTATTTTTAGTTTTCAACATTCAGATCCACGAGCTTTTGAGTTTTAAATTTTCTTCGCCTCCCTCCCCTCCCTCCCTCTCCTCCCCAAGACAGTATGCAATCTGATATAGGTTCTACATATACATTCATATTAAACATATTTTCACACTAGTCATGTTGAATGGGAGGAACCACAAGAAAGAAGAAATAAAACAAAACAAAAAAAGAAACAAAACAAAACAAAATAGCAGAAGTAGTGTGCTTCAATCTGCATTTAGACTCCATAGTTCTTTCTCAGGGTGTGGATAGCACTTTCCATCATGAGCCTTTTGAAGTTGTTTTAGATCCTTGTATTGCTGAGAAGAGCCAAGTCTATCAAAGTTAGTTATGGCACAATGTGTCTGTTGCTGTGTACGATGTTCTCCTGGTTCTGCTCACCTCACTCAGCATCAGTTCATATAAGTCTTTCCAAGTTTTTCTGAAGTCTGCCTCCTCATCAATTCTTACAGCACCATAATATTCCATTACATTCATATACCACAACTCGTTCAGCCATTCCCCAATTGATGGACGTCCCCTCAATTTCCAATTCTTTGCCACTACAAAAAGAGCTGCTATAAATATTTTTGTACATGTGGGTCCTTTTCCCATTTTTATGATCTCTTTGGGATATAGCCCCAGAAGTGGTATTGCTGGGTCAAAGGGTATGCACATTTTTATAGCCCTTTGGGCATAGTGGGAACCTCCCTTTGAGGAAAGGCCCAGATTAGTCATGCTTCATTCTTCTCCCAGTTATGCCTCTGACTTTCTGGACTTCATCGACATGCTCCAATGTAGGTATCTTCCTTCCTCCCCCTTTTCAATTCCCTTTTGTGTATTGCTTTTCCAAATAAAATGTAAGCCTTTTGAGAGCAGAAACTGTCTTTCTGCTTGCCTTTGAAGCCCTAGCACCTATCATGGTGACCTGGCAAATTGCTGTTTGGTCATTTCAGTCACATCTGGCTTTTTTTGACCCCATTTGGGGTTTTCTGGGCAAAGATATTGAAGTGGTTTGCCAATATCTTCTCCAGCTCATTTTATAGATGAGGAAACTGAAGCAAACAGGGTTAAGTGACTTGTCCAGAGTTACACAGCTAGTAAGTGTCTGAGGCCAGATTTGAACTCAGGAAGATGAATCTTCCTGACTTCAGACCAGGTACTCTTTGTACTTTGCCATGTATCTGGCAAATAGTAGGTACTTAACAAATGCATATCTTGTTGTTATTGAGAAATAGAGCCCATAGTGACATATATAGTGACAGAATTGGAACTTAAATCCTGGTTCAGTGTCCTCTCCATTGAGCCACACTGCTTCTCAGTATTGCACCTTATATAAAATAGCTACAGATAAAAATAGTTACACTCCCTACCTCATAGGGTTGTTGTAAGATCACATGAAATAATGTATGAGAAACTCTCTATAAACCTGAAAACACTATATAAATGTCAACTATTATTATCCTAAGGGTGACATAGAACTGGTTGTCAAGAAACTGACCAATGTTCTCACCACCCATTTACTCTTTTGTGTAGTGTTAGCTCAGCTCTTGTATAATGGCTCTTTAGGATTCTAGCCTTCCCTTACATCATGTATCACAACACCATGACTGATGGAAGTGATGTTTTCTTAAATGGTAAATTACACGGCTGAGGGAACATTCTATCAGAAGCAATGTTGTCTTGCAAGTGGTGTGGCTGGTAGGTGGGAAGCTTCTCATTCTATTTTCTGCTTTGCCCTCAGTTTAAAAAAATTTTTTTTTATGAGGGACTCCATTAGAGGACAGTCGGAATAGCCCCCTGCTTTGAGGGGGAAGGTTAAATTTTTATTATTTATTAAAACCAAATTGAAGGGCGGTTTTCCCTTTTCCTTTAAAATGTTTTCTTCGAAGCCAGTATCGCTAGCTCATAGTAAGGGCTTCATAATACCTATTGAATTGACTCTTAGTGCCTTGTAGATAAGACCCACGATTAGGGAGGGCATGCACTGGGAAAAGGGTTAGCATGCAAGGGGACAGTAGCAAAGTCTTTGGATTCTGGCTCCCAACAACAGAATGTCAGCTCCTTGAGGACAGGAAATGCTATGTTTCTCTGTTTTTATGCCCAGTGCCTGCATAATCCCTGGCACATAGTACACACTTAATAAAAGCTTGTTGATGACAACGAATGAATGAAGTCTCTAAGTCAAGAGGATCTGGGAGAGGAATAGGAGTGTTTTTTTCCCTCAAATGTGCCAATTTTACTTGGCTTCTCCATAAGCACCTGTTGATATAAAAGACATAAAAACAGTAGGGTTATTTTTAAGTGTCTATCCCTTCCCCAAACCTTAGCCTCAGGTCTTGGGCAGGGTAAAGTAGAGTAGCATGGTTCAATATAATTACAGTTAAAGTTGGGGGCATCATTTCAGACTGAGTTCTATGTTTTTGTTAAGAAACATTCCCTTTGAGGCAGACTGACAGAAAAATGCACATGTAAAGGAATCTTTGGGCCTTAATTCCTAGTAAGGGTCTCAGCTCATTGAATCAAGGTAGCATTTTAACTGGGCTCACTGCCAAGAGCAGAGATACCTTCCTTGTAGGTGCCTTGTCTGGTTATGAAGGAAAAGCCTTGCTGGCGGACAGTAATGCATTATAGTTTTGAATCCAAAGTACATATAACCCAGGGGATGGTTTAAAATAGGTCAAACATGGACCTTGAAGCTATTACCCCAAAGTCAGGGAAAATCATGGACATTTGCATATTTCTCTTATCCCCTGCTCCTACTTTAACTGTGAAATTTCTGTTCATGAAGGTCTATGATAAGAGATCTGAGCTGTCATCTAACAGGGACAAATTCTGGATCAGATGTTTTAGTTCAGTTTAGTTTAATTCAACCTATCAATGGACCAAATGACCTAGTTGAGTTGAATTCCTCATCTCAGATCATTCGAATTACATTCTGAAGTCAGTTTTATGGCACCAAGATGCTGACAACAGACACCCCAGTTAGCCCCAGACCGAAATGTGGGCAAAGTTTATCCTCTGTCCCCTTGCTGTTCCAGACCTTTCCTTATCTTTTCTGCTCTTACAACATAGACCTGTCTTATGTCCCATTCCCTCAGAGTCTTGCCCTCCAGGTAACTAATCAGAGAAACTAATCAGTGTTAATTGGTTAACACTGTTGTTAGGTAAAGCCCTTAAACACAGTCTTCTAGAGATTTTGGCCCTTGACTCTTTGAGTGTGAGCATCCAGATTTTAAATTCTAATTCTGCTACTTTCTACCTGGTCAGATAATTAAACCTCTCTAGTCCTCAGTCTATAAAATAGAAGAGTTAGACTAAATGATCCCTTAGGCTCTTTTACAGGGTATATTGGAACTGACTTTCATAGGCTCAAGAGAGCTGATTGTTAAATTTTAAGTGTGAGCAATTATCCCCTTGGAAATAGGCAAATGCTACATTTTAGGGGTTGACTTATTGTTTTCTTGATTGTTTAGACTTAAGAAAATGATAGAAAATTTCAATGATGTAAATTAACTTTAGTAATTTGCCCTACATACATTTTCACCTTTTAGAGTTGGTTGTTAAACATTTGCTGGCATATCACTAGTCTTTTCTATCTCTAAATTCTCCTATGATTCCTTTGGTGTCTCAGACATCATGGCAGGCTGGTGATTTTCTGGTCAGATGGACCTCTAAACCAGTACTTGTTAAATCCAAGGTTTGCCATTTACCATGGTGCCTAGCAGTTTCATGCCATCTTGCCCAAGCTACGGAAGTAGCTTCTGAGGTACAGTGGAGAGAGTGTCGTTCATATCTTCCCTAGACACTTACTATCTGTGTAATCTTGGAAAAGTCATTTAATCTCCCTGTGCCTCCATTTTCTCATTTGTAAAATGAGGGATTTGAACTAGATGGTTTCTAGTGTACTTTTTAGCTCTAGCTCTCTAGCCCCAAGCTCTTTTCCTGATCATGTACATTTACATTTTGTTATCGAGATAACTTGAAAAGAAGACCACAGCCCCTGGTAGTTTAGTTTAGTGGAGGCAGCAGTAGTGTCCTACCTTAGGGACTTCTGGGCTTCTCGGTCTCTGCTGTGGGTTTGGGCTTTGGCCTCACTGATCAGGGCAAGAGAAAGGAAGGGGAAAGACAAACAGGAGAGAGGTGGTCCACTGCTACCAATGAATATGGTCCAGAAAGTGACCTGTACTTGCTTCCTTTTTGAGGCTTTCCCCTAATTTGGATGTTGACTTGAAGTTAGGAATGAATATCTCCTTCCTTCCCTCTTGTTTCTTTTCCCATGAAAGTTGAAAAATTTATCTGATGCATAGATTTGGAGTCTGCCTCAGATCCAAAGCAAATTATGTCGAGCTCTGCTTTTTTTTTTTTTTTTTTTTGCTTTCTTACAGTTCCTCAAAGAATGTATATACATGCATATGTGTATGTACACACACAAATATGGGTGGGAAACTTTGCAAAAAGTTGGCCATAACACTTCTCATTGTTGAGTGCTGTGGCTTTTGGTGTTTCCATGTGTCACAAGAAGACAGACTTCTTGTTATTTTTAGGGTTTTTCTGCCTCAGATAATATTTATCCTCTGTAGTTAGACATAATTTGCTTTTCCCCTTTGGGTATCCCTGAATTACTCATTACTAAAATTATCACTCATACTAATATTTCTTTTTGCCTCTTCACTGTTTCTCTTAACTCAATTTAATTTCCCTATTGGTTGCAATTTATTTTTAAAAATAGGAAATTAATACCATTTTGATTTGCCTACACAAATTTGGGAAGCATATGAAGGAGAGAAAATTAGCATCTCACTTTTCAGTAAGACATGTATGATGACAAGAAGCTGAGAGATATTCTGTCAGGAGTTTGTTGATTCTGCTCTTTGGGAAAAAAAAAACAGGCAGTAATTTTTCACTTTCCACTGAACCTTGCAAGATAATTACTCCAAAGTCAGGACAGTGAGATACAGCAGTTAACTTTGTGCTGTGAGGTCTTGCCTTTTGATCATGACCCAAGTCCTAGGGATTTGTCACAGATGAATAAGCTACAGAAGCATTTTAATTTTCATGGTTGGAACAAATGACTTAATACCCAACCAATCAAAAGGACAGAAAACGCTCCCCACAAAATAAATCTCACCACGGAAATAATTTCACATCCGTGTAGGTCCAGCCTATGGTCAGATTTTTAAGCATTTTTACCTTAGCTCTTTGGTGTCATTTTCTTTTCCTTTGCCAAGAGAATGGAACAAAGAGTATAATGTAGAAAGATAGATTCTCCTTGCCCTTCAGGGTTATAGGACTGCACTAAGCTATAAAAGTGATAGGATGGAAGTATAGCCTCAGAAGTAAGCCGATAATACCCAAGAGTAACAAGCCCTACCAGAAGGAACACGAACCGTGAAGGGGTTATGTGTTTTTGTTCTCCTTCAAGTCATTCATCCTCAAGTTATCAACATTTCTGCAAAATCTTGGTGAGGGGACTAGCTGAGTGCTGTGTCTCTGGTGTTAGCATGACACTCCAATTTAACTCCTTATGTCTTTGTATAGGGTGTTCTCTATGCCTGGAATACACCTCTCTCTAAAAATCCTGAGTTTAGAGGCAGCTAGGAGCCATTGTGGATAGAGCACTGGAATCAGGAAGACCTGATTCTGTCTCAGACACTTACTAACTGTGTCATCCTGGCAAGTCACTTAACCTCTGTTTGTCTGTTGCAACTATCCTAGCAGGGGAGATCTAAGAAGCTAGGATGCCAATGGACAAGCCCAGGGGGTTTCAGATTTAGAACTTGTTGGGAGTAGGTGATACAGGAATTGAGTTAAGCTGTGAGCTTGATCTCCTCTTCATACTGAGGGAATATATGGGGTATTATTTCCCTAAGTGTTTGGGAGAAGAGGAATGTTTGTGTATTTGTTCTTGCTATACCTGGGAGATAAATATTCCTTTATAAAAACTAATCTGTTAAGTGGTTTAATGGAACTGGCATTCTGGAAACACCTTAAAATATAGTTGGGGTGGGGCTTTAGCCAATGGCAGAGATCAAACAGTTCTGAACCTTTTAAGAGTAATGGAGAACCCCGAGGAGGGGTGAAATACTGTATATCCGGCCTTCAGGCAGCTGGAGGGTTGGGGGGAGGGGAGGACTGGGTAAATACTCTTAGAGTAGAAATGGCTGATTCAGATTCATCCTGACCTTCAGGAAGTACCTGATCTTCTCAAAGCCTGATCTTTAGCAAGCTTGTCAATGTTTTTGGTGTGAGTTAACATTATAGTGTGTCTGCTTGTACAGGATCCAAAGTTGCTGAAAGCCAGCCTGTTAACCTTGACCTTGGGGTTTGTATATACATAGCTTCTAATTCATCATTGTCTCCCACAAGCTTAGACCCAAACTTAACTGGTCTAGCTCTGATAAGTATGTGGACATGTTTAAATACCAACATGTTCTAACGTGCTCTCATAAGAAGCTTCAGGAGAAGCCTGGGTCATTAAGGGCCAATAAAATTAAGCTGCACAAGGAACACTGATTTACAGGGGCCACAAAATATGAATGGTGGCTTCTATTTACATATTGTTTTAAGGTTTATGTGGCCTTTTATATACATCATCTAATTCCATCCTCACGATAGCAGTTGTGGGACTTGTAGCGTAATACTACAAGCATTACTAGAACCATTTTTAGATGAGGAAACAGAGTCAAAGAGGCTGAGTGAATTGTTCATGATCTCACAGATAGTCAAGAGAAGTTAGTTTTGCTTGTCTCAGAGGCGGGACTTGAGATCGGGCTTCCAAGCCCATCCTCGTCCCACCATATCATGCTCTTCACTTGGCACTTAACATCTGCTACCTTGTAGTGTCAGTTATCTTATTGATGTATCCATGTCTTACTACCTAGACCCAGACTATAAGCTCCTCAAGAATGAATTCTGAGTCTTGTACATGTTTTTATCCCTTTCACCCTGCACTTTGACTATGAAGCAGACACCTCACTCCCTACCTCCACCCCACTTTCTTGTCAATGATGAAGATTGTGCAGATAACCTGATTCCTCCCTATGGGCTATGGCATTATGGGTGCATGTCACATATAAAATGGGATCTGTTTGCAGATTCATGCCTCTCCACCCAGTCTCCACTCAGCCTTTTCCTCCCTTGGATTCCTTGAATAATAAAATCTCTATCAAGTTAATAGTCATATCCTCATACAAAATGCTTTTGAATACAGTGAATATGAAATAAGCCTAATTCAATTTTGTTTCCTTGTCTTCTCTATGAAACAACTTGGTATTAATTTGGTTTAATTAAGTTAGCTTAATTTCTTGAG